>NW_028257405.1:0-360293 GCF_982258835.1 Parasteatoda tepidariorum | reverse complement strand
AGGTCAATATTAAGGTCCGATACCGTGCCGTTAGTTAACATAGAAAAATGTCTTTGAATTTTTAAAGCATTTTAGAACGCTTATTTCCTCATTTTAAGCTTCTCAGAACACTTTATTTCGCATAGGCATACATAGTAAACTTTAGGGTCACTCTGTGTACCCCCTAATTGACCTATAATTATTTCCTGTGGTAGGGTACACTATAACCCTGTAATATAATACGTGGTCCAGTTTAAAAATTATAGGTGAATATTAAGGTCCGATACCGTGCCGTTAGTTAACATAGAAAAGTGTCTTCGTATTTCCTTGTTTTAATGCACTATTTAAAATATACATAGTGTATCCCCTAATTGACCTATATTTATTTCCTGTGGTAGGGTACACTATTACCCTGTAATATAATACCTGGTCCAATTGAAATATTATGGTTCCATATTAAGGTCTGATATCGCGCCTTGCGTTAGTTAACCATTGAAAGATGTCTTTGAATTTTTAAAGCATTTTAGAACGCTTATTTCTTCATTTTAAGCTTCTCAGAACACACTATTTCGCATAGGCATACATAGTAAATTTTAGGGTCATGCTGTGTACCACCTAATTGACCTATAATTATTTCCTGTGGTAAGGTACACTATTACCCTGTAATATAATACGTGGTACAATTTAAAAATTATAGGTCAATATTAAGGTCCGATACCGTGCCGTTAGTTAACATAGAAAAGTGTCTTCGTATTTCCTTGTTTTAATGCACTATTTAAAATATACATAGTGTACCCCCTAATTGACCTATAATTATTTCCTGTGGTAGGGTGCACTATTACCCTGTAATATAATACCTGGTCCAATTTAAATATTATGGGTCAATATTAAGGTCTGATATTGCGCCTTGCGCTAGTTAACCATTGAAAGATGTCTTTGAATTTTTAAAGCATTTTAGAACGCTTATTTCTTCATTTTAAGCTTCTCAGAACACTCTATTTCGCATAAGCATACATAGTAAAATTTAGGGTCACGCTGTGTACCCCCTAAATGACCTATAATTATTTCCTGTGGTAGGGTACACTATTACCCTGTAATATAATACGTGGTCCAATTTAAAAATTATAGGTCAATATTAAGGTCCGATACCGTGCCGTTAGTTAACATTGAAAAATGTCTTTGAATTTTTAAAGCATTTTAGAACGCTTATTTCCTCATTTTAAGCTTCTCAGAACACTTTATTTCGCATAGGCATACATAGTAAACTTTAGGGTCACGCTGTGTACCCCCTAATTGACCTATAATTATTTCCTGTGGTAGGATACACTATAACCCTGTAATATAATACGTGGTTCAATTTAAAAATTATAGGTCAATATTAAGGTCAGATACCGTGCCGTTAGTTAACATAGAAAAGTGTCTTCGAATTTCCTTGTTTTAATGCACTATTTAAAATATACATAGTGTACCCCCTAATTGACCTATAATTATTTCCTGTGGTAGGGTACACTATTACCCTCAGATATAATACCTGGTTCAAGTTAAATATTATGGGTCAATATTAAGGTCTGATATTGCGCCTTGCGTTAGTTAACCATTGAAAGATGTCTTTGAATTTTTAAAGCATTTTAGAACGCTTTTTTCTTCATTTTAAGCATCTCAGAACACTCTATTTCGCATAGGCATACATAGTAAACTTTAGGGTCACGCTGTGTACCCCCTAATTGACCTATAATTATTTCCTGTTGTAGGGTACACTATTACCCTGTAATATAATAGGTGGGCCAATTTAAAAATTATAGGTCAATATTAAGGTCCGATACCGTGCCGTTAGTTAGCATAGAAAAATGTCTTTGAATTTTTAAAGCATTTTAGAACGCTTATTTCCTCATTTTAAGCTTCTCAGAACACTTCATTTCGCATAGGCATACATAGAAAACTTTAGGGTTACTCTGCGTACCCCCTAATTGACCTATAATTATTTCCTGTAGTAGGGTACACTATAACCCTGTAATATAATACGTGGTCCAATTTAAAAATTATAGGTCAATATTAAGGTCCGATACCGTGCCGTTAGTTAACATAGAAAAGTGTCTTCGTATTTTCTTGTTTTAATGCACTATTTAAAACATACATAGTGTACCCCCTAATTGACCTATAATTATTTCCTGTTGTAGGGTACACTATTACCCTGTAATATAATACCTGGTCCAATTGAAATATTATGGTTCCATATTAAGGTCTGATATCGCGCCTTGCGTTAGTTAACATAGAAAAATGTCTTTGAATTTTTAAAGCATTTTAGAACGCTTATTTCCTCATTTTAAGCTTCTCAGAACACTTTATTTCGCATAGGCATACATAGTAAAATTTAGGGTCACGCTGTGTACCCCCTAAATGACCTATAATTAATTCCTGTGGTAGGGTACACTATTACCCTGTAATATAATACGTGGTCCAATGTAAAAATTATAGGTTAATATTAAGTTCCGATACCGTGCCGTTAGTTAACATTGAAAAATGTCTTCGTATTTCCTTGTTTTAATGCACTATTTAAAATATACATAGTGTACCCCCTAATTGACCTATAATTATTTCCTGTGGTAGGGTACACTATTACCCTGTAATACAATACCTTGTTCAATTTAAATATTATGGGTCAATATTAAGGTTTGATATTGCGCCTTGCGTTAGTTAACCATTGAAAGATGTCTTTGAATTTTTAAAGCATTTTAGAACGCTTATTTCTTCATTTTAAGCTTCTCAGAACACTTTATTTCGCATAGGCATACATAGTAAACTTTAGGGTCACGCTGTGTACCCCCTAATTGACCTATAATTATTTCCTGTGGTAGGGTACACTATTACCCTGTAATATAATAGGTGGTCCAATTTAAAAATTATAGGTCAATATTAAGGTCCGATACCGTGCCGTTAGTTAGCATGGAAAAATGTCTTTGAATTTTAAAAGCATTTTAGAACGCTTATTTCCTCATTTTAAGCTTCTCAGAACACTTTATTTCGCATAGGCATACATAGTAAACTTTAGGGTCACACTGTGTACCCCCTAATTGACCTATAATTATTTCCTGTGGTAGGGTACACTATTACCCTGTAATATAATACGTGGTCCAATTTAAAAATTATGGGTCAATATTAAGGTCCGATACCGTGCCGTTAGTTAACATAGAAAAGTGTCTTCGTATTTCCTTGTTTTAATGCACAATTTAAAATATACATAGTGTACCCCCTAATTGACCTATAATTATTTCCTGTGGTAGGGTACACTATTACCCTGTAATATAATACCTGTTCCAATTTAAATATTATGGGTCAATATTAAGGTCTGATATTGCGCCTTGCGCTAGTTAACCATTGAAAGATGTCTTTGAATTTTTAAAGCATTTTAGAACGCTTATTTCTTCATTTTAAGCTTCTCAGAACACTTTATTTCGCATAGGCATACATAGTAAAATTTAGGGTCACGCTGTGTACCCCCTAAATGACCTATAATTAATTCCTGTGGTAAGGTACACTATTACCCTGTAATATAATACGTGGTCCAATGTAAAAATTATAGGTCAATATTAAGTTCCGATACCGTGCCGTTAGTTAACATTGAAAAATGTCTTCGTATTTCCTTGTTTTAATGCACTATTTAAAATATACATAGTGTACCCCCTAATTGACCTATAATTATTTCCTGTGGTAGGGTACACTATTACCCTGTAATACAATACCTTGTTCAATTTAAATATTATGGGTCAATATTAAGGTTTGATATTGCGCCTTGCGTTAGTTAACCATTGAAAGATGTCTTTGAATTTTTAAAGCATTTTAGAACGCTTATTTCTTCATTTTAAGCTTCTCAGAACACTTTATTTCGCATAGGCATACATAGTAAACTTTAGGGTCACGCTGTGTACCCCCTAATTGACCTATAATTATTTCCTGTGGTAGGGTACACTATTACCCTGTAATATAATAGGTGGTCCAATTTAAAAATTATAGGTCAATATTAAGGTCCGATACCGTGCCGTTAGTTAGCATAGAAAAATGTCTTTGAATTTTAAAAGCATTTTAGAACGCTTATTTCCTCATTTTAAGCTTCTCAGAACACTTTATTTCGCATAGGCATACATAGTAAACTTTAGGGTCACACTGTGTACCCCCTAATTGACCTATAATTATTTCCTGTGGTAGGGTACACTATTACCCTGTAATATAATACGTGGTCCAATTTAAAAATTATGGGTCAATATTAAGGTCCGATACCGTGCCGTTAGTTAACATAGAAAAGTGTCTTAGTATTTCCTTGTTTTAATGCACAATTTAAAATATACATAGTGTACCCCCTAATTGACCTATAATTATTTCCTGTGGTAGGGTACACTATTACCCTGTAATATAATACCTGGTCCAATTTAAATATTATGGGTCAATATTAAGGTCTGATATTGCGCCTTGCGCTAGTTAACCATTGAAAGATGTCTTTGAATTTTTAAAGCATTTTAGAACGCTTATTTCATCATTTTAAGCTTCTCAGAACACTCTATTTCGCATAAGCATACATAGTAAAATTTAGGGTCACGCTGTGTACCCCCTAAATGACCTATAAATATTTCCTGTGGTAGGGTACACTATTACCCTGTAATATAATACGTGGTCCAATTTAAAAATTATAGGTCAATATTAAGGTCCGATACCGTGCCGTTAGTTAGCATAGAAAAATGTCTTTGAATTTTTAAAGCATTTTAGAACGCTTATTTCCTCATTTTAAGCTTCTCAGAACACTTTATTTCGCATAGGCATACATAGTAAACTTTAGGGTCACTCTGCGTACCCCCTAATTGACCTATAATTATTTCCTGTGGTAGGGTACACTATAACCCTGTAATATAATACGTGGTCCAATTTAAAAATTATAGGTCAATATTAAGGTCCGATACCGTGCCGTTAGTTAACATAGAAAAGTGTCTTCGTATTTCCTTGTTTTAATGCACTATTTAAAATATACATAGTGTACCCCCTAATTGACCTATAATTATTTCCTGTTTAAGGGTACACTATTACCCTGTAATATAATACCTGGTCCAATTTAAATATTATGGGTCAATATTAAGGTCTGATATTGCGCCTTGCGTTAGTTAACCATTGAAAGATGTCTTTGAATTTTTAAAGCATTTTAGAACGCTTATTTCTTCATTTTAAGCATCTCAGAACACTCTATTTCGCATAGGCATACATAGTAAAATTTAGGGTCACGCTGTGTACCCCCTAAATGACCTATAATTATTTCCTGTGGTAGGGTACATTATTACCCTGTAATATAATACGTGGTCCAATTTAAAAATTATAGGTCAATATTAAGGTCCGATACCGTGCCGTTAGTTAACATAGAAAAGTGTCTTCGTATTTCCTTGTTTTAATGCACTATTTAAAATATACATAGTGTACCCCCTAATTGACCTATAATTATTTCCTGTTTAAGGGTACACTATTACCCTGTAATATAATACCTGGTCCAATTTAAATATTATGGGTCAATATTAAGGTCTGATATTGCGCCTTGCGTTAGTTAACCATTGAAAGATGTCTTTGAATTTTTAAAGCATTTTAGAACGCTTATTTCTTCATTTTAAGCATCTCAGAACACTCTATTTCGTATAGGCATATATAGTAAACTTTAGGGTCACTCTGTGTACCCCCTAATTGACCTATAATTATTTCCTGTGGTAGGATACACTATAACCCTGTAATATAATACGTGGTCAAATTTAAAAATTATAGGTCAATATTAAGGTCCGATACCGTGCCGTTAGTTAACATAGAAAAGTGTCTTCGTATTTCCTTGTTTTAATGCACTATTTAAAATATACATAGTGTACCCCCTAATTGACCTATAATTATTTCCTGTGGTAGGGTACACTATTACCCTGTGATATAATACCTGGTCCAATTTAAATATTATGGGTCAATATTAAGGTCTGATATTGCGCCTAGCGTTAGTTAACCATTGAAAGATGTCTTTGAATTTTTAAAGCATTTTAGAACGCTTATTTCTTCATTTTAAGCTTCTCAGAACACTTTATTTCGCATAGGCATACATAGTAAACTTTAGGGTCACGCTGTGTACCCCCTAATTGACCTATAATTATTTCCTGTGGTAGGATACACTATAACCCTGTAATATAATACGTGGTCCAATTTAAAAATTATAGGTCAATATTAAGGTCCGATACCGTGCCGTTAGTTAACATAGAAAAGTGTCTTCGTATTTCCTTGTTTTAATGCACTATTTAAAATATACATAGTGTACCCCCTAATTGACCTATAATTATTTCCTGTGGAAGGGTACACTATTACCCTGTAATATAATACCTGGTCCAATTTAAATATTATGGGTCAATATTAAGGTCTGATATTGCGCCTTGCGTTAGTTAACCATTGAAAGATGTCTTTGAATTTTTAAAGCATTTTTGAACGCTTATTTCTTCATTTTAAGCATCTCAGAACACTCTATTTCGCATAGGCATACATATTAAAATTTAGGGTCACGCTGTGTACCCCCTAAATGACCTATAAATATTTCCTGTAGTAGGGTACACTATTACCCTGTAATATAATACGTGGTCCAATTTAAAAATTATAGGTCAATATTAAGGTCCGATACCGTGCCGTTAGTTAACATAGAAAAATGTCTTTGAATTTTTAAAGCATTTTAGAATGCTTATTTCCTCATTTTAAGCTTCTCAGAACACTTTATTTCGCATAGGCATACATAGTAAAATTTAGGGTCACGCTGTGTACCCCCTAAATGACCTATAATTAATTCCTGTGGTAGGGTACACTATTACCCTGTAATATAATACGTGGTCCAATGTAAAAATTATAGGTCAATATTAAGTTCCGATACCGTGCTGTTAGTTAACATTGAAAAATGTCGTCGTATTTCCTTGTTTTAATGCACTATTCAAAATATACATAGTGTACCCCCTAATTGACCTATAATTATTTCCTGTGGTAGGGTACACTATTACCCTGTAATACAATACCTTGTTCAATTTAAATATTATGGGTCAATATTAAGGTTTGATATTGCGCCTTGCGTTAGTTAACCATTGAAAGATGTCTTTGAATTTTTAAAGCATTTTAGAACGCTTATTTCTTCATTTTAAGCTTCTCAGAACACTTTATTTCGCATAGGCATACATAGTTAACTTTAGGGTCACGCTGTGTACCCCCTAATTGACCTATAATTATTTCCTGTGGTAGGGTACACTATTACCCTGTAATATAATACGTGGTACAATTTAAAAATTATAGGTCAATATTAAGGTCCGATACCGTGCCGTTAGTTAACATAGAAAAATGTCTTTGAATTTTTAAAGCATTTTAGAACGCTTATTTCCTCATTTTAAGCTTCTCAGAACACTTTATTTCGCATAGGCATACATAGTAAACTTTAGGGTCACTCTGTGTACCCCCTAATTGACCTATAATTATTTCCTGTGGTAGGGTACACTATAACCCTGTAATATAATACGTGGTCCAGTTTAAAAATTATAGGTCAATATTAAGGTCCGATACCGTGCCGTTAGTTAACATAGAAAAGTGTCTTCGTATTTCCTTGTTTTAATGCACTATTTAAAATATACATAGTGTATCCCCTAATTGACCTATAATTATTTCCTGTGATAGGGTACACTATTACCCTGTAATATAATACGTGGTCCAATTTAAAAATTATGGGTCAATATTAAGGTCCGATACCGTGCCGTTAGTTAACATAGAAAAGTGTCTTCGTATTTCCTTGTTTTAATGCACAATTTAAAATATACATAGTGTACCCCCTAATTGACCTATAATTATTTCCTGTGGTAGGGTACACTATTACCCTGTAATATAATACCTGGTCCAATTTAAATATTATGGGTCAATATTAAGGTCTGATATTGCGCCTTGCGCTAGTTAACCATTGAAAGATGTCTTTGAATTTTTAAAGCATTTTAGAACGCTTATTTCTTCATTTTAAGCTTCTCAGAACACTCTATTTCGCATAAGCATACATAGTAAAATTTAGGGTCACGCTGTGTACCCCCTAAATGACCTATAAATATTTCCTGTGGTAGGGTACACTATTACCCTGTAATATAATACGTGGTCCAATTTAAAAATTATAGGTCAATATTAAGGTCCGATACCGTGCCGTTAGTTAGCATAGAAAAATGTCTTTGAATTTTTAAAGCATTTTAGAACGCTTATTTCCTCATTTTAAGCTTCTCAGAACACTTTATTTCGCATAGGCATACATAGTAAACTTTAGGGTCACTCTGCGTACCCCCTAATTGACCTATAATTATTTCCTGTGGTAGGGTACACTATAACCCTGTAATATAATACGTGGTCCAATTTAAAAATTATAGGTCAATATTAAGGTCCGATACCGTGCCGTTAGTTAACATAGAAAAGTGTCTTCGTATTTCCTTGTTTTAATGCACTATTTAAAATATACATAGTGTACCCCCTAATTGACCTATAATTATTTCCTGTTTAAGGGTACACTATTACCCTGTAATATAATACCTGGTCCAATTTAAATATTATGGGTCAATATTAAGGTCTGATATTGCGCCTTGCGTTAGTTAACCATTGAAAGATGTCTTTGAATTTTTAAAGCATTTTAGAACGCTTATTTCTTCATTTTAAGCATCTCAGAACACTCTATTTCGCATAGGCATACATAGTAAAATTTAGGGTCACGCTGTGTACCCCCTAAATGACCTATAATTATTTCCTGTGGTAGGGTACATTATTACCCTGTAATATAATACGTGGTCCAATTTAAAAATTATAGGTCAATATTAAGGTCCGATACCGTGCCGTTAGTTAGCATAGAAAAATGTCTTTGAATTTTAAAAGCATTTTAGAACGCTTATTTCCTCATTTTAAGCTTCTCAGAACACTTTATTTCGCATAGGCATACATAGTAAACTTTAGGGTCACTCTGCGTACCCCCTAATTGACCTATAATTATTTCCTGTGGTAGGGTACACTATAACCCTGTAATATAATACGTGGTCCAATTTAAAAATTATAGGTCAATATTAAGGTCCGATACCGTGCCGTTAGTTAACATAGAAAAGTGTCTTCGTATTTCCTTGTTTTAATGCACTATTTAAAATATACATAGTGTACCCCCTAATTGACCTATAATTATTTCCTGTGGAAGGGTACACTAATACCCTGTAATATAATACCTGGTCCAATTTAAATATTATGGGTCAATATTAAGGTCTGATATTGCGCCTTGCGTTAGTTAACCATTGAAAGATGTCTTTGAATTTTTAAAGCATTTTAGAACGCTTATTTCTTCATTTTAAGCTTCTCAGAACACTCTATTTCGCATAGGCATACATAGTAAATTTTAGGGTCATGCTGTGTACCACCTAATTGACCTATAATTATTTCCTGTGGTAAGGTACACTATTACCCTGTAATATAATACGTGGTCCAATTTAAAAATTATAGGTCAATATTAAGGTCCGATACCGTGCCGTTAGTTAACATAGAAAAATGTCTTTGAATTTTTAAAGCATTTTAGAATGCTTATTTCCTCATTTTAAGCTTCTCAGAACACTTTATTTCGCATAGGCATACATAGTAAAATTTAGGGTCACGCTGTGTACCCCCTAAATGACCTATAATTAATTCCTGTGGTAGGGTACACTATTACCCTGTAATATAATACGCGGTACAATGTAAAAATTATAGGTCAATATTAAGTTCCGATACCGTGCTGTTAGTTAACATTGAAAAATGTCGTCGTATTTCCTTGTTTTAATGCACTATTCAAAATATACATAGTGTACCCCCTAATTGACCTATAATTATTTCCTGTGGTAGGGTACACTATTACCCTGTAATACAATACCTTGTTCAATTTAAATATTATGGGTCAATATTAAGGTTTGATATTGCGCCTTGCGTTAGTTAACCATTGAAAGATGTCTTTGAATTTTTAAAGCATTTTAGAACGCTTATTTCTTCATTTTAAGCTTCTCAGAACACTTTATTTCGCATAGGCATACATAGTTAACTTTAGGGTCACGCTGTGTACCCCCTAATTGACCTATAATTATTTCCTGTGGTAGGGTACACTATTACCCTGTAATATAATACGTGGTACAATTTAAAAATTATAGGTCAATATTAAGGTCCGATACCGTGCCGTTAGTTAACATAGAAAAGTGTCTTCGTATTTCCTTGTTTTAATGCACTATTTAAAATATACATAGTGTACCCCCTAATTGGCCTATAATTATTTCCTGTGGTAGGGTGCACTATTACCCTGTAATATAATACCTGGTCCAATTTAAATATTATGGGTCAATATTAAGGTCTGATATTGCGCCTTGCGCTAGTTAACCATTGAAAGATGTCTTTGAATTTTTAAAGCATTTTAGAACGCTTATTTCTTCATTTTAAGCTTCTCAGAACACTTTATTTCGCATAGGCATACATAGTAAAATTTAGGGTCACGCTGTGTACCCCCTAAATGACCTATAATTATTTCCTGTGGTAGGGCACACTGTTACCCTGTAATATAATACGTGGTCCAATTTAAAAATTATAGGTCAATATTAAGGTCCGATACCGTGCCGTTAGTTAACATAGAAAAATGTCTTTGAATTTTTAAAGCATTTTAGAACGCTTATTTCCTCATTTTAAGCTTCTCAGAACACTTTATTTCGCATAGGCATACATAGTAAACTTTAGGGTCACTCTGTGTACCCCCTAATTGACCTATAATTATTTCCTGTGGTAGGGTACACTATAACCCTGTAATATAATACGTGGTCCAGTTTAAAAATTATAGGTCAATATTAAGGTCCGATACCGTGCCGTTAGTTAACATAGAAAAGTGTCTTCGTATTTCCTTGTTTTAATGCACTATTTAAAATATACATAGTGTATCCCCTAATTGACCTATAATTATTTCCAGTGGTAGGGTACACTATTACCCTGTAATATAATACCTGGTCCAATTGAAATATTATGGTTCCATATTAAGGTCTGATATCGCGCCTTGCGTTAGTTAACCATTGAAAGATGTCTTTGAATTTTTAAAGCATTTTAGAACGCTTATTTCTTCATTTTAAGCTTCTCAGAACACTCTATTTCGCATAGGCATACATAGTAAATTTTAGGGTCATGCTGTGTACCACCTAATTGACCTATAATTATTTCCTGTGGTAAGGTACACTATTACCCTGTAATATAATACGTGGTACAATTTAAAAATTATAGGTCAATATTAAGGTCCGATACCGTGCCGTTAGTTAACATAGAAAAGTGTCTTCGTATTTCCTTGTTTTAATGCACTATTTAAAATATACATAGTGTACCCCCTAATTGACCTATAATTATTTCCTGTGGTAGGGTACACTATTACCCTGTAATATAATACGTGGTCCAATTTAAAAATTATAGGTCAATATTAAGGTCCGATACCGTGCCGTTAGTTAGCATAGAAAAATGTCTTTGAATTTTTAAAGCATTTTAGAACGCTTATTTCCTCATTTTAAGCTTCTCAGAACACTTTATTTCGCATAGGCATACATAGTAAAATTTAGGGTCACTCTGCGTACCCCCTAATTGACCTATAATTATTTCCTGTGGTAGGGTACACTATAACCCTTTAATATAATACGTGGTCCAATTTAAAAATTATAGGTCAATATTAAGGTCCGATACCGTGCCGTTAGTTAACATAGAAAAGTGTCTTCGTATTTCCTTGTTTTAATGCACTATTTAAAATATACATAGTGTACCCCCTAATTGACCTATAATTATTTCCTGTTTAAGGGTACACTATTACCCTGTAATATAATACCTGGTCCAATTTAAATATTATGGGTCAATATTAAGGTCTGATATTGCGCCTTGCGTTAGTTAACCATTGAAAGATGTCTTTGAATTTTTAAAGCATTTTAGAACGCTTATTTCTTCATTTTAAGCATCTCAGAACACTCTATTTCGCATAGGCATACATAGTAAAATTTAGGGTCACGCTGTGTACCCCCTAAATGACCTATAATTATTTCCTGTGGTAGGGTACATTATTACCCTGTAATATAATACGTGGTCCAATTTAAAAATTATAGGTCAATATTAAGGTCCGATACCGTGCCGTTAGTTAACATAGAAAAATGTCTTTGAATTTTTAAAGCATTTTAGAACGCTTATTTCCTCATTTTAAGCTTCTCAGAACACTTTATTTCGCATAGGCATACATAGTAAAATTTAGGGTCACGCTGTGTACCCCCTAAATGACCTATAATTAATTCCTGTGGTAGGGTACACTATTACCCTGTAATATAATACGTGGTCCAATGTAAAAATTATAGGTCAATATTAAGTTCCGATACCGTGCCGTTAGTTAACATTGAAAAATGTCTTCGTATTTCCTTGTTTTAATGCACTATTTAAAATATACATAGTGTACCCCCTAATTGACCTATAATTACTTCCTGTGGTAGGGTACACTATTACCCTGTAATACAATACCTTGTTCAATTTAAATATTATGGGTCAATATTAAGGTTTGATATTGCGCCTTGCGTTAGTTAACCATTGAAAGATGTCTTTGAATTTTTAAAGCATTTTAGAACGCTTATTTCTTCATTTTAAGCTTCTCAGAACACTCTATTTCGCATAAGCATACATAGTAAAATTTAGGGTCACGCTGTGTACCCCCTAAATGACCTATAAATATTTCCAGTGGTAGGGTACACTATTACCCTGTAATATAATACGTAGTCCAATTTAAAAATTATAGGTCAATATTAAGGTCCGATACCGTGCCGTTAGTTAGCATAGAAAAATGTCTTTGAATTTTTAAAGCATTTTAGAACGCTTATTTCCTCATTTTAAGCTTCTCAGAACACTTTATTTCGCATAGGCATACATAGTAAACTTTAGGGTCACTCTGCGTACCCCCTAATTGACCTATAATTATTTCCTGTGGTAGGGTACACTATAACCCTGTAATATAATACGTTGTCCAATTTAAAAATTATAGGTCAATATTAAGGTCCGATACCGTGCCGTTAGTTAACATAGAAAAGTGTCTTCGTATTTCCTTGTTTTAATGCACTATTTAAAATATACATAGTGTACCCCCTAATTGACCTATAATTATTTCCTGTGGAAGGGTACACTAATACCCTGTAATATAATACCTGGTCCAATTTAAATATTATGGGTCAATATTAAGGTCTGATATTGCGCCTTGCGTTAGTTAACCATTGAAAGATGTCTTTGAATTTTTAAAGCATTTTAGAACGCTTATTTCTTCATTTTAAGCTTCTCAGAACACTCTATTTCGCATAGGCATACATAGTAAATTTTAGGGTCATGCTGTGTACCACCTAATTGACCTATAATTATTTCCTGTGGTAAGGTACACTATTACCCTGTAATATAATACGTGGTACAATTTAAAAATTATAGGTCAATATTAAGATCCGATACCGTGCCGTTAGTTAACATAGAAAAGTGTCTTCGTATTTCCTTGTTTTAATGCACTATTTAAAATATACATAGTGTATCCCCTAATTGACCTATAATTATTTCCTGTGGTAGGGTACACTATTACCCAGTAATATATTACCTGGTCCAATTTAAATATTATGGGTCAATATTAAGGTCTGATATTGCGCCTTGCGTTAGTTAACCATTAAAAGATGTCTTTGAATTTTTAAAGCATTTTAGAACGCTTATTTCTTCATTTTAAGCATCTCAGAACACTCTATTTCGCATAGGCATATATAGTAAACTTTAGGGTCACTCTGTGTACCCCCTAATTGACCTATAATTATTTCCTGTGGTAGGGTACACTATAACCCTGTAATATAATACGTGGTCAAATTTAAAAATTATAGGTCAATATTAAGGTCCGATACCGTGCCGTTAGTTAACATAGAAAAGTGTCTTCGTATTTCCTTGTTTTAATGCACTATTTAAAATATACATAGTGTACCCCCTAATTGACCTATAATTATTTCCTGTGGTAGGGTACACTATTACCCTGTAATATAATACCTGGTCCAATTTAAATATTATGGGTCAATATTAAGGTCTGATATTGCGCCTAGCGTTAGTTAACCATTGAAAGATGTCTTTGAATTTTTAAAGCATTTTAGAACGCTTATTTCTTCATTTTAAGCTTCTCAGAACACTTTATTTCGCATAGGCATACATAGTAAACTTAAGGGTCACGCTGTGTACCCCCTAATTGACCTATTATTATTTCCTGTGGTAGGATACACTATAACCCTGTAATATAATACGTGGTCCAATTTAAAAATTATAGGTCAATATTAAGGTCCGATACCGTGCCGTTAGTTAACATAGAAAAGTGTCTTCGTATTTCCTTGTTTTAATGCACTATTTAAAATATACATAGTGTACCCCCTAATTGACCTATAATTATTTCCTGTGGAAGGGTACACTATTACCCTGTAATATAATACCTGGTCCAATTTAAATATTATGGGTCAATATTAAGGTCTGATATTGCGCCTTGCGTTAGTTAACCATTGAAAGATGTCTTTGAATTTTTAAAGCATTTTTGAACGCTTATTTCTTCATTTTAAGCATCTCAGAACACTCTATTTCGCATAGGCATACATAGTAAAATTTAGGGTCACGCTGTGTACCCCCTAAATGACCTATAAATATTTCCTGTAGTAGGGTACACTATTACCCTGTAATATAATACGTGGTCCAATTTAAAAATTATAGGTCAATATTAAGGTCCGATACCGTGCCGTTAGTTAACATAGAAAAATGTCTTTGAATTTTTAAAGCATTTTAGAATGCTTATTTCCTCATTTTAAGCTTCTCAGAACACTTTATTTCGCATAGGCATACATAGTAAAATTTAGGGTCACGCTGTGTACCCCCTAAATGACCTATAATTAATTCCTGTGGTAGGGTACACTATTACCCTGTAATATAATACGTGGTCCAATGTAAAAATTATAGGTCAATATTAAGTTCCGATACCGTGCTGTTAGTTAACATTGAAAAATGTCGTCGTATTTCCTTGTTTTAATGCACTATTTAAAATATACATAGTGTACCCCCTAATTGACCTATAATTATTTCCTGTGGTAGGGTGCACTATTATCCTGTAATAGAATACCTGGTCCAATTTAAATATTATGGGTCAATATTAAGGTCTGATATTGCGCCTTGCGCTAGTTAACCATTGAAAGATGTCTTTGAATTTTTAAAGCATTTTAGAACGCTTATTTCTTCATTTTAAGCTTCTCAGAACACTTTATTTCGCATAGGCATACATAGTAAAATTTAGGGTCACGCTGTGTACCCCCTAAATGACCTATAATTATTTCCTGTGGTAGGGCACACTATTACCCTGTAATATAATACGTGGTCCAATTTAAAAATTATAGGTCAATAATAAGGTCCGATACCGTGCCGTTAGTTAACATAGAAAAATGTCTTTGAATTTTTAAAGCATTTTAGAACGCTTATTTCCTCATTTTAAGCTTCTCAGAACACTTTATTTCGCATAGGCATACATAGTAAACTTTAGGGTCACTCTGTGTACCCCCTAATTGACCTATAATTATTTCCTGTGGTAGGGTACACTATAACCCTGTAATATAATACGTGGTCCAGTTTAAAAATTATAGGTCAATATTAAGGTCCGATACCGTGCCGTTAGTTAACATAGAAAAGTGTCTTCGTATTTCCTTGTTTTAATGCACTATTTAAAATATACATAGTGTATCCCCTAATTGACCTATAATTATTTCCTGTGGTAGGGTACACTATTACCCTGTAATATAATACCTGGTCCAATTGAAATATTATGGTTCCATATTAAGGTCTGATATCGCGCCTTGCGTTAGTTAACCATTGAAAGATGTCTTTGAATTTTTAAAGCATTTTAGAACGCTTATTTCTTCATTTTAAGCTTCTCAGAACACTCTATTTCGCATAGGCATACATAGTAAATTTTAGGGTCATGCTGTGTACCACCTAATTGACCTACAATTATTTCCTGTGGTAAGGTACACTATTACCCTGTAATATAATACGTGGTACAATTTAAAAATTATAGGTCAATATTAAGGTCCGATACCGTGCCGTTAGTTAACATAGAAAAGTGTCTTCGTATTTCCTTGTTTTAATGCACTATTTAAAATATACATAGTGTACCCCCTAATTGACCTATAATTATTTCCTGTGGTAGGGTGCACTATTACCCTGTAATATAATACCTGGTCCAATTTAAATATTATGGGTCAATATTAAGGTCTGATATTGCGCCTTGCGCTAGTTAACCACTGAAAGATGTCTTTGAATTTTTAAAGCATTTTAGAACGCTTATTTCTTCATTTTAAGCTTCTCAGAACACTCTATTTCGCATAAGCATACATAGTAAAATTTAGGGTCACGCTGTGTACCCCCTAAATGACCTATAATTATTTCCTGTGGTAGGGTACACTATTACCCTGTAATATAATACGTGGTCCAATTTAAAAATTATAGGTCAATATTAAGGTCCGATACCGTGCCGTTAGTTAACATTGAAAAATGTCTTTGAATTTTTAAAGCATTTTAGAACGCTTATTTCCTCATTTTAAGCTTCTCAGAACACTTTATTTCGCATAGGCATACATAGTAAACTTTAGGGTCACGCTGTGTACCCCCTAATTGACCTATAATTATTTCCTGTGGTAGGGTACACTATAACCCTGTAATATAATACGTGGTCCAGTTTAAAAATTATAGGTCAATATTAAGGTCCGATACCGTGCCGTTAGTTAACATAGAAAAGTGTCTTCGTATTTCCTTGTTTTAATGCACTATTTAAAATATACATAGTGTATCCCCTAATTGACCTATAATTATTTCCTGTGGTAGGGTACACTATTACCCTGTAATATAATACCTGGTCCAATTGAAATATTATGGTTCCATATTAAGGTCTGATATCGCGCCTTGCGTTAGTTAACCATTGAAAGATGTCTTTGAATTTTTAAAGCATTTTAGAACGCTTATTTCTTCATTTTAAGCTTCTCAGAACACTCTATTTCGCATAGGCATACATAGTAAATTTTAGGGTCATGCTGTGTACCACCTAATTGACCTACAATTATTTCCTGTGGTAAGGTACACTATTACCCTGTAATATAATACGTGGTACAATTTAAAAATTATAGGTCAATATTAAGGTCCGATACCGTGCCGTTAGTTAACATAGAAAAGTGTCTTCGTATTTCCTTGTTTTAATGCACTATTTAAAATATACATAGTGTACCCCCTAATTGACCTATAATTATTTCCTGTGGTAGGGTGCACTATTACCCTGTAATATAATACCTGGTCCAATTTAAATATTATGGGTCAATATTAAGGTCTGATATTGCGCCTTGCGCTAGTTAACCACTGAAAGATGTCTTTGAATTTTTAAAGCATTTTAGAACGCTTATTTCTTCATTTTAAGCTTCTCAGAACACTTTATTTCGCATAGGCATACATAGTAAACTTTAGGGTCACGCTGTGTACCCCCTAATTGACCTATAATTATTTCCTGTGGTAGGATACACTATAACCCTGTAATATAATACGTGGTCCAATTTAAAAATTATAGGTCAATATTAAGGTCAGATACCGTGCCGTTAGTTAACATAGAAAAGTGTCTTCGAATTTCCTTGTTTTAATGCACTATTTAAAATATACATAGTGTACCCCCTAATTGACCTATAATTATTTCCTGTGGTAGGGTACACTATTACCCTCAGATATAATACCTGGTTCAAGTTAAATATTATGGGTCAATATTAAGGTCTGATATTGCGCCTTGCGTTAGTTAACCATTGAAAGATGTCTTTGAATTTTTAAAGCATTTTAGAACGCTTATTTCTTCATTTTAAGCATCTCAGAACACTCTATTTCGCATAGGCATACATAGTAAACTTTAGGGTCACGCTGTGTACCCCCTAATTGACCTATAATTATTTGCTGTTGTAGGGTACACTATTACCCTGTAATATAATAGGTGGTCCAATTTAAAAATTATAGGTCAATATTAAGGTCCGATACCGTGCCGTTAGTTAGCATAGAAAAATGTCTTTGAATTTTTAAAGCATTTTAGAACGCTTATTTCCTCATTTTAAGCTTCTCAGAACACTTCATTTCGCATAGGCATACATAGAAAACTTTAGGGTCACTCTGCGTACCCCCTAATTGACCTATAATTATTTCCTGTGGTAGGGTACACTATAACCCTGTAATATAATACGTGGTCCAATTTAAAAATTATAGGTCAATATTAAGGTCCGATACCGTGCCGTTAGTTAACATAGAAAAGTGTCTTCGTATTTTCTTGTTTTAATGCACTATTTAAAACATACATAGTGTACCCCCTAATTGACCTATAATTATTTCCTGTTGTAGGGTACACTATTACCCTGTAATATAATACCTGGTCCAATTGAAATATTATGGTTCCATATTAAGGTCTGATATCGCGCCTTGCGTTAGTTAACCATTGAAAGATGTCTTTGAATTTTTAAAGCATTTTAGAACGCTTATTTCTTCATTTTAAGCTTCTCAGAACACTCTATTTCGCATAGGCATACATAGTAAATTTTAGGGTCATGCTGTGTACCACCTAATTGACCTATAATTATTTCCTGTGGTAAGGTACACTATTACCCTGTAATATAATACGTGGTACAATTTAAAAATTATAGGTCAATATTAAGGTCCGATACCGTGCCGTTAGTTAACATAGAAAAGTGTCTTCGTATTTCCTTGTTTTAATGCACTATTTAAAATATACATAGTGTACCCCCTAATTGACCTATAATTATTTCCTGTGGTAGGGTGCACTATTACCCTGTAATATAATACCTGGTCCAATTTAAATATTATGGGTCAATATTAAGGTCTGATATTGCGCCTTGCGCTAGTTAACTATTGAAAGATGTCTTTGAATTTTTAAAGCATTTTAGAACGCTTATTTCTTCATTTTAAGCTTCTCAGAACACTCTATTTCGCATAAGCATACATAGTAAAATTTAGGGTCACACTGTGTACCCCCTAAATGACCTATAATTATTTCCTGTGGTAGGGTACACTATAACCCTGTAATATAATACGTGGTCCAATTTAAAAATTATAGGTCAATATTAAGGACCGATACCGTGCCGTTAGTTAACATTGAAAAATGTCTTTGAATTTTTAAAGCATTTTAGAACGCTTATTTCCTCATTTTAAGCTTCTCAGAACACTTTATTTCGCATAGGCATACATAGTAAACTTTAGGGTCTCTCTGTGTACCCCCTAATTGACCTATAATTATTTCCTGTTGTAGGGTACACTATAACCCTGTAATATAATACGTGGTCCAATTTAAAAATTATAGGTCAATATTAAGGTCCGATACCGTGCCGTTAGTTAACATAGAAAAGTGTATTCGTATTTCCTTGTTTTAATGCACTATTTAAAATATACATAGTGTACCCCCTAATTGACCTATAATTATTTCCTGTGGTAGGGTACACTATTACCCTGTAATATAATACCTATTCCAATTTAAATATTATGGGTCAATATTAAGGTCTGATATTGCGCCTTGCGTTAGTTAACCATTGAAAGATGTCTTTGAATTTTTAAAGCATTTTAGAACGCTTATTTCTTCATTTTAAGCATCTCAGAACACTCTATTTCGCATAGGCATACATAGTAAAATTTAGGGTTACGCTGTGTACCCCCTAAATGACCTATAATTATATCCTGTGGTAGGGTACACTATTACCCTGTAATATAATACGTGGTCCAATTTAAAAATTATAGGTCAATATTAAGGTCCGATACCGTGCCGTTAGTTAACATAAAAAAATGTCTTTGAATTTTTAAAGCATTTTAGAACGCTTATTTCCTCATTTTAAGCTTCTCAGAACACTTTATTTCGCATAGGCATACATAGTAAACTTTAGGGTCACGCTGTGTACCCCCTAATTGACCTATAATTATTTCCTGTGGTAGGGTACACTATTACCCTGTAATACAATACCTGGTTCAATTTAAATATTATGGGTCAATATTAAGGTTTGATATTGCGCCTTGCGTTAGTTAACCATTGAAAGATGTCTTTGAATTTTTAAAGCATTTTAGAACGCTTATTTCTTCATTTTAAGCTTCTCAGAACACTTTATTTCGCATAGGCATACATAGTAAACTTTAGGGTCACGCTGTGTACCCCCTAATTGACCTATAATTATTTCCTGTGGTAAGGTACACTATTACCCTGTAATATATTAGGTGATCCAATTTAAAAAATATAGGTCAATATTAAGGTCCGATACCGTGCCGTTAGTTAACATAGAAAAGTGTCTTCGTATTTCCTTGTTTTAATGCACTATTTAAAATATACATAGTGTACCCCCTAATTGACCTATAATTATTTCCTGTGGTAGGGTACACTATTACCCTGTAATATAATACCTGGTCCAATTTAAATATTATGGGTCAATATTAAGGTCTGATATTGCGCCTTGCGTTAGTTAACCATTGAAAGATGTCTTTGAATTTTTAAAGCATTTTAGAACGCTTATTTCTTCATTTTAAGCATCTCAGAACACTCTATTTCGCATAGGCATACATAGTAAAATTTAGGGTCACGCTGTGTACCCCCTAAATGACCTATAATTATTTCCTTTGGTAGGGTACACTATTACCCTGTAATATAATACGTGGTCCAATTTAAAAATTATAGGTCAATAATAAGGTGCGATACCGTGCTGTTAGTTAACATAGAAAAATGTCTTTGAATTTTTAAAGCATTTTAGAACGCTTATTTCTTCATTTTAAGCTTCTCAGAACACTCTATTTCGCATAGGCATACATACTAAATTTTAGGGTCACGCTGTGTACCACCTAATTGACCTATAATTATTTCCTGCGGTAAGGTACACTATTACCCTGCAATATAATACGTGGTACAATTTAAAAATTATAGGTCAATATTAAGGTCCGATACCGTGCCGTTAGTTAGCATAGAAAAATGTCTTTGAATTTTTAAAGCATTTTAGAACGCTTATTTCCTCATTTTAAGCTTCTCAGAACACTTCATTTCGCATAGGCATACATAGAAAACTTTAGGGTCACTCTGCGTACCCCCTAATTGACCTATAATTATTTCCTGTGGTTGGGTACACTATAACCCTGTAATATAATACGTGGTCCAATTTAAAAATTATAGGTCAATATTAAGGTCCGATACCGTGCCGTTAGTTAACATAGAAAAGTGTCTTCGTATTTCCTTGTTTTAATGCACTATTTAAAATATACATAGTGTACCCCCTAATTGACCTATAATTATTTCCTGTGGTAGGGTACACTATTACCCTGTAATATAATACCTGGTCCAATTTAAATATTATGGGTCAATATTAAGGTCTGATATTGCGCCTTGCGTTAGATAACCATTGAAAGATGTCTTTGAATTTTTAAAGCATTTTAGAACGCTTATTTCTTCATTTTAAGCTTCTCAGAACACTCTATTTCGCATAGGCATACATAGTAAAATTTAGGGTCACGCTGTGTACCCCCTAAATGACCTATAATTATTTCCTGTATTAGGGTACACTATTACCCTGTAATATAATACGTGGTCCAATTTAAAAATTATAGGTCAATATTAAGTTCCGATACCGTGCCGTTATTTAACATTGAAAAATGTCTTCGTATTTCCTTGTTTTAATGCACTATTTAAAATATTCATAGTGTACCCCCTAATTGACCTATAATTATTTCCTGTGGTAGGGTACACTATTACCCTGTAATATAATACCTGGTCCAATTTAAATATTATGGGTCAATATTAAGGTCTGATATTGCGCCTTGCGCTAGTTAACCATTGAAAGATGTCTTTGAATTTTTAAAGCATTTTAGAACGCTTATTTCTTCATTTTAAGCTTCTCAGAACACTCTATTTCGCATAAGCATACATAGTAAAATTTAAGGTCACGCTGTGTACCCCCTAAATGACCTATAATTATTTCCTGTGGTAGGGTACACTATAACCCTGTAATATAATACGTGGTCCAATTTAAAAATTATAGGTCAATATTAAGGACCGATACCGTGCCGTTAGTTAACATTGAAAAATGTCTTTGAATTTTTAAAGCATTTTAGAACGCTTATTTCCTCATTTTAAGCTTCTCAGAACACTTTATTTCGCATAGGCCTACATAGTAAACTTTAGGGTCTCTCTGTGTACCCCCTAATTGACCTATAATTATTTCCTGTTGTAGGGTACACTATAACCCTGTAATATAATACGTGGTCCAATTTAAAAATTATAGGTCAATATTAAGGTCCGATACCGTGCCGTTAGTTAACATAGAAAAGTGTATTCGTATTTCCTTGTTTTAATGCACTATTTAAAATATACATAGTGTACCCCCTAATTGACCTATAATTATTTCCTGTGGTAGGGTACACTATTACCCTGTAATATAATACCTATTCCAATTTAAATATTATGGGTCAATATTAAGGTCTGATATTGCGCCTTGCGTTAGTTAACCATTGAAAGATGTCTTTGAATTTTTAAAGCATTTTAGAACGCTTATTTCCTCATTTTAAGCTTCTCAGAACACTTTATTTCACATAGGCATACATAGTAAACTTTAGGGTCACGCTGTGTACCCCCTAATTGACCTATAATTATTTCCTTTGGTGGGGTGCACTATTACCCTGAAATATAATACCTGGTCCAATTTAAAAATTATAGGTCAATAATAAGGTCCGATACCGTGCCGTTAGTTAACATAGAAAAATATCTTTGAATTTTTAAAGCATTTTAGAACGCTTATTTCTTCATTTTAAGCTTCTCAGAGCACTCTATTTCGCATAGGCATACATAGTAAAATTTAGGGTCACGCTGTGTACCCCCTAAATGACCTATAATTATTTCCTGTGGTAGGGCACACTATTACCCTGTAATATAATACGTGGTCCAATTTAAAAATTATAGGTCAATATTAAGGTCCGATACCGTGCCGTTAGTTAACATAGAAAAGTGTCTTCGTATTTCCTTGTTTTAATGCACTATTTAAAATATACATAGTGTACCCCCTAATTGACCTATAATTATTTCCTGTGGAAGGGTACACTAATACCCTGTAATATAATACCTGGTCCAATTTAAATATTATGGGTCAATATTAAGGTCTGATATTGCGCCTTGCGTTAGTTAACCATTGAAAGAAGTCTTTGAATTTTTAAAGCATTTTAGAACGCTTATTTCTTCATTTTAAGCTTCTCAGAACACTCTATTTCGCAATAGGCATACATAGTAAATTTTAGGGTCATGCTGTGTACCACCTAATTGACCTATAATTATTTCCTGTGGTAAGGTACACTATTACCCTGTAATATAATACGTGGTACAATTTAAAAATTATAGGTCAATATTAAGATCCGATACCGTGCCGTTAGTTAACATAGAAAAGTGTCTTCGTATTTCCTTGTTTTAATGCACTATTTAAAATATACATAGTGTACCCCCTAATTGACCTATAATTATTTCCTGTGGTAGGGTGCACTATTACCCTGTAATATAATACCTGGTCCAATTTAAATATTATGGGTCAATATTAAGGTCTGATATTGCGCCTTGCGCTAGTTAACCATTGAAAGATGTCTTTGAATTTTTAAAGCATTTTAGAACGCTTATTTCTTCATTTTAAGCTTCTCAGAACACTTTATTTCGCATAGGCATACATAGTAAAATTTAGGGTCACGCTGTGTACCCCCTAAATGACCTATAATTATTTCCTGTGGTAGGGCACACTATTACCCTGTAATATAATACGTGGTCCAATTTAAAAATTATAGGTCAATATTAAGATCCGATACCGTGCCGTTAGTTAACATAGAAAAGTGTCTTCGTATTTCCTTGTTTTAATGCACTATTTAAAATATACATAGTGTATCCCCTAATTGACCTATAATTATTTCCTGTGGTAGGGTACACTATTACCCTGTAATATATTACCTGGTCCAATTTAAATATTATGGGTCAATATTAAGGTCTGATATTGCGCCTTGCGTTAGTTAACCATTGAAAGATGTCTTTGAATTTTTAAAGCATTTTTGAACGCTTATTTCTTCATTTTAAGCATCTCAGAACACTCTATTTCGCATAGGCATACATAGTAAAATTTAGGGTCACGCTGTGTACCCCCTAAATGACCTATAAATATTTCCTGTAGTAGGGTACACTATTACCCTGTAATATAATACGTGGTCCAATTTAAAAATTATAGGTCAATATTAAGGTCCGATACCGTGCCGTTAGTTAACATAGAAAAATGTCTTTGAATTTTTAAAGCATTTTAGAATGCTTATTTCCTCATTTTAAGCTTCTCAGAACACTTTATTTCGCATAGGCATACATAGTAAAATTTAGGGTCACGCTGTGTACCCCCTAAATGACCTATAATTAATTCCTGTGGTAGGGTACACTATTACCCTGTAATATAATACGCGGTCCAATGTAAAAATTATAGGTCAATATTAAGTTCCGATACCGTGCTGTTAGTTAACATTGAAAAATGTCGTCGTATTTCCTTGTTTTAATGCACTATTCAAAATATACATAGTGTACCCCCTAATTGACCTATAATTATTTCCTGTGGTAGGGTACACTATTACCCTGTAATACAATACCTTGTTCAATTTAAATATTATGGGTCAATATTAAGGTCTGATATTGCGCCTTGCGCTAGTTAACCATTGAAAGATGTCTTTGAATTTTTAAAGCATTTTAGAACGCTTATTTCTTCATTTTAAGCTTCTCAGAACACTTTATTTCGCATAGGCATACATAGTAAAATTTAGGGTCACGCTGTGTACCCCCTAAATGACCTATAATTATTTCCTGTGGTAGGGCACACTATTACCCTGTAATATAATACGTGGTCCAATTTAAAAATTATAGGTCAATATTAAGATCCGATACCGTGCCGTTAGTTAACATAGAAAAGTGTCTTCGTATTTCCTTGTTTTAATGCACTATTTAAAATATACATAGTGTATCCCCTAATTGACCTATAATTATTTCCTGTGGTAGGTTACACTATTACCCTGTAATATATTACCTGGTCCAATTTAAATATTATGGGTCAATATTAAGGTCTGATATTGCGCCTTGCGTTAGTTAACCATTAAAAGATGTCTTTGAATTTTTAAAGCATTTTAGAACGCTTATTTCTTCATTTTAAGCATCTCAGAACACTCTATTTCGCATAGGCATATATAGTAAACTTTAGGGTCACTCTGTGTATCCCCTAATTGACCTATAATTATTTCCTGTGGTAGGGTACACTATAACCCTGTAATATAATACGTGGTCAAATTTAAAAATTATAGGTCAATATTAAGGTCCGATACCGTGCCGTTAGTTAACATAGAAAAGTGTCTTCGTATTTCCTTGTTTTAATGCACTATTTAAAATATACATAGTGTACCCCCTAATTGACCTATAATTATTTCCTGTGGTAGGGTACACTATTACCCTGTAATATAATACCTGGTCCAATTTAAATATTATGGGTCAATATTAAGGTCTGATATTGCGCCTAGCGTTAGTTAACCATTGAAAGATGTCTTTGAATTTTTAAAGCATTTTAGAACGCTTATTTCTTCATTTTAAGCTTCTCAGAACACTTTATTTCGCATAGGCATACATAGTAAAATTTAGGGTCACGCTGTGTACCCCCTAATTGACCTATAATTATTTCCTGTGGTAGGGTACACTATTACCCTGTAATATAATACCTGGTCCAATTTAAATATTATGGGTCAATATTAAGGTCTGATATTGCGCCTTGCGCTAGTTAACCATTGAAAGATGTCTTTGAATTTTTAAAGCATTTTAGAACGCTTATTTCTTCATTTTAAGCTTCTCAGAACACTCTATTTCGCATAAGCATACATAGTAAAATTTAAGGTCACGCTGTGTACCCCCTAAATGACCTATAATTATTTCCTGTGGTAGGGTACACTATAACCCTGTAATATAATACGTGGTCCAATTTAAAAATTATAGGTCAATATTAAGGACCGATACCGTGCCGTTAGTTAACATTGAAAAATGTCTTTGAATTTTTAAAGCATTTTAGAACGCTTATTTCCTCATTTTAAGCTTCTCAGAACACTTTATTTCGCATAGGCCTACATAGTAAACTTTAGGGTCTCTCTGTGTACCCCCTAATTGACCTATAATTATTTCCTGTTGTAGGGTACACTATAACCCTGTAATATAATACGTGGTCCAATTTAAAAATTATAGGTCAATATTAAGGTCCGATACCGTGCCGTTAGTTAACATAGAAAAGTGTATTCGTATTTCCTTGTTTTAATGCACTATTTAAAATATACATAGTGTACCCCCTAATTGACCTATAATTATTTCCTGTGGTAGGGTACACTATTACCCTGTAATATAATACCTATTCCAATTTAAATATTATGGGTCAATATTAAGGTCTGATATTGCGCCTTGCGTTAGTTAACCATTGAAAGATGTCTTTGAATTTTTAAAGCATTTTAGAACGCTTATTTCCTCATTTTAAGCTTCTCAGAACACTTTATTTCACATAGGCATACATAGTAAACTTTAGGGTCACGCTGTGTACCCCCTAATTGACCTATAATTATTTCCTTTGGTGGGGTGCACTATTACCCTGAAATATAATACCTGGTCCAATTTAAAAATTATAGGTCAATAATAAGGTCCGATACCGTGCCGTTAGTTAACATAGAAAAATATCTTTGAATTTTTAAAGCATTTTAGAACGCTTATTTCTTCATTTTAAGCTTCTCAGAGCACTCTATTTCGCATAGGCATACATAGTAAAATTTAGGGTCACGCTGTGTACCCCCTAAATGACCTATAATTATTTCCTGTGGTAGGGCACACTATTACCCTGTAATATAATACGTGGTCCAATTTAAAAATTATAGGTCAATATTAAGTTCCGATACCGTGCCGTTAGTTAACATTGAAAAATGTCTTCGTATTTCCTTGTTTTAATGCACTATTTAAAATATACATAGTGTACCCCCTAATTGACCTATAATTATTTCCTGTGGTAGGGTACACTATTACCCTGTAATACAATACCTGGTTCAATTTAAATATTATGGGTCAATATTAAGGTTTGATATTGCGCCTTGCGTTAGTTAACCATTGAAAGATGTCTTTGAATTTTTAAAACATTTTAGAACGCTTATTTCTTCATTTTAAGCTTCTCAGAACACTCTATTTCGCATAGGCATACATAGTAAAATTTAGGGTCACGCTGTGTACCCCCTAAATGACCTATAATTATTTCCTGTGGTAGGGTACACTATTACCCTCTAATATAATACGTGGTCCAATTTAAAAATTATAGGTCAATATTAAGGTCCGATACCGTGCCGTTAGTTAACATAGAAAAATGTCTTTGAATTTTTAAAGCATTTTAGAACGCTTATTTACTCATTTTAAGCTTCTCAGAACACTTTATTTCGCATAGGCATACATAGTAAACTTTAGGGTCACTCTGTGTACCCCCTAATTGACCTATAATTATTTCCTGTGGTAGGGTGCACTATAACCCTGTAATATAATACGTGGTCCAATTTAAAAATTATAGGTCAATATTAAGGTGCAATACCGTGCCGTTAGTTAACATAGAAAAGAGTCTTCGTATTTTCTTGTTTTAATGCACTATTTAAAACATACATAGTGTACCCCCTAATTGACCTATAATTATTTCCTGTTGTAGGGTACACTATTACCCTGTAATATAATACCTGGTCCAATTGAAATATTATGGTTCCATATTAAGGTCTGATATCGCGCCTTGCGTTAGTTAACCATTGAAAGATGTCTTTGAATTTTTAAAGCATTTTAGAACGCTTATTTCTTCATTTTAAGCTTCTCAGAACACTTTATTTCGCATAGGCATACATAGTAAACTTTAGGGTCACGCTGTGTACCCCCTAATTGACCTATAATTATTTCCTGTGGTAGGGTACACTATTACCCTGTAATATAATAGGTGATCCAATTTAAAAATTATAGGTCAATATTAAGGTCCGATACCGTGCCGTTAGTTAGCATAGAAAAATGTCTTTGAATTTTTAAAGCATTTTAGAACGCTTATTTCCTCATTTTAAGCTTCTCAGAACACTTCATTTCGCATAGGCATACATAGAAAACTTTAGGGTCACTCTGCGTACCCCCTAATTGACCTATAATTATTTCCTGTGGTAGGGTACACTATAACCCTGCAATATAATACGTGGTCCAATTTAAAAATTATAGGTCAATATTAAGGTCCGATACCGTGCCGTTAGTTAACATAGAAAAGTGTCTTTGTATTTCCTTGTTTTAATGCACTATTTAAAATATACATAGTGTACCCCCTAATTGACCTATAATTATTTCCTGTGGTAGGGTACACTATTACCCTGTAATATAATACCTGGTCCAATTTAAATATTATGGGTCAATATTAAGGTCTGATATTGCGCCATGCGTTAGTTAACCATTGAAAGATGTCTTTGAATTTTTAAAGCATTTTAGAACGCTTATTTCTTCATTTTAAGCTTCTCAGAACACTCTATTTCGCATAGGCATACATAGTAAAATTTAGGGTCACGCTGTGTACCCCCTAAATGACCTATAATTATTTCCTGTGGTAGGGTACACTATTACCCTCTAATATAATACGTGGTCCAATTTAAAAATTATAGGTCAATATTAAGGTCCGATACCGTGCTGTTAGTTAACATAGAAAAATGTCTTTGAATTTTTAAAGCATTTTAGAACGCTTATTTCCTCATTTTAAGCTTCTCAGAACACTTTATTTCGCATAGGCATACATAGTAAACTTTAGGGTCACTCTGTGTACCCCCTAATTGACCTATAATTATTTCCTGTGGTAGGGTACACTATAACCCTGTAATATAATACGTGGTCCAATTTAAAAATTATAGGTCAATATTAAGGTGCAATACCGTGCCGTTAGTTAACATAGAAAAGAGTCTTCGTATTTTCTTGTTTTAATGCACTATTTAAAACATACATAGTGTACCCCCTAATTGACCTATAATTATTTCCTGTTGTAGGGTACACTATTACCCTGTAATATAATACCTGGTCCAATTTAAATATTATGGGTCAATATTAAGGTCTGATATTGCGCCTTGCGTTAGTTAACCATTGAAAGATGTCTTTGAATTTTTAAAGCATTTTAGAACGCTTATTTCTTCATTTTAAGCTTCTCAGAACACTCTATTTCGCATAGGCATACATAGTAAATTTTAGGGTCACGCTGTGTACCACCTAATTGACCTATAATTATTTCCTGTGGTAAGGTACACTATTACCCTGTAATATAATACGTGGTACAATTTAAAAATTATAGGTCAATATTAAGGTCCGATACCGTGCCGTTAGTTAACATAGAAAAGTGTCTTCGTATTTCCTTGTTTTAATGCACTATTTAAAATATACATAGTGTACCCCCTAATTGACCTATAATTATTTCCTGTGGTAGGGTACACTATTACCCTGTAATATAATACCTATTCCAATTTAAATATTATGGGTCAATATTAAGGTCTGATATTGCGCCTTGCGTTAGTTAACCATTGAAAGATGTCTTTGAATTTTTAAAGCATTTTAGAACGCTTATTTCTTCATTTTAAGCATCTCAGAACACTCTATTTCGCATAGGCATACATAGTAAAATTTAGGGTCACGCTGTGTACCCCCTAAATGACCTATAATTATATCCTGTGGTAGGGTACACTATTACCCTGTAATATAATACGTGGTCCAATTTAAAAATTATAGGTCAATATTAAGGTCCGATACCGTGCCGTTAGTTAACATAGAAAAATGTCTTTGAATTTTTAAAGCATTTTAGAACGCTTATTTCCTCATTTTAAGCTTCTCAGAACAATTTATTTCGCATAGGCATACATAGTAAACTTTAGGGTCACGCTGTGTACCCCCTAATTGACCTATAATTATTTCCTTTGGTTTGGGTACACTATTACCCTGTAATATAATACCTGGTTCAATTTAAAAATTATAGGTCAATAATAAGGTCCGATACCGTGCCGTTAGTTAACATAGAAAAATGTCTTTGAATTTTTAAAGCATTTTAGAACGCTTATTTCTTCATTTTAAGCTTCTCAGAGCACTCTATTTCGCATAGGCATACATAGTAAAATTTAGGGTCACGCTGTGTACCCCCTAAATGACCTATAATTATTTCCTGTGGTAGGGCACACTATTACCCTGTAATATAATACGTGGTCCAATTTAAAAATTATAGGTCAATATTAAGTTCCGATACCGTGCCGTTAGTTAACATTGAAAAATGTCTTCGTATTTCCTTGTTTTAATGCACTATTTAAAATATACATAGTGTACCCCCTAATTGACCTATAATTATTTCCTGTGGTAGGGTACACTATTATCCTGTAATACAATAATTGGTTCAATTTAAATATTATGGGTCAATATTAAGGTTTGATATTGCGCCTTGCGTTAGTTAACAATTGAAAGATGTCTTTGAATTTTTAAAGCATTTTAGAACGCTTATTTCTTCATTTTAAGCTTCTCAGAACACTCTATTTCGCATAGGCATACATAGTAAAATTTAGGGTCACGCTGTGTACCCCCTAAATTACCTATAATTATTTCCTGTGGTAGGGTACACTATTACCCTCTAATATAATACGTGGTCCAATTTAAAAATTATAGGTCAATATTAAGGTCCGATACCGTGCCGTTAGTTAACATAGAAAAATGTCTTTGAATTTTTAAAGCATTTTTGAACGCTTATTTCCTCATTTTAAGCTTCTCAGAACACTCTATTTCGCATAGGCATACATAGTAAATTTTAGCGTCACGCTGTGTACCACCTAATTGACCTATAATTATTTCCTGTGGTAAGGTACACTATTACCTTGTAATATAGTATGTGGTACAATTTAAAAATTATAGGTCAATATTAAGGTCCGATACCGTGCCGTTAGTTAACATAGAAAAGTGTCTTCGTATTTCCTTGTTTTAATGCACTATTTAAAATATACATAGTGTACCCCCTAATTGACCTATAATTATTTCCTGTGGTAGGGTACACTATTACCCTGTAATATAATACCTGGTCCAATTTAAATATTATGGGTCAATATTAAGGTCTGATATTGCGCCTTGCGCTAGTTAACCATTGAAAGATGTCTTTGAATTTTTAAAGCATTTTAGAACGCTTATTTCTTTATTTTAAGCTTCTCAGAACACTCTATTTCGCATAAGCATACATAGTAAAATTTAGGGTCACGCTGTGTACCCCCTAAATGACCTATAATTATTTCCTGTGGTAGGGTACACTATTACCCTGCAATATAATACGTGGTCCAATTTAAAAATTATAGGTCAATATTAAGGTCCGATACCGTGCCGTTAGTTAACATTGAAAAATGTCTTTGAATTTTTAAAGCATTTTAGAACGCTTATTTCCTCATTTTAAGCTTCTCAGAACACTTTATTTCGCATATACATACATAGTAAACTTTAGGGTCTCTCTGTGTACCCCCTAATTGACCTATAATTATTTCCTGTGGTAGGGTACATTATAACCCTGTAATATAATACGTGGTCCAATTTAAAAATTATAGGTCAATATTAAGTTCCGATACCGTGACGTTAGTTAACATAGAAAAGTGTCTTCGTATTTCCTTGTTTTAATGCACTATTTAAAATATACATAGTGTACCCCCTAATTGACCTATAATTATTTCCTGTGGTAGGGTACACTATTACCCTGTAATATAATACCTATTCCAATTTAAATATTATGGGTCAATATTAAGGTCTGATATTGCGCCTTGCGTTAGTTAACCATTGAAAGATGTCTTTGAATTTTTAAAGCATTTTAGAACGCTTATTTCTTCATTTTAAGCATCTCAGAACACTCTATTTCGCATAGGCATACATAGTAAAATTTAGGGTCACGCTGTGTACCCCCTAAATGACCTATAATTATATCCTTTGGTAGGGTACACTATTACCCTGTAATATAATACGTGGTCCAATTTAAAAATTATAGGTCAATATTAAGGTCCGATACCGTGCCGTTAGTTAACATAGAAAAATGTCTTTGAATTTTTAAAGCATTTTAGAACGCTTATTTCCTCATTTTAAGCTTCTCAGAACACTTTATTTCGCATAGGCATACATAGTAAACTTTAGGGTCACGCTGTGTACCCCCTAATTGACCTATAATTATTTCCTTTTATGGGGTACACTATTACCCTGTAATATAATACCTGGTCCAATTTAAATATTATGGGTCAATATTAAGGTCTGATATTGCGCCTTGCGTTAGTTAACCATTGAAAGATGTCTTTGAATTTTTAAAGCATTTTAGAACGCTTATTTCTTCATTTTAAGCTTCTCAGAGCACTCTATTTCGCATAGGCATACATAGTAAAATTTAGGGTCACGCTGTGTACCCCCTAAATGACCTATAATTATTTCCTGTGGTAGGGTACACTATAACCCTGTAATATATTACGTGGTCCAATTTAAAAATTATAGGTCAATATTAAGGTCCGATACCGTGCCGTTAGTTAACATAGAAAAGTGTCTTCGTATTTCCTTGTTTTAATGCACTATTTAAAATATACATAGTGTACCCCCTAATTGACCTATAATTATTTCCTGTGGTAGGGTACACTATTACCCTGTAATATAATACCTGGTCCAATTTAAATATTATGGGTCAATATTAAGGTCTGATATTGCGCCTTGCGTTAGTTAACCATTGAAAGATGTCTTTGAATTTTTAAAGCATTTTAGAACGCTTATTTCTTCATTTTAAGCTTCTCAGAACACTCTATTTCGCATAGGCATACATAGTAAAATTTAGGGTCACGCTGTGTACCCCCTAAATGACCTATAATTATTTCCTGTGGTAGGGTACACTATTACCCTCTAATATAATACGTGGTCCAATTTAAAAATTATAGGTCAATATTAAGGTCCGATACCGTGCCGTTAGTTAACATAGAAAAATGTCTTTGAATTTTTAAAGCATTTTAGAACGCTTATTTCCTCATTTTAAGCTTCTCAGAACACTCTATTTCGCATAGGCATACATAGTAAATTTTAGGATCACGCTGTGTACCACCTAATTGACCTATAATTATTTCCTGTGGTAAGGTACACTATTACCTTGTAATATATTACGTGGTACAATTTAAAAATTATAGGTCAATATTAAGGTCCGATACCGTGCCGTTAGTTAACATAGAAAAGTGTCTTCGTATTTCCTTGTTTTAATGCACTATTTAAAATATACATAGTGTACCCCCTAATTGACCTATAATTATTTCCTGTGGTAGGGTACACTATTACCCTGTAATATAATACCTGGTTCAATTTAAATATTATGGGTCAATATTAAGGTCTGATATTGCGCCTTGCGCTAGTTAACCATTGAAAGATGTCTTTGAATTTTTAAAGCATTTTAGAACGCTTATTTCTTCATTTTAAGCTTCTCAGAACACTTTATTTCGCATAGGCATACATAGTAAACTTTAGGGTCTCTCTGTGTACCCCCTAATTGACCTATAATTATTTCCTGTGATGGGTACACTATAACCCTGTAATATAATACGTGGTCCAATTTAAAAATTATAGGTCAATATTAAGGTCCGATACCGTGCCGTTAGTTAACATAGAAAAGTGTCTTCGTATTTCCTTGTTTTAATGCACTATTTAAAATATACATAGTGTACCCCCTAATTGACCTATAATTATTTCCTGTGGTAGGGTACACTATTACCCTGTAATATAATACCTGGTCCAATTTAAATATTATGGGTCAATATTAAGGTCTGATATTGCGCCTTGCGTTAGTTAACCATTGAAAGATGTCTTTGAATTTTTAAAGCATTTTAGAACGCTTATTTCTTCATTTTAAGCTTCTCAGAACACTCTATTTCGCATAGGCATACATAGTAAATTTTAGGGTCACGCTGTGTACCACCTAATTGACCTATAATTATTTCCTGTGGTAAGGTACACTATTACCCTGTAATATAATACGTGGTACAATTTAAAAATTATAGGTCAATTTTAAGGTCCGATACCGTGCAGTTAGTTAACATAGAAAAGTGTCTTCGTATTTCCTTGTTTTAATGCACTATTTAAAATATACTTAGTGTACCCCCTAATTGACCTATAATTATTTCCTGTGGTAGGGTACACTATTACCCTGTAATATAATACCTGGTCCAATTTAAATATTATGGGTCAATATTAAGGTCTGATATTGCGCCTTGCGTTAGTTAACCATTGAAAGATGTCTTTGAATTTTTAAAGCATTTTAGAACGCTTATTTCTTTATTTTAAGCTTCTCAGAACACTTTATTTCGCATATACATACATAGTAAACTTTAGGGTCTCTCTGTGTACCCCCTAATTGACCTATAATTATTTCCTGTGGTAGGGTACACTATAACCCTGTAATATAATACGTGGTCCAATTTAAAAATTATAGGTCAATATTAAGTTCCGATACCGTGACGTTAGTTAACATAGAAAAGTGTCTTCGTATTTCCTTGTTTTAATGCACTATTTAAAATATACATAGTGTACCCCCTAATTGACCTATAATTATTTCCTGTGGTAGGGTACACTATTACCCTGTAATATAATACCTATTCCAATTTAAATATTATGGGTCAATATTAAGGTCTGATATTGCGCCTTGCGTTAGTTAACCATTGAAAGATGTCTTTGAATTTTTAAAGCATTTTAGAACGCTTATTTCTTCATTTTAAGCATCTCAGAACACTCTATTTCGCATAGGCATACATAGTAAAATTTAGGGTCACGCTGTGTACCCCCTAAATGACCTATAATTATATCCTGTGGTAGGGTACACTATTACCCTGTAATATAATACGTGGTCCAATTTAAAAATTATAGGTCAATATTAAGGTCCGATACCGTGCCGTTAGTTAACATAGAAAAATGTCTTTGAATTTTTAAAGCATTTTAGAACGCTTATTTCCTCATTTTAAGCTTCTCAGAACACTTTATTTCGCAACGGCATACATAGTAAACTTAAGGGTCACTCTGTGTACCCCCTAAATGACCTATAATTATTTCCTGTGGTAGGGTACACTATTACCCTGTAATATAATACCTGGTCCAATTTAAATATTATGGGTCAATATTAAGGTCTGATATTGCGCCTTGCGTTAGTTAACCATTGAAAGATGTCTTTGAATTTTTAAAGCATTTTAGAACGCTTATTTCTTCATTTTAAGCTTCTCAGAACACTCTATTTCGCATAGGCATACATAGTAAATTTTAGGGTCACGCTGTGTACCACCTAATTGACCTATAATTATTTCCTGTGGTAAGGTACACTATTACCCTGTAATATAATACGTGGTACAATTTAAAAATTATAGGTCAATTTTAAGGTCCGATACCGTGCAGTTAGTTAACATAGAAAAGTGTCTTCGTATTTCCTTGTTTTAATGCACTATTTAAAATATACTTAGTGTACCCCCTAATTGACCTATAATTATTTCCTGTGGTAGGGTACACTATTACCCTGTAATATAATACCTGGTCCAATTTAAATATTATGGGTCAATATTAAGGTCTGATATTGCGCCTTGCGTTAGTTAACCATTGAAAGATGTCTTTGAATTTTTAAAGCATTTTAGAACGCTTATTTCTTTATTTTAAGCTTCTCAGAACACTTTATTTCGCATATACATACATAGTAAACTTTAGGGTCTCTCTGTGTACCCCCTAATTGACCTATAATTATTTCCTGTGGTAGGGTACACTATAACCCTGTAATATAATACGTGGTCCAATTTAAAAATTATAGGTCAATATTAAGTTCCGATACCGTGACGTTATTTAACATAGAAAAGTGTCTTCGTATTTCCTTGTTTTAATGCACTATTTAAAATATACATAGTGTACCCCCTAATTGACCTATAATTATTTCCTGTGGTAGGGTACACTATTACCCTGTAATATAATACCTATTCCAATTTAAATATTATGGGTCAATATTAAGGTCTGATATTGCGCCTTGCGTTAGTTAACCATTGAAAGATGTCTTTGAATTTTTAAAGCATTTTAGAACGCTTATTTCTTCATTTTAAGCATCTCAGAACACTCTATTTCGCATAGGCATACATAGTAAAATTTAGGGTCACGCTGTGTACCCCCTAAATGACCTATAATTATATCCTGTGGTAGGGTACACTATTACCCTGTAATATAATACGTGGTCCAATTTAAAAATTATAGGTCAATATTAAGGTCCGATACCGTGCCGTTAGTTAACATAGAAAAATGTCTTTGAATTTTTAAAGCATTTTAGAACGCTTATTTCCTCATTTTAAGCTTCTCAGAACTCTTTATTTCGCATAGGCATACATAGTAAACTTTAGGGTCACGCTGTGTACCCCCTAATTGACCTATAATTATTTCCTTTGGTGGGGTACACTATTACCCTGTAATATAATACCTGGTCCAATTTAAATATTATGGGTCAATATTAAGGTCTGATATTGCGCCTTGCGTTAGTTAACCATTGAAAGATGTCTTTGAATTTTTAAAGCATTTTAGAACGCTTATTTCTTCATTTTAAGCTTCTCAGAGCACTCTATTTCGCATAGGCATACATAGTAAAATTTAGGGTCACGCTGTGTACCCCCTAAATGACCTATAATTATTTCCTGTGGTAGGGTACACTATAACCCTGTAATATATTACGTGGTCCAATTTAAAAATTATAGGTCAATATTAAGGTCCGATACCGTGCCGTTAGTTAACATAGAAAAGTGTCTTCGTATTTCCTTGTTTTAATGCACTATTTAAAATATACATAGTGTACCCCCTAATTGACCTATAATTATTTCCTGTGGTAGGGTACACTATTACCCTGTAATATAATACCTGGTCCAATTTAAATATTATGGGTCAATATTAAGGTCTGATATTGCGCCTTGCGTTAGTTAACCATTGAAAGATGTCTTTGAATTTTTAAAGCATTTTAGAACGCTTATTTCTTCATTTTAAGCATCTCAGAACACTCTATTTCGCATAGGCATACATAGTAAAGTTTAGGGTCACGCTGTGTACCCCCTAAATGACCTATAATTATTTCCTGTGGTAGGGTACACTATTTCCCTGTAATATAATACGTGGTCCAATTTAAAAATTATAGGTCAATAATAAGGTCCGATACCGTGCCGTTAGTTAACATAGAAAAATGTCTTTGAATTTTTAAAGCATTTTAGAACGCTTATTTCCTCATTTTAAGCTTCTCAGAACACTTTATTTCGCAACGGCATACATAGTAAACTTAAGGGTCACTCTGTGTACCCCCTAAATGACCTATAATTATTTCCTGTGGTAGGGTACACTATTACCCTGTAATATAATACGTGGTCCAATTTAAAAATTATAGGTCAATATTAAGGTTCGATACCGTGCCGTTAGTTAACATTGAAAAATGTCTTTGAATTTTTAAAGCATTTTAGAACGCTTATTTCCTCATTTTAAGCTTCTCAGAACACTTTATTTCGCATATACATACATAGTAAACTTTAGGGTCTCTCTGTGTACCCCCTAATTGACCTATAATTATTTCCTGTGGTAGGGTACACTATAACCCTGTAATATAATACGTGGTCCAATTTAAAAATTATAGGTCAATATTAAGTTCCGATACCGTGACGTTAGTTAACATAGAAAAGTGTCTTCGTATTTCCTTGTTTTAATGCACTATTTAAAATATACATAGTGTACCCCCTAATTGACCTATAATTATTTCCTGTGGTAGGGTACACTATTACCCTGTAATATAATACCTATTCCAATTTAAATATTATGGGTCAATATTAAGGTCTGATATTGCGCCTTGCGTTAGTTAACCATTGAAAGATGTCTTTGAATTTTTAAAGCATTTTAGAACGCTTATTTCTTCATTTTAAGCATCTCAGAACACTCTATTTCGCATAGGCATACATAGTAAAATTTAGGGTTACGCTGTGTACCCCCTAAATGACCTATAATTATATCCTGTGGTAGGGTACACTATTACCCTGTAATATAATACGTGGTCCAATTTAAAAATTATAGGTCAATATTAAGGTCCGATACCGTGCCGTTAGTTAACATAGAAAAATGTCTTTGAATTTTTAAAGCATTTTAGAACGCTTATTTCCTCATTTTAAGCTTCTCAGAACTCTTTATTTCGCATAGGCATACATAGTAAAGTTTAGGGTCACGCTGTGTACCCCCTAATTGACCTATAATTATTTCCTTTGGTGGGGTACACTATTACCCTGTAATATAATACCTGGTCCAATTTAAATATTATGGGTCAATATTAAGGTCTGATATTGCGCCTTGCGTTAGTTAACCATTGAAAGATGTCTTTGAATTTTTAAAGCATTTTAGAACGCTTATTTCTTCATTTTAAGCATCTCAGAACACTCTATTTCGCATAGGCATACATAGTAAAGTTTAGGGTCACGCTGTGTACCCCCTAAATGACCTATAATTATTTCCTGTGGTAGGGTACACTATTTCCCTGTAATATAATACGTGGTCCAATTTAAAAATTATAGGTCAATAATAAGGTCCGATACCGTGCCGTTAGTTAACATTGAAAAATGTCTTTGAATTTTTAAAGCATTTTAGAACGCTTATTTTCTCATTTTAAGCTTCTCAGAACACTTTATTTCGCATATACATACATAGTAAACTTTAGGGTCTCTCTGTGTACCCCCTAATTGACCTATAATTATTTCCTGTGGTAGGGTACACTATAACCCTGTAATATAATACGTGGTCCAATTTAAAAATTATAGGTCAATATTAAGTTCCGATACCGTGGCGTTAGTTAACATAGAAAAGTGTCTTCGTATTTCCTTGTTTTAATGCACTATTTAAAATATACATAGTGTACCCCCTAATTGACCTATAATTATTTCCTGTGGTAGGGTACACTATTACCCTGTAATATAATACCTATTCCAATTTAAATATTATGGGTCAATATTAAGGTCTGATATTGCGCCTTGCGTTAGTTAACCATTGAAAGATGTCTTTGAATTTTTAAAGCATTTTAGAACGCTTATTTCTTCATTTTAAGCATCTCAGAACACTCTATTTCGCATAGGCATACATAGTAAAATTTAGGGTCACGCTGTGTACCCCCTAAATGACCTATAATTATATCCTGTGGTAGGGTACACTATTACCCTGTAATATAATACGTGGTCCAATTTAAAAATTATAGGTCAATATTAAGGTCCGATACCGTGCCGTTAGTTAACATAGAAAAATGTCTTTGAATTTTTAAAGCATTTTAGAACGCTTATTTCCTCATTTTAAGCTTCTCAGAACTCTTTATTTCGCATAGGCATACATAGTAAAGTTTAGGGTCACGCTGTGTACCCCCTAATTGACCTATAATTATTTCCTTTGGTGGGGTACACTATTACCCTGTAATATAATACCTGGTCCAATTTAAATATTATGGGTCAATATTAAGGTCTGATATTGCGCCTTGCGTTAGTTAACCATTGAAAGATGTCTTTGAATTTTTAAAGCATTTTAGAACGCTTATTTCTTCATTTTAAGCATCTCAGAACACTCTATTTCGCATAGGCATACATAGTAAAGTTTAGGGTCACGCTGTGTACCCCCTAAATGACCTATAATTATTTCCTGTGGTAGGGTACACTATTTCCCTGTAATATAATACGTGGTCCAATTTAAAAATTATAGGTCAATAATAAGGTCCGATACCGTGCCGTTAGTTAACATAGAAAAATGTCTTTGAATTTTTAAAGCATTTTAGAACGCTTATTTCCTCATTTTAAGCTTCTCAGAACACTTTATTTCGCAACGGCATACATAGTAAACTTAAGGGTCACTCTGTGTACCCCCTAAATGACCTATAATTATTTCCTGTGGTAGGGTACACTATTACCCTGTAATATAATACGTGGTCCAATTTAAAAATTATAGGTCAATATTAAGGTCCGATACCGTGCCGTTAGTTAACATTGAAAAATGTCTTTGAATTTTTAAAGCATTTTAGAACGCTTATTTCCTCATTTTAAGCTTCTTAGAACACTTTATTTCGCATATACATACATAGTAAACTTTAGGGTCTCTCTGTGTACCCCCTAATTGACCTATAATTATTTCCTGTGGTAGGGTACACTATAACCCTGTAATATAATACGTGGTCCAATTTAAAAATTATAGGTCAATATTAAGTTCCGATACCGTGACGTTAGTTAACATAGAAAAGTGTCTTCGTATTTCCTTGTTTTAATGCACTATTTAAAATATACATAGTGTACCCCCTAATTGACCTATAATTATTTCCTGTGGTAGGGTACACTATTACCCTGTAATATAATACCTATTCCAATTTAAATATTATGGGTCAATATTAAGGTCTGATATTGCGCCTTGCGTTAGTTAACCATTGAAAGATGTCTTTGAATTTTTAAAGCATTTTAGAACGCTTATTTCTTCATTTTAAGCATCTCAGAACACTCTATTTCGCATAGGCATACATAGTAAAATTTAGGGTCACGCTGTGTACCCCCTAAAAGACCTATAATTATATCCTGTGGTAGGGTACACTATTACCCTGTAATATAATACGTGGTCCAATTTAAAAATTATAGGTCAATATTAAGGTCCGATACCGTGCCGTTAGTTAACATAGAAAAATGTCTTTGAATTTTTAAAGCATTTTAGAACGCTTATTTCCTCATTTTAAGCTTCTCAGAACTCTTTATTTCGCATAGGCATACATAGTAAACTTTAGGGTCACGCTGTGTACCCCCTAATTGACCTATAATTATTTCCTTTGGTGGGGTACACTATTACCCTGTAATATAATACCTGGTCCAATTTAAATATTATGGGTCAATATTAAGGTCTGATATTGCGCCTTGCGTTAGTTAACCATTGAAAGATGTCTTTGAATTTTTAAAGCATTTTAGAACGCTTATTTCTTCATTTTAAGCTTCTCAGAGCACTCTATTTCGCATAGGCATACATAGTAAAATTTAGGGTCACGCTGTGTACCCCCTAAATGACTTATAATTATTTCCTGTGGTAGGGTACACTATAACCCTGTAATATATTACGTGGTCCAATTTAAAAATTATAGGTCAATATTAAGGTCCGATACCGTGCCGTTAGTTAACATAGAAAAGTGTCTTCGTATTTCCTTGTTTTATTGCACTATTTAAAATATACATAGTGTACCCCCTAATTGACCTATAATTATTTCCTGTGGTAGGGTACACTATTACCCTGTAATATAATACCTGGTCCAATTTAAATATTATGGGTCAATATTAAGGTCTGATATTGCGCCTTGCGTTAGTTAACCATTGAAAGATGTCTTTGAATTTTTAAAGCATTTTAGAACGCTTATTTCTTCATTTTAAGCATCTCAGAACACTCTATTTCGCATAGGCATACATAGTAAAGTTTAGGGTCACGCTGTGTACCCCCTAAATGACCTATAATTATTTCCTGTGGTAGGGTACACTATTTCCCTGTAATATAATACGTGGTCCAATTTAAAAATTATAGGTCAATAATAAGGTCCGATACCGTGCCGTTAGTTAACATAGAAAAATGTCTTTGAATTTTTAAAGCATTTTAGAACGCTTATTTCCTCATTTTAAGCTTCTCAGAACACTTTATTTCGCAACGGCATACATAGTAAACTTAAGGGTCACTCTGTGTACCCCCTAAATGACCTATAATTATTTCCTGTGGTAGGGTACACTATTACCCTGTAATATAATACGTGGTCCAATTCAAAAATTATAGGTCAATATTAAGGTTCGATACCGTGCCGTTAGTTAACATAGAAAAGTGTCTTCGTATTTCCTTGTTTTAATGCACTATTTAAAATATACATAGTGTACCCCCTAATTGACCTATAATTATATCCTGTGGTAGGGTACACTATTACCCTGTAATATAATACGTGGTCCAATTTAAAAATTATAGGTCAATATTAAGGTCCGATACCGTGCCGTTAGTTAACATAGAAAAATGTCTTTGAATTTTTAAAGCATTTTAGAACGCTTATTTCCTCATTTTAAGCTTCTCAGAACACTTTATTTCGCATAGGCATACTTAGTAAACTTTAGGGTCACGCTGTGTACCCCCTAATTGACCTATAATTATTTCCTTTGGTAGGGTACGCTATTACCCTGTAATATAATACCTGATCCAATTTAAATTTTATGGGTCAATATTAAGGTCTGATATTGCGCCTTGCGTTAGTTAACCATTGAAAGATGTCTTTGAATTTTTAAAGCATTTTAGAACACTTATTTCCTCATTTTAAGCTTCTCAGAACACTCTATTTCGCATAGGCATACATAGTAAACTTTAGTGTCACGCTGTGTACCACCTAATTGACCTATAATTATTTCCTGTGGTAAGGTACACTATTACCCTGTAATATAATACGTGGTACAATTTAAAAATTATAGGTCAATATTAAGGTCCGATACCGTGCCGTTAGTTAACATAGAAAAGTGTCTTCGTATTTCCTTGTTTTAATGCACTATTTAAAATATACATAGTGTACCCCCTAAATGACCTATAATTATTTCCTGTGGTAGGGTACATTATTACCCTGTAATATAATAGGTGGTCCAATTTAAAAATTATAGGTCAATATTAAGGTCCGATACCGTGCCGTTAGTTAACATAGAAAAATGTCTTTGAATTTTTAAAGCATTTTAGAACGCTTATTTCCTCATTTTAAGCTTCTCAGAACACTTTATTTCGCATAGGCATACATAGTAAACTTTAGGGTCACTCTATGTACCCCCTAATTGACCTATAATTATTTCCTGTGGTAGGGTACACTATAACCCTGTAATATAATACGTGGTCCAATTTAAAAATTATAGGTCAATATTAAGGTCCGATACCGTGCCGTTAGTTAACATAGAAAAGTGTCTTCGTATTTCCTTGTTTTAATGCACTATTTAAAATATACATAGTGTACCCCCTAATTGACCTATAATTATTTCCTGTGGTAGGGTACATTATTACCCTGTAATATAATAGGTGGTCCAATTTAAAGATTATAGGTCAATATTAAGGTCCGATACCGTGCCGTTAGTTAACATAGAAAAATGTCTTTGAATTTTTAAAGCATTTTAGAACGCTTATTTCCTCATTTTAAGCTTCTCAGAACACTTTATTTCGTATAGGCATACATAGTAAACTTTAGGGTCACTCTATGTACCCCCTAATTGACCTATAATTATTTCCTGTGGTAGGGTACACTATAACCCTGTAATATAATACGTGGTCCAATTTAAAAATTATAGGTCAATATTAAGGTCCGATACCGTGCCGTTAGTTAACATAGAAAAGTGTCTTCGTATTTCCTTGTTTTAATGCACTATTTAAAATATACATAGTGTACCCCCTAAGTGACCTATAATTATTTCCTGTGGTAGGGAACACTATTACCCTGTAATATAATACTTGGTCCAATTTAAATATTGTGGGTCAATATTAAGGTCTGATATTGCGCTTTGCGTTAGTTAACCATTGAAAGATGTCTTTGAATTTTTTAAGCATTTTAGAACGCTTATTTCTTCATTTTAAGCATCTCAGAACACTCTATTTCGCATAGGCATACATAGTAAAATTTAGGGTCACGCTGTGTACCCCCTAAATGACCTATAATTATTTCCTGTGGTAGGGTACACTATTACCCTGTAATATAATACGTGGTTTAATTTAAAAATTATAGGTCAATATTAAGGTCCGATACCGTGCCGTTAGTTAACATAGAAACATGTCTTTGAATTTTTAAAGCATTTTAGAACGCTTATTTCCTCAATTTAAGCTTCTCAGAACACTTTATTTCATATAGGCATACATAGTAAACTTTAGGGTCACGCTGTGTACCCCCTAATTGACCTATAATTATTTCCTTTGGTAGGGTACACTATTACCCTGTAATATAATACCTGGTCCAATTAAAATATTATGCGTCAATATTAAGGTCTGATATTGCGCCTTGCGTTAGTTAACCATTGAAATATGTCTTTGAATTTTTAAAGCATTTTAGAACGCTTATTTCTTCATTTTAAGCTTCTCAGAACACTCAATTTGCATAGGCATACATAGTAAAATTTAGGGTCACGCTGTGTACCCCCTAAATGACCTATAATTATTTCCTGTGGTAGGGTACACAATTACCCTGGAATATAATGCGTGGTTCAATTTAAAAATTATAGGTCAATATTAAGTTCCGATACCGTGCCGTTAGTTAACATTGAAAAATGTCTTCGTATTTCCTTGTTTTAATGCACTATTTAAAATATACATAGTGTACCCCCTAATTGACCTATAATTATTTCCTGTGGTAGGGTACACTATTACCCTGTAATACAATACCTGGTCCAATTTAAATATTATGGGTCAATATTAAGGTTTGATATTGCGCCTTGCGTTAGTTAACCATTGAAAGATGTCTTTGAATTTTTAAAGCATTTTAGAACGCTTATTTCTTCATTTTAAGCTTCTCAGAACACTTTATTTTGCATAGGCATACATAGTAAACTTTAGGGTCACGCTGTGTACCCCCTAATTGACCTATAATTATTTCCTGTGGTAGGGTACACTATTACCCTGTAATATAATAGGTGGTCCAATTTAAAAATTATAGGTCAATATTAAGGTCCGATACCGTGCCGTTAGTTAACATAGAAAAATGTCTTTGAATTTTTAAAGCATTTTAGAACGCTTATTTCCTCATTTTAAGCTTCTCAGAACACTTTATTTCGCATAGGCATACATAGTAAATTTTAGGGTCACTCTGCGTACCCCCTAATTGACCTATAATTATTTCCTGTGGTAGGGTACACTATAACCCTGTAATATAATACGTGGTCCAATTTAAAAATTATAGGTCAATATTAAGGTCCGATACCGTGCCGTTAGTTAACATAGAAAAGTGTCTTCGTATTTCCTTGTTTTAATGCACTATTTAAAATATACATAGTGTACCCCCTAATTGACCTATAATTATTTCCTGTGGTAGGGTACACTATTACCCTGTAATATAATACCTGGTCCAATTGAAATATTATGGTTCCATATTAAGGTCTGATATCGCGCCTTGCGTTAGTTAACCATTGAAAGATGTCTTTGAATTTTTAAAGCATTTTAGAACGCTTATTTCTTCATTTTAAGCTTCTCAGAACACTCTATTTCGCATAGGCATACATAGTAAATTTTAGGGTCATGCTGTGTACCACCTAATTGACCTATAATTATTTCCTGTGGAAAGGTACACTATTACCCTGTAATATAATACGTGGTACAATTTAAAAATTATAGGTCAATATTAAGGTCCGATACCGTGCCGTTAGTTAACATAGAAAAGTGTCTTCGTATTTCCTTGTTTTAATGCACTATTTAAAATATACATAGTGTACCCCCTAATTGACCTATAATTATTTCCTGTGGTAGGGTGCACTATTACCCTGTAATATAATACCTGGTCCAATTTAAATATTATGGGTCAATATTAAGGTCTGATATTGCGCCTTGCGCTAGTTAACCATTGAAAGATATCTTTGAATTTTTAAAGCATTTTAGAACGCTTATTTCTTCATTTTAAGCTTCTCAGAACACTTTATTTCGCATAGGCATACATAGTAAAATTTAGGGTCACGCTGTGTACCCCCTAAATGACCTATAATTATTTCCTGTGGTAGGGCACACTATTACCCTGTAATATAATACGTGGTCCAATTTAAAAATTATAGGTCAATATTAAGGTCCGATACCGTGCCGTTAGTTAACATAGAAAAATGTCTTTGAATTTTTAAAGCATTTTAGAACGCTTATTTCCTCATTTTAAGCTTCTCAGAACACTTTATTTCGCATAGGCATACATAGTAAACTTTAGGGTCACTCTGTGTACCCCCTAATTGACCTATAATTATTTCCTGTGGTAGGGTACACTATAACCCTGTAATATAATACGTGGTCCAGTTTAAAAATTATAGGTCAATATTAAGGTCCGATACCGTGCCGTTAGTTAACATAGAAAAGTGTCTTCGTATTTCCTTGTTTTAATGCACTATTTAAAATATACATAGTGTACCCCCTAATTGACCTATAATTATTTCCTGTGGTAGGGTACACTATTACCCTGTAATACAATACCTGGTTCAATTTAAATATTATGGGTCAATATTAAGGTTTGATATTGCGCCTTGCGTTAGTTAACCATTGAAAGATGTCTTTGAATTTTTAAAGCATTTTAGAACGCTTATTTCTTCATTTTAAGCTTCTCAGAACACTTTATTTCTCATAGGCATACGTAGTAAACTTTAGGGTCACGCTGTGTACCCCCTAATTGACCTATAATTATTTCCTGTGGTAGGGTACACTATTACCCTGTAATATAATAGGTGGTCCAATTTAAAAATTATAGGTCAATATTAAGGTCCGATACCGTGCCGTTAGTTAACATAGAAAAATGTCTTTGAATTTTTAAAGCATTTTAGAACGTTTATTTCCTCATTTTAAGCTTCTCAGAACACTTTATTTCGCATAGGCATACATAGTAAATTTTAGGGTCACTCTGAGTACCCCCTAATTGACCTATAATTATTTCCTGTGGTAGGGTACACTATAACCCTGTAATATAATACGTGGTCCAATTTAAAAATTATAGGTCAATATTAAGGTGCAATACCGTGCCGTTAGTTAACATAGAAAAGTGTCTTCGTATTTTCTTGTTTTAATGCACTATTTAAAACATACATAGTGTACCCCCTAATTGACCTATAATTATTTCCTGCTGTAGGGTACACTATTACCCTGTAATATAATACCTGGTCTAATTGAAATATTATGGTTCCATATTAAGGTCTGATATCGCGCCTTGCGTTAGTTAATAATTGAAAGATGTCTTTGAATTTTTAAAGCATTTTAGAACGCTTATTTCTTCATTTTAAGCTTCTCAGAACACTTTATTTCGCATAGGCATACATAGTAAACTTTAGGGTCACGCTGTGTACCCCCTAAATGACCTATAATTATTTCCTGTGGTAGGGTACACTATTACCCTGTAATATAATACGTGGTCCAATTTAAAAATTATAGGTCGATATTAAGTTCCGATACCGTGCCGTTATTTAACATTGAAAAATGTCTTCGTATTTCCTTGTTTTAATGCACTATTTAAAATATTCATAGTGTACCCCCTAATTGACCTATAATTATTTCCTGTGGTAGGGTACACTATTACCCTGTAATACAATACCTGGTTCAATTTAAATATTATGGGTCAATATTAAGGTTTGATATTGCGCCTTGCGTTAGTTAACCATTGAAAGATGTCTTTGAATTTTTAAAGCATTTTAGAACGCTTATTTCTTCATTTTAAGCTTCTCAGAACACTTTATTTCGCATAGGCATACGTAGTAAAATTTAGGGTCACGCTGTGTACCCCCTAAATGACCTATAATTATTTCCTGTGGTAGGGTACACTATTACCCTGTAATATAATACGTGGTCCAATTTTAAAATTATAGGTCAATATTAAGTTCCGATACCGTGCCGTTATTTAACATTGAAAAATGTCTTCGTATTTCCTTGTTTTAATGCACTATTTAAAATATTCATAGTGTACCCCCTAATTGACCTATAATTATTTCCTGTGGTAGGGTACACTATTACCCTGTAATACAATACCTGGTTCAATTTAAATATTATGGGTCAATATTAAGGTTTGATATTGCGCCTTGCGTTAGTTAACCATTGAAAGATGTCTTTGAATTTTTAAAGCATTTTAGAACGCTTATTTCTTCATTTTAAGCTTCTCAGAACACTTTATTTCTCATAGGCATACGTAGTAAACTTTAGGGTCACGCTGTGTACCCCCTAATTGACCTATAATTATTTCCTGTGGTAGGGTACACTATTACCCTGTAATATAATAGGTGGTCCAATTTAAAAATTATAGGTCAATATTAAGGTCCGATACCGTGCCGTTAGTTAACATAGAAAAATGTCTTTGAATTTTTAAAGCATTTTAGAACGTTTATTTCCTCATTTTAAGCTTCTCAGAACACTTTATTTCGCATAGGCATACATAGTAAATTTTAGGGTCACTCTGTGTACCCCCTAATTGACCTATAATTATTTCCTGTGGTAGGGTACACTATAACCCTGTAATATAATACGTGGTCCAATTTAAAAATTATAGGTCAATATTAAGGTGCAATACCGTGCCGTTAGTTAACATAGAAAAGTGTCTTCGTATTTTCTTGTTTTAATGCACTATTTAAAACATACATAGTGTACCCCCTAATTGACCTATAATTATTTCCTGCTGTAGGGTACACTATTACCCTGTAATATAATACCTGGTCCAATTGAAATATTATGGTTCCATATTAAGGTCTGATATCGCGCCTTGCGTTAGTTAATAATTGAAAGATGTCTTTGAATTTTTAAAGCATTTTAGAACGCTTATTTCTTCATTTTAAGCTTCTCAGAACACTTTATTTCGCATAGGCATACATAGTAAACTTTAGGGTCACTCTGTGTACCCCCTAATTGACCTATAATTATTTCCTGTGGTAGGGTACACTATAACCCTGTAATATAATACGTGGTCCAGTTTAAAAATTATAGGTCAATATTAAGGTCCGATACCGTGCCGTTAGTTAACATAGAAAAGTGTCTTCGTATTTCCTTGTTTTAATGCACTATTTAAAATATACATAGTGTATCCCCTAATTGACCTATAATTATTTCCTGTGGTAGGGTACACTATTACCCTGTAATATAATACCTGGTCCAATTTAAATATTATGGGTCAATATTAAGGTCTGATATTGCGCCTTGCGCTAGTTAACCATTGAAAGATGTCTTTGAATTTTTAAAGCATTTTAGAACGCTTATTTCTTCATTTTAAGCTTCTCAGAACACTCTATTTCGCATAAGCATACATAGTAAAATTTAGGGTCACGCTGTGTACCCCCTAAATGACCTATAATTATTTCCTGTGGTAGGGTACACTATTACCCTGTAATATAATACGTGGTCCAATTTATAAATTATAGGTCAATATTAAGGTCCGATACCGTGCCGTTAGTTAACATTGAAAAATGTCTTTGAATTTTTAAAGCATTTTAGAACGCTTATTTCCTCATTTTAAGCTTCTCAGAACACTTTATTTCGCATAGGCATACATAGTAAACTTTAGGGTCACGCTGTGTACCCCCTAATTGACCTATAATTATTTCCTGTGGAAGGGTACACTATTACCCTCAGATATAATACCTGGTTCAAGTTAAATATTATGGGTCAATATTAAGGTCTGATATTGCGCCTTGCGTTAGTTAACCATTGAAAGATGTCTTTGAATTTTTAAAGCATTTTAGAACGCTTATTTCTTCATTTTAAGCATCTCAGAACACTCTATTTCGCATAGGCATACATAGTAAACTTTAGGGTCACGCTGTGTACCCCCTAATTGACCTATAATTCTTTCCTGTTGTAGGGTACACTATTACCCTGTAATATAATAGGTGGTTCAATTTAAAAATTATAGGTCAATATTAAGGTCCGATACCATGTCGTTAGTTAGCATAAAAAAATGTCTTTGAATTTTTAAAGCATTTTAGAACGCTTATTTCCTCATTTTAAGCTTCTCAGAACACTTCATTTCGCATAGGCATACATAGAAAACTTTAGGGTCACTCTGCGTACCCCCTAATTGACCTATAATTATTTCCTGTGGTAGGGTACACTATAACCCTGTAATATAATACGTGGTCCAATTTAAAAATTATAGGTCAATATTAAGGTCCGATACCGTGCCGTTAGTTAACATAGAAAAGTGTCTTCGTATTTCCTTGTTTTAATGCACTATTTAAAATATACATAGTGTAACCCCTAATTGACCTATAATTATTTCCTGTGGTAGGGTACACTATTACCCTGTAATATAATACCTGGTCCAATTTAAATATTATGGGTCAATATTAAGGTCTGATATTGCGCCTTGCGTTAGATAACCATTGAAAGATGTCTTTGAATTTTTAAAGCATTTTAGAACGCTTATTTCTTCATTTTAAGCTTCTCAGAACACTCTATTTCGCATAGGCATACATAGTAAAATTTAGGGTCACGCTGTGTACCCCCTAAATGACCTATAATTATTTCCTGTGGTAGGGTACACTATTACCCTGTAATATAATACGTGGTCCAATTTAAAAATTATAGGTCAATATTCAGTTCCGATACCGTGCCGTTATTTAACATTGAAAAATGTCTTCGTATTTCCTTGTTTTAATGCACTATTTAAAATATTCATAGTGTACCCCCTAATTGACCTATAATTATTTCCTGTGGTAGGGTACACTATTACCCTGTAATACAATACCTGGTTCAATTTAAATATTATGGGTCAATATTAAGGTTTGATATTGCGCCTTGCGTTAGTTAACCATTGAAAGATGTCTTTGAATTTTTAAAGCATTTTAGAACGCTTATTTCTTCATTTTAAGCTTCTCAGAACACTCTATTTCGCATAAGCATACATAGTAAAATTTAGGGTCACGCTGTGTACCCCCTAAATGACCTATAATTATTTCCTGTGGTAGGGTACACTATTACCCTGTAATATAATACGTGGTCCAATTTAAAAATTATAGGTCAATATTAAGGTCCGATACCGTGCCGTTAGTTAACATTGAAAAATGTCTTTGAATTTTTAAAGCATTTTAGAACGCTTATTTCCTCATTTTAAGCTTCTCAGAACACTTTATTTCGCATAGGCATACATAGTAAACTTTAGGGTCACGCTGTGTACCCCCTAATTGACCTATAATTATTTCCTGTGGTAGGATACACTATAACCCTGTAATATAATACGTGGTCCAATTTAAAAATTATAGGTCAATATTAAGGTCAGATACCGTGCCGTTAGTTAACATAGAAAAGTGTCTTCGAATTTCCTTGTTTTAATGCACTATTTAAAATATACATAGTGTACCCCCTAATTGACCTATAATTATTTCCTGTGGTAGGGTACACTATTACCCTCAGATATAATATCTGGTTCAAGTTAAATATTATGGGTCAATATTAAGGTCTGATATTGCGCCTTGCGTTAGTTAACCATTGAAAGATGTCTTTGAATTTTTAAAGCATTTTAGAACGCTTATTTCTTCATTTTAAGCATCTCAGAACACTCTATTTCGCATAGGCATACATAGTAAACTTTAGGGTCACGCTGTGTACCCCCTAATTGACCTATAATTATTTCCTGTTGTAGGGTACACTATTACCCTGTAATATAATAGGTGGTCCAATTTAAAAATTATAGGTCAATATTAAGGTCCGATACCGTGCCGTTAGTTAGCATAGAAAAATGTCTTTGAATTTTTAAAGCATTTTAGAACGCTTATTTCTTCATTTTAAGCTTCTCAGAACACTCTATTTCGCATAGACATACATAGTAAATTTTAGGGTCACGCTGTGTACCACCTAATTGACCTATAATTATTTCCTGTGGTAGGGTACACTATAACCCTGTAATATAATACGTGGTCCAGTTTAAAAATTATAGGTCAATATTAAGGTCCGATACCGTGCCGTTAGTTAACATAGAAAAGTGTCTTCGTATTTCCTTGTTTTAATGCACTATTTAAAATATACATAGTGTAACCCCTAATTGACCTATAATTATTTCCTGTGGTAGGGTACACTATTACCCTGTAATATAATACCTGGTCCAATTTAAATATTATGGGTCAATATTAAGGTCTGATATTGCGCCTTGCGTTAGATAACCATTGAAAGATGTCTTTGAATTTTTAAAGCATTTTAGAACGCTTATTTCTTCATTTTAAGCTTCTCAGAACACTCTATTTCGCATAGGCATACATAGTAAAATTTAGGGTCACGCTGTGTACCCCCTAAATGACCTATAATTATTTCCTGTGGTAGGGTACACTATTACCCTGTAATATAATACGTGGTCCAATTTAAAAATTATAGGTCAATATTCAGTTCCGATACCGTGCCGTTATTTAACATTGAAAAATGTCTTCGTATTTCCTTGTTTTAGTGCACTATTTAAAATATTCATAGTGTACCCCCTAATTGACCTATAATTATTTCCTGTGGTAGGGTACACTATTACCCTGTAATACAATACCTGGTTCAATTTAAATATTATGGGTCAATATTAAGGTTTGATATTGCGCCTTGCGTTAGTTAACCATTGAAAGATGTCTTTGAATTTTTAAAGCATTTTAGAACGCTTATTTCTTCATTTTAAGCTTCTCAGAACACTCTATTTCGCATAAGCATACATAGTAAAATTTAGGGTCACGCTGTGTACCCCCTAAATGACCTATAATTATTTCCTGTGGTAGGGTACACTATTACCCTGTAATATAATACGTGGTCCAATTTAAAAATTATAGGTCAATATTAAGGTCCGATACCGTGCCGTTAGTTAACATTGAAAAATGTCTTTGAATTTTTAAAGCATTTTAGAACGCTTATTTCCTCATTTTAAGCTTCTCAGAACACTTTATTTCGCATAGGCATACATAGTAAACTTTAGGGTCACGCTGTGTACCCCCTAATTGACCTATAATTATTTCCTGTGGTAGGATACACTATAACCCTGTAATATAATACGTGGTCCAATTTAAAAATTATAGGTCAATGTTAAGGTCTGATATTGCGCCTTGCGTTAGATAACCATTGAAAGATGTCTTTGAATTTTTAAAGCATTTTAGAACGCTTATTTCTTCATTTTAAGCTTCTCAGAACACTCTATTTCGCATAGGCATACATAGTAAAATTTAGGGTCACGCTGTGTACCCCCTAAATGACCTATAATTACTTCCTGTGGTAGGGTACACTATTACCCTGTAATATAATACGTGGTCCAATTTAAAAATTATAGGTCAATATTCAGTTCCGATACCGTGCCGTTATTTAACATTGAAAAATGTCTTCGTATTTCCTTGTTTTAAGTTTTAATGCACTATTTAAAATATTCATAGTGTACCCCCTAATTGACCTATAATTATTTCCTGTGGTAGGGTACACTATTACCCTGTAATACAATACCTGGTTCAATTTAAATATTATGGGTCAATATTAATGTTTGATATTGCGCCTTGCGTTAGTTAACCATTGAAAGATGTCTTTGAATTTTTAAAGCATTTTAGAACGCTTATTTCTTCATTTTAAGCTTCTCAGAACACTTTATTTCGCATAGGCATACGTAGTAAACTTTAGGGTCACGCTGTGTACCCCCTAATTGACCTATAATTATTTCCTGTGGTAGGGTACACTATTACCCTGTAATATAATAGGTGGTCCAATTTAAAAATTATAGGTCAATATTAAGGTCCGATACCGTGCCGTTAGTTAACATAGAAAAATGTCTTTGAATTTTTAAAGCATTTTAGAACGCTTATTTCCTCATTTTAAGCTTCTCAGAACACTTTATTTCGCATAGGCATACATAGTAAATTTTAGGGTCACTCTGTGTACCCCCTAATTGACCTATAATTATTTCCTGTGGTAGGGTACACTATAACCCTGTAATATAATACGTGGTCCAATTTGAAAATTATAGGTCAATATTAAGGTGCAATACCGTGCCGTTAGTTAACATAGAAAAGTGTCTTCGTATTTTCTTGTTTTAATGCACTATTTAAAACATACATAGTGTACCCCCTAATTGACCTATAATTATTTCCTGTTGTAGGGTACACTATTACCCTGTAATATAATACCTGGTCCAATTGAAATATTATGGTTCCATATTAAGGTCTGATATCGCGCCTTGCGTTAGTTAATAATTGAAAGATGTCTTTGAATTTTTAAAGCATTTTAGAACGCTTATTTCTTCATTTTAAGCTTCTCAGAACACTCTATTTCTCATAGACATACATAGTAAATTTTAGGGTCACGCTGTGTACCACCTAATTGACCTATAATTATTTCCTGTGGTAGGGTACACTATAACCCTGTAATATAATACGTGGTCCAGTTTAAAAATTATAGGTCAATATTAAGGTCCGATACCGTGCCGTTAGTTAACATAGAAAAGTGTCTTCGTATTTCCTTGTTTTAATGCACTATTTAAAATATACATAGTGTATCCCCTAATTGACCTATAATTATTTCCTGTGGTAGGGTACACTATTACCCTGTAATATAATACCTGGTCCAATTTAAATATTATGGGTCAATATTAAGGTCTGATATTGCGCCTTGCGCTAGTTAACCATTGAAAGATGTCTTTGAATTTTTAAAGCATTTTAGAACGCTTATTTCTTCATTTTAAGCTTCTCAGAACACTCTATTTCGCATAAGCATACATAGTAAAATTTAGGGTCACGCTGTGTACCCCCTAAATGACCTATAATTATTTCCTGTGGTAGGGTACACTATTACCCTGTAATATAATACGTGGTCCAATTTAAAAATTATAGGTCAATATTAAGGTCCGATACCGTGCCGTTAGTTAACATTGAAAAATGTCTTTGAATTTTTAAAGCATTTTAGAACGCTTATTTCCTCATTTTAAGCTTCTCAGAACACTTTATTTCGCATAGGCATACATAGTAAACTTTAGGGTCACGCTGTGTACCCCCTAATTGACCTATAATTATTTCCTGTGGTAGGATACACTATAACCCTGTAATATAATACGTGGTCCAATTTAAAAATTATAGGTCAATATTAAGGTCAGATACCGTGCCGTTAGTTAACATAGAAAAGTGTCTTCGAATTTCCTTGTTTTATTGCACTATTTAAAATATACATAGTGTACCCCCTAATTGACCTATAATTATTTCCTGTGGTAGGGTACACTATTACCCTCAGATATAATATCTGGTTCAAGTTAAATATTATGGGTCAATATTAAGGTCTGATATTGCGCCTTGCGTTAGTTAACCATTGAAAGATGTCTTTGAATTTTTAAAGCATTTTAGAACGCTTATTTCTTCATTTTAAGCATCTCAGAAAACTCTATTTCGCATAGGCATACATAGTAAACTTTAGGGTCACGCTGTGTACCCCCTAATTGACCTATAATTATTTCCTGTTGTAGGGTACACTATTACCCTGTAATATAATAGGTGGTCCAATTTAAAAATTATAGGTCAATATTAAGGTCCGATACCGTGCCGTTAGTTAGCATAGAAAAATGTCTTTGAATTTTTAAAGCATTTTAGAACGCTTATTTCTTCATTTTAAGCTTCTCAGACACTCTATTTCGCATAGACATACATAGTAAATTTTAGGGTCACTCTGCGTACCCCCTAATTGACCTATAATTATTTCCTGTGGTAGGGTACACTATAACCCTGTAATATAATTCGTGGTCCAATTTAAAAATTATAGGTCAATATTAAGGTCCGATACCGTGCCGTTAGTTAACATAGAAAAGTGTCTTCGTATTTCCTTGTTTTAATGCACTATTTAAAATATACATAGTGTAACCCCTAATTGACCTATAATTATTTCCTGTGGTAGGGTACACTATTACCCTGTAATATAATACCTGGTCCAATTTAAATATTATGGGTCAATATTAAGGTCTGATATTGCGCCTTGCGTTAGATAACCATTGAAAGATGTCTTTGAATTTTTAAAGCATTTTAGAACGCTTATTTCTTCATTTTAAGCTTCTCAGAACACTCTATTTCGCATAGGCATACATAGTAAAATTTAGGGTCACGCTGTGTACCCCCTAAATGACCTATAATTATTTCCTGTGGTAGGGTACACTATTACCCTGTAATATAATACGTGGTCCAATTTAAAAATTATAGGTCAATATTCAGTTCCGATACCGTGCCGTTATTTAACATTGAAAAATGTCTTCGTATTTCCTTGTTTTAATGCACTATTTAAAATATTCATAGTGTACCCCCTAATTGACCTATAATTATTTCCTGTGGTAGGGTACACTATTACCCTGTAATACAATACCTGGTTCAATTTAAATATTATGGGTCAATATTAAGGTTTGATATTGCGCCTTGCGTTAGTTAACCATTGAAAGATGTCTTTGAATTTTTAAAGCATTTTAGAACGCTTATTTCTTCATTTTAAGCTTCTCAGAACACTTTATTTCGCATAGGCATACGTAGTAAACTTTAGGGTCACGCTGTGTACCCCCTAATTGACCTATAATTATTTCCTGTGGTAGGGTACACTATTACCCTGTAATATAATAGGTGGTCCAATTTAAAAATTATAGGTCAATATTAAGGTCCGATACCGTGCCGTTAGTTAACATAGAAAAATGTCTTTGAATTTTTAAAGCATTTTAGAACGCTTATTTCCTCATTTTAAGCTTCTCAGAACACTTTATTTCGCATAGGCATACATAGTAAATTTCAGGGTCACTCTGTGTAACCCCTAATTGACCTATAATTATTTCCTGTGGTAGGGTACACTATAACCCTGTAATATAATACGTGGTCCAATTTAAAAATTATAGGTCAATATTAAGGTGCAATACCGTGCCGTTAGTTAACATAGAAAAGTGTCTTCGTATTTTCTTGTTTTAATGCACTATTTAAAACATACATAGTGTACCCCCTAATTGACCTATAATTATTTCCTGTTGTAGGGTACACTATTACCCTGTAATATAATACCTGGTCCAATTGAAATATTATGGTTCCATATTAAGGTCTGATATCGCGCCTTGCATTAGTTAATAATTGAAAGATGTCTTTGAATTTTTAAAGCATTTTAGAACGCTTATTTCTTCATTTTAAGCTTCTCAGAACACTCTATTTCGTATAGACATACATAGTAAATTTTAGGGTCACGCTGTGTACCACCTAATTGACCTATAATTATTTCCTGTGGTAGGGTACACTATAACCCTGTAATATAATACGTGGTCCAGTTTAAAAATTATAGGTCAATATTAAGGTCCGATACCGTGCCGTTAGTTAACATAGAAAAGTGTCTTCGTATTTCCTTGTTTTAATGCACTATTTAAAATATACATAGTGTATCCCCTAATTGACCTATAATTATTTCCTGTGGTAGGGTACACTATTACCCTGTAATATAATACCTGGTCCAATTTAAATATTATGGGTCAATATTAAGGTCTGATATTGCGCCTTGCGCTAGTTAACCATTGAAAGATGTCTTTGAATTTTTAAAGCATTTTAGAACGCTTATTTCTTCATTTTAAGCTTCTCAGAACACTCTATTTCGCATAAGCATACATAGTAAAATTTAGGGTCACGCTGTGTACCCCCTAAATGACCTATAATTATTTCCTGTGGTAGGGTACACTATTACCCTGTAATATAATACGTGGTCCAATTTAAAAATTATAGGTCAATATTAAGGTCCGATACCGTGCCGTTAGTTAGCATAGAAAAATGTCTTTGAATTTTTAAAGCATTTTAGAACGCTTATTTCTTCATTTTAAGCTTCTCAGAACACTCTATTTCGCATAGACATACATAGTAAATTTTAGGGTCACGCTGTGTACCACCTAATTGACCTATAATTATTTCCTGTGGTAGGGTACACTATAACCCTGTAATATAATACGTGGTCCAGTTTAAAAATTATAGGTCAATATTAAGGTCCGATACCGTGCCGTTAGTTAACATAGAAAAGTGTCTTCGTATTTCCTTGTTTTAATGCACTATTTAAAATATACATAGTGTACCCCCTAATTGACCTATAATTATTTCCTGTGGTAGGGTACACTATTACCCTCAGATATAATACCTGGTTCAAGTTAAATATTATGGGTCAATATTAAGGTCTGATATTGCGCCTTGCGTTAGTTAACCATTGAAAGATGTCTTTGAATTTTTAAAGCATTTTAGAACGCTTATTTCTTCATTTTAAGCTTCTCAGAACACTCTATTTCGCATAGGCATACATAGTAAAATTTAGGGTCACGCTGTGTACCCCCTAAATGACCTATAATTATTTCCTGTGGTAGGGTACACTATTACCCTGTAATATAATACGTGGTCCAATTTAAAAATTATAGGTCAATATTCAGTTCCGATACCGTGCCGTTATTTAACATTGAAAAATGTCTTCGTATTTCCTTGTTTTAATGCACTATTTAAAATATTCATAGTGTACCCCCTAATTGACCTATAATTATTTCCTGTGGTAGGGTACACTATTACCCTGTAATACAATACCTGGTTCAATTTAAATATTATGGGTCAATATTAAGGTTTGATATTGCGCCTTGCGTTAGTTAACCATTGAAAGATGTCTTTGAATTTTTAAAGCATTTTAGAACGCTTATTTCTTCATTTTAAGCATCTCAGAACACTCTATTTCGCATAGGCATACATAGTAAACTTTAGGGTCACGCTGTGTACCCCCTAATTGACCTATAATTATTTCCTGTTGTAGGGTACACTATTACCCTGTAATATAATAGGTGGTCCAATTTAAAAATTATAGGTCAATATTAAGGTCCGATACCGTGCCGTTAGTTAGCATAGAAAAATGTCTTTGAATTTTTAAAGCATTTTAGAACGCTTATTTCCTCATTTTAAGCTTCTCAGAACACTTTATTTCGCATAGGCATACATAGTAAACTTTAGGGTCACGCTGTGTACCCCCTAATTGACCTATAATTATTTCCTGTGGTAGGATACACTATAACCCTGTAATATAATACGTGGTCCAATTTAAAAATTATAGGTCAATATTAAGGTGCAATACCGTGCCGTTAGTTAACATAGAAAAGTGTCTTCGTATTTTCTTGTTTTAATGCACTATTTAAAACATACATAGTGTACCCCCTAATTGACCTATAATTATTTCCTGTTGTAGGGTACACTATTACCCTGTAATATAATACCTGGTCCAATTGAAATATTATGGTTCCATATTAAGGTCTGATATCGCGCCTTGCGTTAGTTAATAATTGAAAGATGTCTTTGAATTTTTAAAGCATTTTAGAACGCTTATTTCTTCATTTTAAGCTTCTCAGAACACTCTATTTCGCATAGACATACATAGTAAATTTTAGGGTCACGCTGTGTACCACCTAATTGACCTATAATTATTTCCTGCGGTAAGGTACACTATTACCCTGTAATATAATACGTGGTACAATTAATAAATTATAGGTCAATATTAAGGTCCGATACCGTGCCGTTAGTTAACATAGAAAAGTGTCTTCGTATTTCCTTGTTTTAATGCACTATTTAAAATATACATAGTGTACCCCCTAATTGACCTATAATTATTTCCTGTGGTAGGGTACACTATTACCCTGTAATATAATACCTGGTCCAATTTAAATATTATGGGTCAATATTAAGGTCTGATATTGCGCCTTGCGCTAGTTAACCATTGAAAGATGTCTTTGAATTTTTAAAGCATTTTAGAACGCTTATTTCTTCATTTTAAGCTTCTCAGAACACTCTATTTCGCATAAGCATACATAGTAAAATTTAGGGTCACGCTGTGTACCCCCTAAATGACCTATAATTATTTCCTGTGGTAGGGTACACTATTACCCTGTAATATAATACGTGGTCCAATTTAAAAATTATAGGTCAATATTAAGGACCGATACCGTGCCGTTAGTTAACATTGAAAAATGTCTTTGAATTTTTAAAGCATTTTAGAACGCTTATTTCCTCATTTTAAGCTTCTCAGAACACTTTATTTCGCATAGGCATACATAGTAAACTTTAGGGTCTCTCTGTGTACCCCCTAATTGACCTATAATTATTTCCTGTTGTAGGGTACACTATAACCCTGTAATATAATACGTGGTCCAATTTAAAAATTATAGGTCAATATTAAGGTCCGATACCGTGCCGTTAGTTAACATAGAAAAGTGTATTCGTATTTCCTTGTTTTAATGCACTATTTAAAATATACATAGTGTACCCCCTAATTGACCTATAATTATTTCCTGTGGTAGGGTACACTATTACCCTGTAATATAATACCTATTCCAATTTAAATATTATGGGTCAATATTAAGGTCTGATATTGCGCCTTGCGTTAGTTAACCATTGAAAGATGTCTTTGAATTTTTAAAGCATTTTAGAACGCTTATTTCTTCATTTTAAGCATCTCAGAACACTCTATTTCGCATAGGCATACATAGTTAAATTTAGGGTCACGCTGTGTACCCCCTAAATGACCTATAATTATATCCTGTGGTAGGGTACACTATTACCCTGTAATATAATACGTGGTCCAATTTAAAAATTATAGGTCAATATTAAGGTCCGATACCGTGCCGTTAGTTAACATAAAAAAATGTCTTTGAATTTTTAAAGCATTTTAGAACGCTTATTTCCTCATTTTAAGCTTCTCAGAACACTTTATTTCGCATAGGCATACATAGTAAACTTTAGGGTCACGCTGTGTACCCCCTAATTGACCTATAATTATTTCCTGTGGTAGGGTACACTATAACCCTGTAATATAATACGTGGTACAATTTAAAAATTATAGGTCAATATTAAGGTCCGATACCGTGCCGTTAGTTAACATAGAAAAGTGTCTTCGTATTTCCTTGTTTTAATGCACTATTTAAAATATACATAGTGTACCCCCTACTTGACCTATAATTATTTCCTGTGGTAGGGTACACTATTACCCTGTAATATAATACCTATTCCAATTTAAATATTATGGGTCAATATTAAGGTCTGATATTGCGCCTTGCGTTAGTTAACCATTGAAAGATGTCTTTGAATTTTTAAAGCATTTTAGAACGCTTATTTCTTCATTTTAAGCATCTCAGAACACTCTATTTCGCATAGGCATACATAGTAAAATTTAGGGTCACGCTGTGTACCCCCTAAATGACCTATAATTATATCCTGTGGTAGGGTACACTATTACCCTGTAATATAATACGTGGTCCAATTTAAAAATTATAGGTCAATATTAAGGTCCGATACCGCGCCGTTAGTTAACATAGAAAAATGTCTTTGAATTTTTAAAGCATTTTAGAACGCTTATTTCCTCATTTTAAGCTTCTCAGAACACTTTATTTCGCATAGGCATACATAGTAAACTTTAGGGTCACGCTGTGTACCCCCTAATTGACCTATAATTATTTCCTTTGGTTGGGTACACTATTACCCTGTAATATAATACCTGGTCCAATTTAAAAATTATAGGTCAATAATAAGGTCCGATACCGTGCCGTTAGTTAACATAGAAAAATATCTTTGAATTTTTAAAGCATTTTAGAACGCTTATTTCTTCATTTTAAGCTTCTCAGAGCACTCTATTTCGCATAGGCATACATAGTAAAATTTAGGGTCACGCTGTGTACCCCCTAAATGACCTATAATTATTTCCTGTGGTAGGGCACACTATTACCCTGTAATATAATACGTGGTCCAATTTAAAAATGATAGGTCAATATTAAGTTCCGATACCGTGCCGTTAGTTAACATTGAAAAATGTCTTCGTATTTCCTTGTTTTAATGCACTATTTAAAATATACATAGTGTACCCCTAATTGACCTATAATTATTTCCTGTGGTAGGGTACACTATTACCCTGTAATACAATACCTGGTTCAATTTAAATATTATGGGTCAATATTAAGGTTTGATATTGCGCCTTGCGTTAGTTAACCATTGAAAGATGTCTTTGAATTTTTAAAGCATTTTAGAACGCTTATTTCTTCATTTTAAGCTTCTCAGAACACTCTATTTCGCATAGGCATACATAGTAAAATTTAGGGTCACGCTGTGTACCCCCTAAATGACCTATAATTATTTCCTGTGGTAGGGTACACTATTACCCTCTAATATAATACGTGGTCCAATTTAAAAATTATAGGTCAATATTAAGGTCCGATACCGTGCCGTTAGTTAACATAGAAAAATGTCTTTGAATTTTTAAAGCATTTTAGAACGCTTATTTCCTCATTTTAAGCTTCTCAGAACACTTCATTTCGCATAGGCATACATAGAAAACTTTAGGGTCACTCTGCGTACCCCCTAATTGACCTATAATTATTTCCTGTGGTAGGGTACACTATAACCCTGTAATATAATACGTGGTCCAATTTAAAAATTATAGGTCAATATTAAGGTCCGATACCGTGCCGTTAGTTAACATAGAAAAGTGTCTTTGTATTTCCTTGTTTTAATGCACTATTTAAAATATACATAGTGTACCCCCTAATTGACCTATAATTATTTCCTGTGGTAGGGTACACTATTACCCTGTAATATAATACCTGGTCCAATTTAAATATTATGGGTCAATATTAAGGTCTGATATTGCGCCTTGCGTTAGTTAACCATTGAAAGATGTCTTTGAATTTTTAAAGCATTTAGAACGCTTATTTCTTTATTTTAAGCTTCTCAGAACACTCTATTTCGCATAGGCATACATAGCAAATTTTAGGGTCACGCTGTGTACCACCTAATTGACCTATAATTATTTCCTGTGGGAAGGTACACTATTACCCTGTAATATAATACGTGGTACAATTTAAAAATTATAGGTCAATATTAAGGTACGATACCGTGCCGTTAGTTAACATAGAAAAGTGTCTTCGTATTTCCTTGTTTAATGCACTATTTAAAATATACATAGTGTACCCCCTAATTGACCTATAATTATTCCTGTGGTAGGGAACACTATTACCCTGTAATATAATACCTATTCCAATTTAAATATTATGGGTCAATATTAAGGTCTGATATTGCGCCTTGCGTTAGTTAACCATTGAAAGATGTCTTTGAATTTTTAAAGCATTTTAGAACGCTTATTTCTTCATTTTAAGCATCTCAGAACACTCTATTTCGCATAGGCATACATAGTAAAATTTAGGGTCACGCTGTGTACCCCTAAATGACCTATAATTATATCCTGTGGTAGGGTACACTATTACCCTGTAATATAATACGTGGTCCAATTTAAAAATTATAGGTCAATATTAAGGTCCGATACCGTGCCGTTAGTTAACATAGAAAAATGTCTTTGAATTTTTAAAGCATTTTAGAACGCTTATTTCCTCATTTTAAGCTTCTCAGAACAATTTATTTCGCATAGGCATACATAGTAAACTTTAGGGTCACGCTGTGTACCCCCTAATTGACCTATAATTATTTCCTTTGGTTTGGGTACACTATTACCCTGTAATATAATACCTGGTCCAATTTAAATATTATGGGTCAATATTAAGGTCTGATATCGCGCCTTGCGTTAGTTAACCATTGAAAGATGTCTTTGAATTTTTAAAGCATTTTAGAACGCTTATTTCTTCATTTTAAGCTTCTCAGAACACGCTATTTCGCATAGGCATACATAGTAAACTTTAGGTTCACGCTGTGTACCCCCTAATTGACCTATAATTATTTCCTGTGGTAGGGTACACTATTACCCTGTAATATAATTCGTGGTCCAATTTAGAAAATTATAGGTCAATATTAAGGTCCGATAACCGTGCCGTTAGTTAACATAGAAAAGTATCTTCGTATTTCCTTGTTTTAATGCACTATTTAAAATATACATAGTGTACCCCCTAATTGACCTATAATTATTTCCTGTTGTAGGGTACACTATTACCCTGTAATATAATACCTGTCCAATTTAAATATTATGGTTCCATATTAAGGTCTGATATCGCGCCTTGCGTTAGTTAACCATTGAAAGATGTCTTTGAATTTTTAAAGCATTTTAGAACGCTTATTTCTTCATTTTAAGCTTCTCAGAACACTCTATTTCGCATAGGCATACATAGTAAACTTTAGGTTCACGCTGTGTACCCCTAATTGACCTATAATTATTTCCTGTGGTAGGGTACACTATTACCCTGTAATATAATACGTGGTCTAATTTAAAAATTATAGGTCAATATTAAGGTCCGATACCGTGCCGTTAGTTAACATAGATGTCTTTGAATTTTTAAAGCATTTTAGAACGCTTATTTCTTCATTTTAAGCTTCTCAGAACACTCTATTTCGCATAAGCATACATAGTAAAATTTAGGGTCACGCTGTGTACCCCCTAAATGACCTATAATTATTTCCTGTGGTAGGGTACACTATTACCCTGTAATATAATACGTGGTCCAATTTAAAAATTATAGGTCAATATTAAGGTCCGATACCGTGCCGTTAGTTAACATTGAAAAATGTCTTTGAATTTTTAAAGCATTTTAGAACGCTTATTTCCTCATTTTAAGCTTCTCAGAACACTTTATTTCGCATATACATACATAGTAAACTTTAGGGTCTCTCTGTGTACCCCCTAATTGACCTATAATTATTTCCTGTGGTAGGGTACACTATAACCCTGTAATATAATACGTGGTCCAATTTAAAAATTATAGGTCAATATTAAGTTCCGATACCGTGACGTTAGTTAACATAGAAAAGTGTCTTCGTATTTCCTTGTTTTAATGCACTATTTAAAATATACATAGTGTACCCCCTAATTGACCTATAATTATTTCCTGTGGTAGGGTACACTATTACCCTGTAATATAATACCTATTCCAATTTAAATATTATGGGTCAATATTAAGGTCTGATATTGCGCCTTGCGTTAGTTAACCATTGAAAGATGTCTTTGAATTTTTAAAGCATTTTAGAACGCTTATTTCTTCATTTTAAGCATCTCAGAACACTCTATTTCGCATAGGCATACATAGTAAAATTTAGGGTCACGCTGTGTACCCCCTAAATGACCTATAATTATATCCTGTGGTAGGGTACACTATTACCCTGTAATATAATACGTGGTCCAATTTAAAAATTATAGGTCAATATTAAGGTCCGATACCGTGCCGTTAGTTATCATAGAAAAATGTCTTTGAATTTTTAAAGCATTTTAGAACGCTTATTTCCTCATTTTAAGCTTCTCAGAACACTTTATTTCGCATAGGCATACATAGTAAACTTTAGGGTCACGCTGTGTACCCCCTAATTGACCTATAATTATTTCCTGTGGTAGGGTACACTATTACCCTGTAATATAATAGGTGGTCCAATTTAAAAATTATAGGTCAATATTAAGGTCCGATACCGTGCCGTTAGTTAGCATAGAAAAATGTCTTTGAATTTTTAAAGCATTTTAGAACGCTTATTTCCTCATTTTAAGCTTCTCAGAACACTTCATTTCGCATAGGCATACATAGAAAACTTTAGGGTCACTCTGCGTACCCCCTAAATGACCTATAATTATTTCCTGTGGTAGGGTACACTATAACCCTGTAATATAATACGTGGTCCAATTTAAAAATTATAGGTCAATATTAAGGTCCGATACCGTGCCGTTAGTTAACATAGAAAAGTGTCTTTGTATTTCCTTGTTTTAATGCACTATTTAAAATATACATAGTGTACCCCCTAATTGACCTATAATTATTTCCTGTGGTAGGGTACACTATTACCCTGTAATATAATACCTGGTCCAATTTAAATATTATGGGTCAATATTAAGGTCTGATATTGCGCCTTGCGTTAGTTAACCATTGAAAGATGTCTTTGAATTTTTAAAGCATTTTAGAACGCTTATTTCTTCATTGTAAGCTTCTCAGAACACTCTATTTCGCATAGGCATACATAGTAAATTTTAGGGTCACGCTGTGTACCACCTAATTGACCTATAATTATTTCCTGTGGTAAGGTACACTATTACCCTGTAATATAATACGTGGTACAATTTAAAAATTATAGGTCAATATTAAGGTCCGATACCGTGCCGTTAGTTAACATAGAAAAGTGTCTTCGTATTTCCTTGTTTTAATGCACTATTTAAAATATACATAGTGTACCCCCTAATTGACCTATAATTATTTCCTGTGGTAGGGTACACTATTACCCTGTAATATAATACCTATTCCAATTTAAATATTATGGGTCAATATTAAGGTCTGATATTGCGCCTTGCGTTAGTTAACCATTGAAAGATGTCTTTGAATTTTTAAAGCATTTTAGAACGCTTATTTCTTCATTTTAAGCATCTCAGAACACTCTATTTCGCATAGGCATACATAGTAAAATTTAGGGTCACGCTGTGTACCCCCTAAATGACCTATAATTATATCCTGTGGTAGGGTACACTATTACCCTGTAATATAATACGTGGTCCAATTTAAAAATTATAGGTCAATATTAAGGTCCGATACCGTGCCGTTAGTTATCATAGAAAAATGTCTTTGAATTTTTAAAGCATTTTAGAACGCTTATTTCCTCATTTTAAGCTTCTCAGAACACTTTATTTCGCATAGGCATACATAGTAAACTTTAGGGTCACGCTGTGTACCCCCTAATTGACCTATAATTATTTCCTGTGGTAGGGTACACTATTACCCTGTAATATAATAGGTGGTCCAATTTAAAAATTATAGGTCAATATTAAGGTCCGATACCGTGCCGTTAGTTAGCATAGAAAAATGTCTTTGAATTTTTAAAGCATTTTAGAACGCTTATTTCCTCATTTTAAGCTTCTCAGAACACTTCATTTCGCATAGGCATACATAGAAAACTTAAGGGTCACTCTGCGTACCCCCTAATTGACCTATAATTATTTCCTGTGGTAGGGTACACTATAACCCTGTAATATAATACGTGGTCCAATTTAAAAATTATAGGTCAATATTAAGGTCCGATACCGTGCCGTTAGTTAACATAGAAAAGTGTCTTTGTATTTCCTTGTTTTAATGCACTATTTAAAATATACATAGTGTACCCCCTAATTGACCTATAATTATTTCCTGTGGTAGGGTACACTATTACCCTGTAATATAATACCTGGTATAATTTAAATATTATGGGTCAATATTAAGGTCTGATATTGCGCCTTGCGTTAGTTAACCATTGAAAGATGTCTTTGAATTTTTAAAGCATTTTAGAACGCTTATTTCTTCATTTTAAGCATCTCAGAACACTCTATTTCGCATAGGCATACATAGTAAAATTTAGGGTCACGCTGTGTACCCCCTAAATGACCTATAATTATATCCTGTGGTAGGGTACACTATTACCCTGTAATATAATACGTGGTCCAATTTAAAAATTATAGGTCAATATTAAGGTCCGATACCGTGCCGTTAGTTAACATAGAAAAATGTCTTTGAATTTTTAAAGCATTTTAGAACGCTTATTTCCTCATTTTAAGCTTCTCAGAACAATTTATTTCGCATAGGCATACATAGTAAACTTTAGGGTCACGCTGTGTACCCCCTAATTGACCTATAATTATTTCCTTTATTTTGGGTACACTATTACCCTGTAATATAATACCTGGTTCAATTTAAAAATTATAGGTCAATAATAAGGTCCGATACCGTGCCGTTAGTTAACATAGAAAAATGTCTTTGAATTTTTAAAGCATTTTAGAACGCTTATTTCTTCATTTTAAGCTTCTCAGAGCACTCTATTTCGCATAGGCATACATAGTAAAATTTAGGGTCACGCTGTGTACCCCCTAAATGACCTATAATTATTTCCTGTGGTAGGGCACACTATTACCCTGTAATATAATACGTGGTCCAATTTAAAAATTATAGGTCAATATTAAGTTCCGATACCGTGCCGTTAGTTAACATTGAAAAATGTCTTCGTATTTCCTTGTTTTAATGCACTATTTAAAATATACATAGTGTACCCCCTAATTGACCTATAATTATTTCCTGTGGTAGGGTACACTATTACCCTGTAATACAATACCTGGTTCAATTTAAATATTATGGGTCAATATTAAGGTTTGATATTGCGCCTTGCGTTAGTTAACCATTGAAAGATGTCTTTGAATTTTTAAAGCATTTTAGAACGCTTATTTCTTCATTTTAAGCTTCTCAGAACACTCTATTTCGCATAGGCATACATAGTAAAATTTAGGGTCACGCTGTGTACCCCCTAAATGACCTATAATTATTTCCTGTGGTAGGGTACACTATTACCCTCTAATATAATACGTGGTCCAATTTAAAAATTATAGGTCAATATTAAGGTCCGATACCGTGCCGTTAGTTAACATAGAAAAATGTCTTCGTATTTTCTTGTTTTAATGCACTATTTAAAACATACATAGTGTACCCCCTAATTGACCTATAATTATTTCCTGTGGTAGGGTACACTATTATCCTGTAATACAATACCTGGTTCAATTTAAATATTATGGGTCAATATTAAGGTTTGATATTGCGCCTTGCGTTAGTTAACCATTGAAAGATGTCTTTGAATTTTTAAAGCATTTTAGAACGCTTATTTCCTCATTTTAAGCTTCTCAGAACACTCTATTTCGCATAGGCATACATAGTAAATTTTAGGGTCACGCTGTGTACCACCTAATTGACCTATAATTATTTCCTGTGGTAAGGTACACTATAACCCTGTAATATAATACGTGGTCCAATTTAAAAATTATAGGTCAATATTAAGGTCCGATACCGTGCCGTTAGTTAACATAGAAAAATGTCTTCGTATTTTCTTGTTTTAATGCACTATTTAAAACATACATAGTGTACCCCCTAATTGACCTATAATTATTTCCTGTGGTAGGGTACACTATTACCCTGTAATACAATACCTGGTTCAATTTAAATATTATGGGTCAATATTAAGGTTTGATATTGCGCCTTGCGTTAGTTAACCATTGAAAGATGTCTTTGAATTTTTAAAGCATTTTAGAACGCTTATTTCCTCATTTTAAGCTTCTCAGAACACTTTATTTTGCATAGGCATACATAGTAAACTTTAGGGTCACGCTGTGTACCCCCTAATTGACCTATAATTATTTCCTTTGGTAGGGTACACTATTACCCTGTAATATAATACCTGGTCCAATTTAAATTTTATGGGTCAATATTAAGGTCTGATATTGCGCCTTGCGTTAGTTAACCATTGAAAGATGTCTTTGAATTTTTAAAGCATTTTAGAACGCTTATTTCTTTATTTTAAGCTTCTCAGAACACTTTTTTTCGCATAGGCATACATAGTAAAATTTAGGGTCACGCTGTGTACCCCCTAAATGACCTATAATTATTTCCTGTGGTAGGGTACACTATTACCCTGTAATATAATACGTGGTCCAATTTAAAAATTATAGGTCAATATTAAGTTCCGATACCGTGCCGTTAGTTAACATAGAAAAGTGTCTTCGTATTTCCTTGTTTTAATGCACTATTTAAAATATACATAGTGTACCCCCTAATTGACCTATAATTATATCCTGTGGTAGGGTACACTATTACCCTGTAATATAATACCTGGTCCAATTTAAATATTATGGGTCAATATTAAGGTCTGATATTGCGACTTGCGTTAGTTAACCATTGGAAGATGTCTTTGAATTTTTAAAGCATTTTAGAACGCTTATTTCTTCATTTTAAGCATCTCAGAACACTCTATTTCGCATAGGCATACATAGTAAAATTTAGGGTCACGCTGTGTACCCCCTAAATGACCTATAATTATTTCCTGTGGTAGGGTACACTATTACCCTGTAATATAATACGTTGTCCAATTTAAAAATTATAGGTCCATATTAAGGTCCGATACCGTGCCGTTAGTTAACATAGAAAAGTGTCTTCGTATTTCCTTGTTTTAATGCACTATTTAAAATATACATAGTGTACCCCCTAAATGACCTATAATTATTTCCTGTGGTAGGGTACACTATTACCCTGTAATATAATAGGTGGTCCAATTTAAAAATTATAGGTCAATATTAAGGTCCGATACCGTGCCGTTAGTTAACATAGAAAAATGTCTTTGAATTTTTAAAGCATTTTAGAACGCTTATTTCTTCATTTTAAGCATCTCAGAACACTCTATTTCGCATAGGCATATATAGTAAACTTTAGGGTCACTCTGTGTACCCCCTAATTGACCTATAATTATTTCCTGTGGTAGGGTACACTATAACCCTGTAATATAATACGTGGTCCAATTTAAAAATTATAGGTCAATATTAAGGTCCGATACCGTGCCGTTAGTTAACATAGAAAAGTGTCTTCGTATTTCCTTGTTTTAAGGCACTATTTAAAATATACATAGTGTACCCCCTAATTGACCTATAATTATTTCCTGTGGTAGGGTACACTATTATCCTGTAATATAATACCTAATCCAATTTAAATATTATGGGTCAATATTAAGGTCTGATATTGCGCCTTGCGTTAGTTAACCATTGGAAGATGTCTTTGAATTTTTAAGGCATTTTAGAACGCTTATTTCTTCATTTTAAGCATCTCAGAACACTCTATTTCGCATAGGCATACATAGTAAAATTTAGGGTCACGCTGTGTACCCCCTAAATGACCTATAATTATTTCCTGTGGTAGGGTACACTATTACCCTGTAATATAATACGTGGTCCAATTTAAAAATTATAGGTCAATATTAAGGTCCGATACCGTGCCGTTAGTTAACATAGAAAAATGTCTTTGAATTTTTAAAGCATTTTAGAACGCTTATTTCCTCATTTTAAGCTTCTCAGAACACTTTTTTTCGCATAGGCATACATAGTAAACTTTAGGGTCACGCTGTGTACCCCCTAATTGACCTATAATTATTTCCTTTGGTAGGGTACACTATTACCCTGTAATATAATACCTGGTCCAATTTAAATTTTATGGGTCAATATTAAGGTCTGATATTGCGCCTTGCGTTAGTTAACCATTGAAAGATGTCTTTGAATTTTTAAAGAATTTTAGAACGCTTATTTCTTCATTTTAAGCTTCTCAGAACACTCTATTTCGCATAGGCATACATAGTAAAATTTAGGGTCACGCTGTGTACCCCCTAAATGACCTATAATTATTTCCTGTGGTAGGGTACACTATTACAGTGTAATATAATACGTGGTCCAATTTAAAAATTATAGGTCAATATTAAGTTCCGATACCGTGCCGTTAGTTAACATTGAAAGATGTCTTCGTATTTCCTTGTTTTAATGCACTATTTAAAATATACATAGTGTACCCCCTAATTGACCTATAATTATTTCCTGTGGTAGGGTACACTATTACCCTGTAATATAATACCTGGTCCAATTGAAATATTATGGGTCAATATTAAGGTCTGATATTGCGCCTTGCGTTAGTTAACCATTGAAAGATGTCTTTGAATTTTTAAAGCATTTTAGAACGCTTATTTCTTCATTTTAAGCATCTCAGAACACTCTATTTCGCATAGGCATATATAGTAAACTTTAGGGTCACTCTGTGTACCCCCTAATTGACCTATAATTATTTCCTGTGGTAGGGTACACTATTACCCTGTAATATAATACGTGGTCCAATTTAAAAATTATAGGTCAATATTAAGGTCCGATACCGTGCCGTTAGTTAACATAGAAAAGTGTCTTCGTATTTCCTTGTTTTAATGCACTATTTAAAATATACATAGTGTACCCCCTAATTGACCTATAATTATATCCTGTGGTAGGGTACACTATTACCCTGTAATATAATACCTGGTCCAATTTAAATATTATGGGTCAATATTAAGGTCTGATATTGCGACTTGCGTTAGTTAACCATTGGAAGATGTCTTTGAATTTTTAAAGCATTTTAGAACGCTTATTTCTTCATTTTAAGCATCTCAGAACACTCTATTTCGCATAGGCATACATAGTAAAATTTAGGGTCACGCTGTGTACCCCCTAAATGACCTATAATTATTTCCTGTGGTAGGGTACACTATTACCCTGTAATATAATACGTGGTCCAATTTAAAAATTATAGGTCAATATTAAGTTCCGATACCGTGCCGTTAGTTAACATTGAAAAATGTCTTCGTATTTCCTTGTTTTAATGCACTATTTAAAATATACATAGTGTACCTCCTAATTGACCTATAATTATTTCCTGTGGTAGGGTACACTATTACCCTGTAATATAATACCTAGTCCAATTTAAATATTATGGGTCAATATTAAGGTCTGATATTGCGAATTGCGTTAGTTAACCATTGAAAGATGTCTTTGAATTTTTAAAGCATTTTAGAACGCTTATTTCTTCATTTTAAGCATCTCAGAACACTCTATTTCGCATAGGCATATATAGTAAACTTTAGGGTCACTCTGTGTACCCCCTAATTGACCTATAATTATTTCCTGTGGTAGGGTACACTATTACCCTGTAATATAATACGTGGTCCAATTTAAAAATTATAGGTCAATATTAAGGTCCGATACCGTGCCGTTAGTTAACATAGAAAAGTGTCTTCGTATTTCCTTGTTTTAATGCACTATTTAAAATATACATAGTGTACCCCCTAATTGACCTATAATTATATTCTGTGGTAGGGTACACTATTACCCTGTAATATAATACGTGGTCCAATTTAAAAATTATAGGTCAATATTAAGGTCCGATACCGTGCCGTTAGTTAACATTGAAAAATGTCTTCGTATTTCCTTGTTTTAATGCACTATTTAAAATATACATAGTGTACCCCCTAATTGACCTATAATTATTTCCTGTGGTAGGGTACACTATTACCCTGTAATATAATACCTGGTCCAATTTAAATATTATAGGTCAATATTAAGGTCCGATACCGTGCCGTTAGTTAACATAGAAAAGTGTCTTCGTATTTCCTTGTTTTAATGCACTATTTAAAATATACATAGTGTACCCCCTAATTGACCTATAATTATATCCTGTGGTAGGGTACACTATTACCCTGTAATATAATACCTGGTCCAATTTAAATATTATGGGTCAATATTAAGGTCTGATATTGCGACTTGCGTTAGTTAACCATTGGAAGATGTCTTTGAATTTTTAAAGCATTTTAGAACGCTTATTTCTTCATTTTAAGCATCTCAGAACACTCTATTTCGCATAGGCATACATAGTAAAATTTAGGGTCACGCTGTGTACCCCCTAAATGACCTATAATTATTTCCTGTGGTAGGGTACACTATTACCCTGTAATATAATACGTTGTCCAATTTAAAAATTATAGGTCCATATTAAGGTCCGATACCGTGCCGTTAGTTAACATAGAAAAGTGTCTTCGTATTTCCTTGTTTTAATGCACTATTTAAAATATACATAGTGTACCCCCTAAATGACCTATAATTATTTCCTGTGGTAGGGTACACTATTACCCTGTAATATAATAGGTGGTCCAATTTAAAAATTATAGGTCAATATTAAGGTCCGATACCGTGCCGTTAGTTAACATAGAAAAATGTCTTTGAATTTTTAAAGCATTTTAGAACGCTTATTCCTTCATTTTAAGCATCTCAGAACACTCTATTTCGCATAGGCATATATAGTAAACTTTAGGGTCACTCTGTGTACCCCCTAATTGACCTATAATTATTTCCTGTGGTAGGGTACACTATAACCCTGTAATATAATACGTGGTCCAATTTAAAAATTATAGGTCAATATTAAGGTCCGATACCGTGCCGTTAGTTAACATAGAAAAGTGTCTTCGTATTTCCTTGTTTTAATGCACTATTTAAAATATACATAGTGTACCCCCTAATTGACCTATAATTATTTCCTGTGGTAGGGTACACTATTACCCTGTAATATAATACCTGGTCCAATTTAAATATTATGGGTCAATATTAAGGTCTGATATTGCGCCTTGCGTTAGTTAACCATTGGAAGATGTCTTTGAATTTTTAAGGCATTTTAGAACGCTTATTTCTTCATTTTAAGCATCTCAGAACACTCTATTTCGCATAGGCATACATAGTAAAATTTAGGGTCACGCTGTGTACCCCCTAAATGACCTATAATTATTTCCTGTGGTAGGGTACACTATTACCCTGTAATATAATACGTGGTCCAATTTAAAAATTATAGGTCAATATTAAGGTCCGATACCGTGCCGTTAGTTAACATAGAAAAATGTCTTTGAATTTTTAAAGCATTTTAGAACGCTTATTTCCTCATTTTAAGCTTCTCAGAACACTTTTTTTCGCATAGGCATACATAGTAAACTTTAGGGTCACGCTGTGTACCCCCTAATTGACCTATAATTATTTCCTTTGGTAGGGTACACTATTACCCTGTAATATAATACCTGGTCCAATTTAAATTTTATGGGTCAATATTAAGGTCTCATATTGCGCCTTGCGTTAGTTAACCATTGAAAGATGTCTTTGAATTTTTAAAGAATTTTAGAACGCTTATTTCTTCATTTTAAGCTTCTCAGAACACTCTATTTCGCATAGGCATACATAGTAAAATTTAGGGTCACGCTGTGTACCCCCTAAATGACCTATAATTATTTCCTGTGGTAGGGTACACTATTACAGTGTAATATAATACGTGGTCCAATTTAAAAATTATAGGTCAATATTAAGTTCCGATACCGTGCCGTTAGTTAACATTGAAAAATGTCTTCGTATTTCCTTGTTTTAATGCACTATTTAAAATATACATAGTGTACCCCCTAATTGACCTATAATTATTTCCTGTGGTAGGGTACACTATTACCCTGTAATATAATACCTGGTCCAATTGAAATATTATGGGTCAATATTAAGGTCTGATATTGCGCCTTGCGTTAGTTAACCATTGAAAGATGTCTTTGAATTTTTAAAGCATTTTAGAACGCTTATTTCTTCATTTTAAGCATCTCAGAACACTCTATTTCGCATAGGCATATATAGTAAACTTTAGGGTCACTCTGTGTACCCCCTAATTGACCTATAATTATTTCCTGTGGTAGGGTACACTATTACCCTGTAATATAATACGTGGTCCAATTTAAAAATTATAGGTCAATATTAAGGTCCGATACCGTGCCGTTAGTTAACATAGAAAAGTGTCTTCGTATTTCCTTGTTTTAATGCACTATTTAAAATATACATAGTGTACCCCCTAATTGACCTATAATTATATCCTGTGGTAGGGTACACTATTACCCTGTAATATAATACCTGGTCCAATTTAAATATTATGGGTCAATATTAAGGTTTGATATTGCGACTTGCGTTAGTTAACCATTGGAAGATGTCTTTGAATTTTTAAAGCATTTTAGAACGCTTATTTCTTCATTTTAAGCATCTCAGAACACTCTATTTCGCATAGGCATACATAGTAAAATTTAGGGTCACGCTGTGTACCCCCTAAATGACCTATAATTATTTCCTGTGGTAGGGTACACTATTACCCTGTAATATAATACGTGGTCCAATTTAAAAATTATAGGTCAATATTAAGTTCCGATACCGTGCCGTTAGTTAACATTGAAAAATGTCTTCGTATTTCCTTGTTTTAATGCACTATTTAAAATATACATAGTGTACCCCCTAATTGACCTATAATTATTTCCTGTGGTAGGGTACACTATTACCCTGTAATATAATACCTGGTCCAATTTAAATATTATGGGTCAATATTAAGGTCTGATATTGCGAATTGCGTTAGTTAACCATTGAAAGATGTCTTTGAATTTTTAAAGCATTTTAGAACGCTTATTTCTTCATTTTAAGCATCTCAGAACACTCTATTTCGCATAGGCATATATAGTAAACTTTAGGGTCACTCTGTGTACCCCCTAATTGACCTATAATTATTTCCTGTGGTAGGGTACACTATTACCCTGTAATATAATACGTGGTCCAATTTAAAAATTATAGGTCAATATTAAGGTCCGATACCGTGCCGTTAGTTAACATAGAAAAGTGTCTTCGTATTTCCTTGTTTTAATGCACTATTTAAAATATACATAGTGTACCCCCTAATTGACCTATAATTATATTCTGTGGTAGGGTACACTATTACCCTGTAATATAATACGTGGTCCAATTTAAAAATTATAGGTCAATATTAAGGTCCGATACCGTGCCGTTAGTTAACATAGAAAAATGTCTTTGAATTTTTAAAGCATTTTAGAACGCTTATTTCCTCATTTTTAGCTTCTCAGAACACTTTATTTCGCATAGGCATACATAGTAAACTTTAGGGTCACTCTGTGTACCCCCTAATTGACCTATAATTATTTCCTGTGGTAGGGTACACTATAACCCTGTAATATAATACGTGGTCCAATTTAAAAATTATAGGTCAATATTAAGGTCCGATATTGCGCCTTGCGTTAGTTAACCATTGAAAGATGTCTTTGAATTTTTAAAGCATTTTAGAACGCTTATTTCTTCATTTTAAGCTTCTCAGAACACTCTATTTCGCATAGGCATACATAGTAAAATTTAGGGTCACGCTGTGTACCCCCTAAATGACCTATAAGTATTTCCTGTGGTAGGGTACACTATTACCCTGTAATATAATACGTGGTCCAATTTAAAAATTATAGGTCAATATTAAGTTCCGATACCGTGCCGTTAGTTAACATTGAAAAATGTCTTCGTATTTCCTTGTTTTAATGCACTATTTAAAATATACATAGTGTACCCCCTAATTGACCTATAATTATTTCCTGTGGTAGGGTACACTATTACCCTGTAATATAATACCTGGTCCAATTTAAATATTATGGGTCAATATTAAGGTCTGATATTGCGCCTTGCGTTAGTTAACCATTGAAAGATGTCTTTGAATTTTTAAAGCATTTTAGAACGCTTATTTCTTCATTTTAAGCATCTCAGAACACTCTATTTCGCATAGGCATATATAGTAAACTTTAGGGTCACTCTGTGTACCCCCTAATTGACCTATAATTATTTCCTGTGGTAGGGTACACTATTACCCTGTAATATAATACGTGGTCCAATTTAAAAATTATAGGTCAATATTAAGGTCCGATACCGTGCCGTTAGTTAACATAGAAAAGTGTCTTCGTATTTCCTTGTTTTAATGCACTATTTAAAATATACATAGTGTACCCCCTAATTGACCTATAATTATATCCTGTGGTAGGGTACACTATTACCCTGTAATATAATACCTGGTCCAATTTAAATATTATGGGTCAATATTAAGGTCTGATATTGCGACTTGCGTTAGTTAACCATTGGAAGATGTCTTTGAATTTTTAAAGCATTTTAGAACGCTTATTTCTTCATTTTAAGCATCTCAGAACACTCTATTTCGCATAGGCATACATAGTAAAATTTAGGGTCACGCTGTGTACCCCCTAAATGACCTATAATTATTTCCTGTGGTAGGTTACACTATTACCCTCTAATATAATACGTGGTCCAATTTAAAAATTATAGGTCAATATTAAGTTCCGATACCGTGCCGTTAGTTAACATAGAAAAATGTCTTTGAATTTTTAAAGCATTTTAGAACGCTTATTTCCTCATTTTAAGCTTCTCAGAACACTTTATTTCGCATAGGCATACATAGTAAACTTTAGGGTCACGCTGTGTACCCCCTAATTGACCTATAATTATTTCCTTTGGTAGGGTACGCTATTACCCTGTAATATAATACCTGGTCCAATTTAAATTTTATTTGTCAATATTAAGGTCTGATATTGCGCCTTGCGTTAGTTAACCATTGAAAGATGTCTTTGAATTTTTAAAGCATTTTAGAACACTTATTTCCTCATTTTAAGCTTCTCAGAACACTCTATTTCGCATAGGCATACATAGTAAAATTTAGGGTCACGCTGTGTACCCCCTAAATGACCTATAATTATTTCCTGTGGTAGGGTACACTATTACCCTGTAATATAATACGTGGTCCAATTTAAAAATTATAGGTCAATATTAAGTTCCGATACCGTGCCGTTAGTTAACATTGAAAAATGTCTTCGTATTTCCTTGTTTTAATGCACTATTTAAAATATACATAGTGTACCCCCTAATTGACCTATAATTATTTCCTGTGGTAGGGTACACTATTACCCTGTAATATAATACCTGGTCCAATTTAAATATTATGGGTCAATATTAAGGTCTGATATTGCGAATTGCGTTAGTTAACCATTGAAAGATGTCTTTGAATTTTTAAAGCATTTTAGAACGCTTATTTCTTCATTTTAAGCATCTCAGAACACTCTATTTCGCATAGGCATATATAGTAAACTTTAGGGTCACTCTGTGTACCCCCTAATTGACCTATAATTATTTCCTGTGGTAGGGTACACTATTACCCTGTAATATAATACGTGGTCCAATTTAAAAATTATAGGTCAATATTAAGGTCCGATACCGTGCCGTTAGTTAACATAGAAAAGTGTCTTCGTATTTCCTTGTTTTAATGCACTATTTAAAATATACATAGTGTACCCCCTAATTGACCTATAATTATATTCTGTGGTAGGGTACACTATTACCCTGTAATATAATACGTGGTCCAATTTAAAAATTATAGGTCAATATTAAGGTCCGATACCGTGCCGTTAGTTAACATAGAAAAATGTCTTTGAATTTTTAAAGCATTTTAGAACGCTTATTTCCTCATTTTTAGCTTCTCAGAACACTTTATTTCGCATAGGCATACATAGTAAACTTTAGGGTCACTCTGTGTACCCCCTAATTGACCTATAATTATTTCCTGTGGTAGGGTACACTATAACCCTGTAATATAATACGTGGTCCAATTTAAAAATTATAGGTCAATATTAAGGTCCGATATTGCGCCTTGCGTTAGTTAACCATTGAAAGATGTCTTTGAATTTTTAAAGCATTTTAGAACGCTTATTTCTTCATTTTAAGCTTCTCAGAACACTCTATTTCGCATAGGCATACATAGTAAAATTTAGGGTCACGCTGTGTACCCCCTAAATGACCTATAAGTATTTCCTGTGGTAGGGTACACTATTACCCTGTAATATAATACGTGGTCCAATTTAAAAATTATAGGTCAATATTAAGTTCCGATACCGTGCCGTTAGTTAACATTGAAAAATGTCTTCGTATTTCCTTGTTTTAATGCACTATTTAAAATATACATAGTGTACCCCCTAATTGACCTATAATTATTTCCTGTGGTAGGGTACACTATTACCCTGTAATATAATACCTGGTCCAATTTAAATATTATGGGTCAATATTAAGGTCTGATATTGCGCCTTGCGTTAGTTAACCATTGAAAGATGTCTTTGAATTTTTAAAGCATTTTAGAACGCTTATTTCTTCATTTTAAGCATCTCAGAACACTCTATTTCGCATAGGCATATATAGTAAACTTTAGGGTCACTCTGTGTACCCCCTAATTGACCTATAATTATTTCCTGTGGTAGGGTACACTATTACCCTGTAATATAATACGTGGTCCAATTTAAAAATTATAGGTCAATATTAAGGTCCGATACCGTGCCGTTAGTTAACATAGAAAAGTGTCTTCGTATTTCCTTGTTTTAATGCACTATTTAAAATATACATAGTGTACCCCCTAATTGACCTATAATTATATCCTGTGGTAGGGTACACTATTACCCTGTAATATAATACCTGGTCCAATTTAAATATTATGGGTCAATATTAAGGTCTGATATTGCGACTTGCGTTAGTTAACCATTGGAAGATGTCTTTGAATTTTTAAAGCATTTTAGAACGCTTATTTCTTCATTTTAAGCATCTCAGAACACTCTATTTCGCATAGGCATACATAGTAAAATTTAGGGTCACGCTGTGTACCCCCTAAATGACCTATAATTATTTCCTGTGGTAGGGTACACTATTACCCTCTAATATAATACGTGGTCCAATTTAAAAATTATAGGTCAATATTAAGTTCCGATACCGTGCCGTTAGTTAACATAGAAAAATGTCTTTGAATTTTTAAAGCATTTTAGAACGCTTATTTCCTCATTTTAAGCTTCTCAGAACACTTTATTTCGCATAGGCATACATAGTAAACTTTAGGGTCACGCTGTGTACCCCCTAATTGACCTATAATTATTTCCTTTGGTAGGGTACGCTATTACCCTGTAATATAATACCTGGTCCAATTTAAATTTTATTTGTCAATATTAAGGTCTGATATTGCGCCTTGCGTTAGTTAACCATTGAAAGATGTCTTTGAATTTTTAAAGCATTTTAGAACACTTATTTCCTCATTTTAAGCTTCTCAGAACACTCTATTTCGCATAGGCATACATAGTAAACTTTAGGGTCACGCTGTGTACCACCTAATTGACCTATAATTATTTCCTGTGGTAAGGTACACTATTACCCTGTAATATAATACATGGTACAATTTAAAAATTATAGGTCAATATTAAGGTCCGATACCGTGCCGTTAGTTAACATAGAAAAGTGTCTTCGTATTTCCTTGTTTTAATGCACTATTTAAAATATACATAGTGTACCCCCTAAATGACCTATAATTATTTCCTGTGGTAGGGTACATTATTACCCTGTAATATAATAGGTGGTCCAATTTAAAAATTATAGGTCAATATTAAGGTCTGATACCGTGCCGTTAGTTAACATAGAAAAATGTCTTTGAATTTTTAAAGCATTTTAGAACGCTTATTTCCTCATTTTAAGCTTCTCAGAACACTTTATTTCATATAGGCATACATAGTAAACTTTAGGGTCACGCTGTGTACCCCCTAATTGACCTATAATTATTTCCTTTGGTAGGGTACACTATTACCCTGTAATATAATACCTGGTCCAATTAAAATATTATGGGTCAATATTAAGGTCTGATATTGCGCCTTGCGTTAGTTAACCATTGAAATATGTCTTTGAATTTTTAAAGCATTTTAGAACGCTTATTTCTTCATTTTAGCTTCTCAGAACACTCTATTTCGCATAGGCATACATAGTAAAATTTAGGGTCACGCTGTGTACCCCCTAAATGACCTATAATTATTTCCTGTGGTAGGGTACACAATTACCCTGGAATATAATGCGTGGTTCAATTTAAAAATTATAGGTCAATATTAAGTTCCGATACCGTGCCGTTAGTTAACATTGAAAAATGTCTTCGTATTTCCTTGTTTTAATGCACTATTTAAAATATACATAGTGTACCCCCTAATTGACCTATAATTATTTCCTGTGGTAGGGTACACTATTACCCTGTAATAAAATACCTGGTCCAATTTAAATATTATGGGTCAATATTAAGGTTTGATATTGCGCCTTGCGTTAGTTAACCATTGAAAGATGTCTTGAATTTTTAAAGCATTTTAGAACGCTTATTTCTTCATTTTAAGCTTCTCAGAACACTTTATTTTGCATAGGCATACATAGTAAACTTTAGGGTCACGCTGTGTACCCCCTAATTGACCTATAATTATTTCCTGTGGTAGGGTACACTATTACCCTGTAATATAATAGGTGGTCCAATTTAAAAATTATAGGTCAATATTAAGGTCCGATACCGTGCCGTTAGTTAACATAGAAAAATGTCTTTGAATTTTTAAAGCATTTTAGAACGCTTATTTCCTCATTTTAAGCTTCTCAGAACACTTTATTTCGCATAGGCATACATAGTAAATTTTAGGGTCACTCTGCGTACCCCCTAATTGACCTATAATATTTCCTGTGGTAGGGTACACTATAACCCTGTAATATAACACGTGGTCCAATTTAAAAATTATAGGTCAATATTAAGGTCCGATACCGTGCCGTTAGTTAACATAGAAAAGTGTCTTCGGATTTCCTTGTTTTAATGCACTATTTAAAATATACATAGTGTACCCCCTAATTGACCTATAATTATTTCCTGTGGTAGGGTACACTATTACCCTGTAATATAATACCTGGTCCAATTTAAATATTATGGGTCAATATTAAGGTCTGATATTGCACCTTGCGTTAGTTAACCATTGAAAGATGTCTTTGAATTTTTAAAGCACTTTAGAACGCTTATTTCTTCATTTTAAGCATCTCAGAACACTCTATTTCGCATAGGCATACATAGTAAAATTTAGGGTCACGCTGTGTACCCCTAAATGACCTATAATTATTTCCTGTGGTAGGGTACACTATTACCCTGTAATATAATACGTGGTCCTATTTAAAAATTATAGGTCAATATTAAGGTCCTATACCGTGCCGTTAGTTAACATAGAAAAATGTCTTTGAATTTTTAAAGCATTTTAGAATGCTTATTTCCTCATTTTAAGCTTCTCAGAACACTTTATTTCACATAGGTATACATAGTAAACTTTAGGGTCACGCTGTGTGCCCCCTAAATGACCTATAATTATTTCCTGTAGAAGTGTACACTATTACCCTGCAATATAATACCTGGTCCAATTAAAATATTATAGGTCAATATTAACGTCCGAAATCGGGCTAACAGTGAAGAGGGACTTCGCGCTTCCTATCTTTAAAGGGTTTTAGAAGGCGAATTTCCTCATTTTAAGCTCTTCCGAAAACTTATTTTAGATACGCACACATAGTAAAATACAGGAACTCATTGTGTTCCCTCTAATTGACATATAATTATTTCCCGTAGTAGGGTACACTATTACCCTGTAATAAAATACCTGGTAACCATTGAAAGATGTCTTTGAATTTTTAAAGCATTTTAGAACGCTTATTTCTTCATTTTAAGCTTCTCAGAACACTTTATTTCGCATAGGCATACATAGTAAAATTTAGGGTCACGCTGTGTACCCCCTAAATGACCTATAATTATTTCCTGTGGTAGGGCACACTATTATCCTGTAATATAATACGTGGTCCAATTTAAAAATTATAGGTCAATATTAAGGTCCGATACCGTGCCGTTAGTTAACATAGAAAAATGTCTTTGAATTTTTAAAGCATTTTAGAACGCTTATTTCCTCATTTTAAGCTTCTCAGAACACTTTATTTCGCATAGGCATACATAGTAAACTTTAGGGTCACTCTGTGTACCCCCTAATTGACCTATAATTATTTCCTGTGGTAGGGTACACTATAACCCTGTAATATAATACGTGGTCCAGTTTAAAAATTATAGGTCAATATTAAGGTCCGATACCGTGCCGTTAGTTAACATAGAAAAGTGTCTTCGTATTTCCTTGTTTTAATGCACTATTTAAAATATACATAGTGTATCCCCTAATTGACCTATATTTATTTCCTGTGGTAGGGTACACTATTACCCTGTAATATAATACCTGGTCCAATTGAAATATTATGGTTCCATATTAAGGTCTGATATCGCGCCTTGCGTTAGTTAACCAATGAAAGATGTCTTTGAATTTTTAAAGCATTTTAGAACGCTTATTTCTTCATTTTAAGCTTCTCAGAACACACTATTTCGCATAGGCATACATAGTAAATTTTAGGGTCATGCTGTGTACCACCTAATTGACCTATAATTATTTCCTGTGGTAAGGTACACTATTACCCTGTAATATAATACGTGGTACAATTTAAAAATTATAGGTCAATATTAAGGTCCGATACCGTGCCGTTAGTTAACATAGAAAAGTGTCTTCGTATTTCCTTGTTTTAATGCACTATTTAAAATATACATAGTGTACCCCCTAATTGACCTATAATTATTTCCTGTGGTAGGGTGCACTATTACCCTGTAATATAATACCTGGTCCAATTTAAATATTATGGGTCAATATTAAGGTCTGATATTGCGCCTTGCGCTAGTTAACCATTGAAAGATGTCTTTGAATTTTTAAAGCATTTTAGAACGCTTATTTCTTTATTTTAAGCTTCTCAGAACACTCTATTTCGCATAAGCATACATAGTAAAATTTAGGGTCACGCTGTGTACCCCCTAAATGACCTATAATTATTTCCTGTTGTAGGGTACACTATTACCCTGTAATATAATAGGTGGGCCAATTTAAAAATTATAGGTCAATATTAAGGTCCGATACCGTGCCGTTAGTTAGCATAGAAAAATGTCTTTGAATTTTTAAAGCATTTTAGAACGCTTATTTCCTCATTTTAAGCTTCTCAGAACACTTCATTTCGCATAGGCATACATAGAAAACTTTAGGGTTACTCTGCGTACCCCCTAATTGACCTATAATTATTTCCTGTGGTAGGGTACACTATAACCCTGTAATATAATACGTGGTCCAATTTAAAAATTATAGGTCAATATTAAGGTCCGATACCGTGCCGTTAGTTAACATAGAAAAGTGTCTTCGTATTTTCTTGTTTTAATGCACTATTTAAAACATACATAGTGTACCCCCTAATTGACCTATAATTATTTCCTGTTGTAGGGTACACTATTACCCTGTAATATAATACCTGGTCCAATTGAAATATTATGGTTCCATATTAAGGTCTGATATCGCGCCTTGCGTTAGTTAACATAGAAAAATGTCTTTGAATTTTTAAAGCATTTTAGAACGCTTATTTCCTCATTTTAAGCTTCTCAGAACACTTTATTTCGCATAGGCATACATAGTAAAATTTAGGGTCACGCTGTGTACCCCCTAAATGACCTATAATTAATTCCTGTGGTAGGGTACACTATTACCCTGTAATATAATACGTGGTCCAATGTAAAAATTATAGGTCAATATTAAGTTCCGATACCGTGCCGTTAGTTAACATTGAAAAATGTCTTCGTATTTCCTTGTTTTAATGCACTATTTAAAATATACATAGTGTACCCCCTAATTGACCTATAATTATTTCCTGTGGTAGGGTACACTATTACCCTGTAATACAATACCTTGTTCAATTTAAATATTATGGGTCAATATTAAGGTTTGATATTGCGCCTTGCGTTAGTTAACCATTGAAAGATGTCTTTGAATTTTTAAAGCATTTTAGAACGCTTATTTCTTCATTTTAAGCTTCTCAGAACACTTTATTTCGCATAGGCATACATAGTAAACTTTAGGGTCACGCTGTGTACCCCCTAATTGACCTATAATTATTTCCTGTGGTAGGGTACACTATTACCCTGTAATATAATAGGTGGTCCAATTTAAAAATTATAGGTCAATATTAAGGTCCGATACCGTGCCGTTAGTTAGCATAGAAAAATGTCTTTGAATTTTAAAAGCATTTTAGAACGCTTATTTCCTCATTTTAAGCTTCTCAGAACACTTTATTTCGCATAGGCATACATAGTAAACTTTAGGGTCACACTGTGTACCCCCTAATTGACCTATAATTATTTCCTGTGGTAGGGTACACTATTACCCTGTAATATAATACGTGGTCCAATTTAAAAATTATGGGTCAATATTAAGGTCCGATACCGTGCCGTTAGTTAACATAGAAAAGTGTCTTCGTATTTCCTTGTTTTAATGCACAATTTAAAATATACATAGTGTACCCCCTAATTGACCTATAATTATTTCCTGTGGTAGGGTACACTATTACCCTGTAATATAATACCTGTTCCAATTTAAATATTATGGGTCAATATTAAGGTCTGATATTGCGCCTTGCGCTAGTTAACCATTGAAAGATGTCTTTGAATTTTTAAAGCATTTTAGAACGCTTATTTCTTCATTTTAAGCTTCTCAGAACACTTTATTTCGCATAGGCATACATAGTAAAATTTAGGGTCACGCTGTGTACCCCCTAAATGACCTATAATTAATTCCTGTGGTAGGGTACACTATTACCCTGTAATATAATACGTGGTCCAATGTAAAAATTATAGGTCAATATTAAGTTCCGATACCGTGCCGTTAGTTAACATTGAAAAATGTCTTCGTATTTCCTTGTTTTAATGCACTATTTAAAATATACATAGTGTACCCCCTAATTGACCTATAATTATTTCCTGTGGTAGGGTACACTATTACCCTGTAATACAATACCTTGTTCAATTTAAATATTATGGGTCAATATTAAGGTTTGATATTGCGCCTTGCGTTAGTTAACCATTGAAAGATGTCTTTGAATTTTTAAAGCATTTTAGAACGCTTATTTCTTCATTTTAAGCTTCTCAGAACACTTTATTTCGCATAGGCATACATAGTAAACTTTAGGGTCACGCTGTGTACCCCCTAATTGACCTATAATTATTTCCTGTGGTAGGGTACACTATTACCCTGTAATATAATACGTGGTCCAATTTAAAAATTATGGGTCAATATTAAGGTCCGATACCGTGCCGTTAGTTAACATAGAAAAGTGTCTTAGTATTTCCTTGTTTTAATGCACAATTTAAAATATACATAGTGTACCCCCTAATTGACCTATAATTATTTCCTGTGGTAGGGTACACTATTACCCTGTAATATAATACCTGGTCCAATTTAAATATTATGGGTCAATATTAAGGTCTGATATTGCGCCTTGCGCTAGTTAACCATTGAAAGATGTCTTTGAATTTTTAAAGCATTTTAGAACGCTTATTTCTTCATTTTAAGCTTCTCAGAACACTCTATTTCGCATAAGCATACATAGTAAAATTTAGGGTCACGCTGTGTACCCCCTAAATGACCTATAAATATTTCCTGTGGTAGGGTACACTATTACCCTGTAATATAATACGTGGTCCAATTTAAAAATTATAGGTCAATATTAAGGTCCGATACCGTGCCGTTAGTTAGCATAGAAAAATGTCTTTGAATTTTTAAAGCATTTTAGAACGCTTATTTCCTCATTTTAAGCTTCTCAGAACACTTTATTTCGCATAGGCATACATAGTAAACTTTAGGGTCACTCTGCGTACCCCCTAATTGACCTATAATTATTTCCTGTGGTAGGGTACACTATAACCCTGTAATATAATACGTGGTCCAATTAAAAAATTATAGGTCAATATTAAGGTCCGATACCGTGCCGTTAGTTAACATAGAAAAGTGTCTTCGTATTTCCTTGTTTTAATGCACTATTTAAAATATACATAGTGTACCCCCTAATTGACCTATAATTATTTCCTGTTTAAGGGTACACTATTACCCTGTAATATAATACCTGGTCCAATTTAAATATTATGGGTCAATATTAAGGTCTGATATTGCGCCTTGCGTTAGTTAACCATTGAAAGATGTCTTTGAATTTTTAAAGCATTTTAGAACGCTTATTTCTTCATTTTAAGCATCTCAGAACACTCTATTTCGCATAGGCATACATAGTAAAATTTAGGGTCACGCTGTGTACCCCCTAAATGACCTATAATTATTTCCTGTGGTAGGGTACATTATTACCCTGTAATATAATACGTGGTCCAATTTAAAAATTATAGGTCAATATTAAGGTCCGATACCGTGCCGTTAGTTAACATAGAAAAATGTCTTTGAATTTTTAAAGCATTTTAGAACGCTTATTTCCTCATTTTAAGCTTCTCAGAACACTTTATTTCGCATAGGCATACATAGTAAAATTTAGGGTCACGCTGTGTACCCCCTAAATGACCTATAATTAATTCCTGTGGTAGGGTACACTATTACCCTGTAATATAATACGTGGTCCAATGTAAAAATTATAGGTCAATATTAAGTTCCGATACCGTGCCGTTAGTTAACATTGAAAAATGTCTTCGTATTTCCTTGTTTTAATGCACTATTTAAAATATACATAGTGTACCCCCTAATTGACCTATAATTACTTCCTGTGGTAGGGTACACTATTACCCTGTAATACAATACCTTGTTCAATTTAAATATTATGGGTCAATATTAAGGTTTGATATTGCGCCTTGCGTTAGTTAACCATTGAAAGATGTCTTTGAATTTTTAAAGCATTTTAGAACGCTTATTTCTTCATTTTAAGCTTCTCAGAACACTTTATTTCGCATAGGCATACATAGTAAACTTTAGGGTCACGCTGTGTACCCCCTAATTGACCTATAATTATTTCCTGTGGTAGGGTACACTATTACCCTGTAATATAATAGGTGGTCCAATTTAAAAATTATAGGTCAATATTAAGGTCCGATACCGTGCCGTTGGTTAGCATAGAAAAATGTCTTTGAATTTTAAAAGCATTTTAGAACGCTTATTTCCTCATTTTAAGCTTCTCAGAACACTTTATTTCGCATAGGCATACATAGTAAACTTTAGGGTCACTCTGCGTACCCCCTAATTGACCTATAATTATTTCCTGTGGTAGGGTACACTATAACCCTGTAATATAATACGTGGTCCAATTTAAAAATTATAGGTCAATATTAAGGTCCGATACCGTGCCGTTAGTTAACATAGAAAAGTGTCTTCGTATTTCCTTGTTTTAATGCACTATTTAAAATATACATAGTGTACCCCCTAATTGACCTATAATTATTTCCTGTGGAAGGGTACACTAATACCCTGTAATATAATACCTGGTCCAATTTAAATATTATGGGTCAATATTAAGGTCTGATATTGCGCCTTGCGTTAGTTAACCATTGAAAGATGTCTTTGAATTTTTAAAGCATTTTAGAACGCTTATTTCTTCATTTTAAGCTTCTCAGAACACTCTATTTCGCATAGGCATACATAGTAAATTTTAGGGTCATGCTGTGTACCACCTAATTGACCTATAATTATTTCCTGTGGTAAGGTACACTATTACCCTGTAATATAATACGTGGTACAATTTAAAAATTATAGGTCAATATTAAGATCCGATACCGTGCCGTTAGTTAACATAGAAAAGTGTCTTCGTATTTCCTTGTTTTAATGCACTATTTAAAATATACATAGTGTACCCCCTAATTGACCTATAATTATTTCCTGTGGTAGGGTGCACTATTACCCTGTAATATAATACCTGGTCCAATTTAAATATTATGGGTCAATATTAAGGTCTGATATTGCGCCTTGCGCTAGTTAATCATTGAAAGATGTCTTTGAATTTTTAAAGCATTTTAGAACGCTTATTTCTTCATTTTAAGCTTCTCAGAACACTTTATTTCGCATAGGCATACATAGTAAAATTTAGGGTCACGCTGTGTACCCCCTAAATGACCTATAATTATTTCCTGTGGTAGGGCACACTATTACCCTGTAATATAATACGTGGTCCAATTTAAAAATTATAGGTCAATATTAAGATCCGATACCGTGCCGTTAGTTAACATAGAAAAGTGTCTTCGTATTTCCTTGTTTTAATGCACTATTTAAAATATACATAGTGTATCCCCTAATTGACCTATAATTATTTCCTGTGGTAGGGTACACTATTACCCTGTAATATATTACCTGGTCCAATTTAAATATTATGGGTCAATATTAAGGTCTGATATTGCGCCTTGCGTTAGTTAACCATTAAAAGATGTCTTTGAATTTTTAAAGCATTTTAGAACGCTTATTTCTTCATTTTAAGCATCTCAGAACACTCTATTTCGCATAGGCATATATAGTAAACTTTAGGGTCACTCTGTGTACCCCCTAATTGACCTATAATTATTTCCTGTGGTAGGGTACACTATAACCCTGTAATATAATACGTGGTCAAATTTAAAAATTATAGGTCAATATTAAGGTCCGATACCGTGCCGTTAGTTAACATAGAAAAGTGTCTTCGTATTTCCTTGTTTTAATGCACTATTTAAAATATACATAGTGTACCCCCTAATTGACCTATAATTATTTCCTGTGGTAGGGTACACTATTACCCTGTAATATAATACCTGGTCCAATTTAAATACTATGGGTCAATATTAAGGTCTGATATTGCGCCTAGCGTTAGTTAACCATTGAAAGATGTCTTTGAATTTTTAAAGCATTTTAGAACGCTTATTTCTTCATTTTAAGCTTCTCAGAACACTTTATTTCGCATAGGCATACATAGTAAACTTTAGGGTCACGCTGTGTACCCCTAATTGACCTATAATTATTTCCTGTGGTAGGATACACTATAACTCTGTAATATAATACGTGGTCCAATTTAAAAATTATAGGTCAATATTAAGGTCCGATACCGTGCCGTTAGTTAACATAGAAAAGTGTCTTCGTATTTCCTTGTTTTAATGCACTATTTAAAATATACATAGTGTACCCCCTAATTGACCTATAATTATTTCCTGTGGAAGGGTACACTATTACCCTGTAATATAATACCTGGTCCAATTTAAATATTATGGGTCAATATTAAGGTCTGATATTGCGCCTTGCGTTAGTTAACCATTGAAAGATGTCTTTGAATTTTTAAAGCATTTTTGAACGCTTATTTCTTCATTTTAAGCATCTCAGAACACTCTATTTCGCATAGGCATACATAGTAAAATTTAGGGTCACGCTGTGTACCCCCTAAATGACCTATAAATATTTCCTGTAGTAGGGTACACTATTACCCTGTAATATAATACGTGGTCCAATTTAAAAATTATATGTCAATATTAAGGTCCGATACCGTGCCGTTAGTTAACATAGAAAAATGTCTTTGAATTTTTAAAGCATTTTAGAATGCTTATTTCCTCATTTTAAGCTTCTCAGAACACTTTATTTCGCATAGGCATACATAGTAAAATTTAGGGTCACGCTGTGTACCCCCTAAATGACCTATAATTAATTCCTGTGGTAGGGTACACTATTACCCTGTAATATAATACGTGGTCCAATGTAAAAATTATAGGTCAATATTAAGTTCCGATACCGTGCTGTTAGTTAACATTGAAAAATGTCGTCGTATTTCCTTGTTTTAATGCACTATTCAAAATATACATAGTGTACCCCCTAATTGACCTATATTTATTTCCTGTGGTAGGGTACACTATTACCCTGTAATACAATACCTTGTTCAATTTAAATATTATGGGTCAATATTAAGGTTTGATATTGCGCCTTGCGTTAGTTAACCATTGAAAGATGTCTTTGAATTTTTAAAGCATTTTAGAACGCTTATTTCTTCATTTTAAGCTTCTCAGAACACTTTATTTCGCATAGGCATACATAGTTAACTTTAGGGTCACGCTGTGTACCCCCTAATTGACCTATAATTATTTCCTGTGGTAGGGTACACTATTACCCTGTAATATAATACGTGGTACAATTTAAAAATTATAGGTCAATATTAAGGTCCGATACCGTGCCGTTAGTTAACAAAGAAAAGTGTCTTCGTATTTCCTTGTTTTAATGCACTATTTAAAATATACATAGTGTACCCCCTAATTGACCTATAATTATTTCCTGTGGTAGGGTGCACTATTACCCTGTAATATAATACCTGGTCCAATTTAAATATTATGGGTCAATATTAAGGTCTGATATTGCGCCTTGCGCTAGTTAACCATTGAAAGATGTCTTTGAATTTTTAAAGCATTTTAGAACGCTTATTTCTTCATTTTAAGCTTCTCAGAACACTTTATTTCGCATAGGCATACATAGTAAAATTTAGGGTCACGCTGTGTACCCCCTAAATGACCTATAATTATTTCCTGTGGTAGGGCACACTATTACCCTGTAATATAATACGTGGTCCAATTTAAAAATTATAGGTCAATATTAAGGTCCGATACCGTGCCGTTAGTTAACATAGAAAAATGTCTTTGAATTTTTAAAGCATTTTAGAACGCTTATTTCCTCATTTTAAGCTTCTCAGAACACTTTATTTCGCATAGGCATACATAGTAAACTTTAGGGTCACTCTGTGTACCCCCTAATTGACCTATAATTATTTCCTGTGGTAGGGTACACTATAACCCTGTAATATAATACGTGGTCCAGTTTAAAAATTATAGGTCAACATTAAGGTCCGATACCGTGCCGTTAGTTAACATAGAAAAGTGTCTTCGTATTTCCTTGTTTTAATGCACTATTTAAAATATACATAGTGTATCCCCTAATTGACCTATAATTATTTCCTGTGGTAGGGTACACTATTACCCTGTAATATAATACGTGGTCCAATTTAAAAATTATGGGTCAATATTAAGGTCCGATACCGTGCCGTTAGTTAACATAGATAAGTGTCTTCGTATTTCCTTGTTTTAATGCACAATTTAAAATATACATAGTGTACCCCCTAATTGACCTATAATTATTTCCTGTGGTAGGGTACACTATTACCCTGTAATATAATACCTGGTCCAATTTAAATATTATGGGTCAATATTAAGGTCTGATATTGCGCCTTGCGCTAGTTAACCATTGAAAGATGTCTTTGAATTTTTAAAGCATTTTAGAACGCTTATTTCTTCATTTTAAGATTCTCAGAACACTCTATTTCGCATAAGCATACATAGTAAAATTTAGGGTCACGCTGTGTACCCCCTAAATGACCTATAAATATTTCCTGTGGTAGGGTACACTATTACCCTGTAATATAATACGTGGTCCAATTTAAAAATTATAGGTCAATATTAAGGTCCGATACCGTGCCGTTAGTTAGCATAGAAAAATGTCTTTGAATTTTTAAAGCATTTTAGAACGCTTATTTCCTCATTTTAAGCTTCTCAGAACACTTTATTTCGCATAGGCATACATAGTAAACTTTAGGGTCACTCTGCGTACCCCCTAATTGACCTATAATTATTTCCTGTGGTAGGGTACACTATAACCCTGTAATATAATACGTGGTCCAATTTAAAAATTATAGGTCAATACTAAGGTCCGATACCGTGCCGTTAGTTAACATAGAAAAGTGTCTTCGTATTTCCTTGTTTTAATGCACTATTTAAAATATACATAGTGTACCCCCTAATTGACCTATAATTATTTCCTGTTTAAGGGTACACTATTACCCTGTAATATAATACCTGGTCCAATTTAAATATTATGGGTCAATATTAAGGTCTGATATTGCGCCTTGCGTTAGTTAACCATTGAAAGATGTCTTTGAATTTTTAAAGCATTTTAGAACGCTTATTTCTTCATTTTAAGCATCTCAGAACACTCTATTTCGCATAGGCATACATAGTAAAATTTAGGGTCACGCTGTGTACCACCTAAATGACCTATAATTATTTCCTGTGGTAGGGTACATTATTACCCTGTAATATAATACGTGGTCCAATTTAAAAATTATAGGTCAATATTAAGGTCCGATACCGTGCCGTTAGTTAACATAGAAAAATGTCTTTGAATTTTTAAAGCATTTTAGAACGCTTATTTCCTCATTTTAAGCTTCTCAGAACACTTTATTTCGCATAGGCATACATAGTAAAATTTAGGGTCACGCTGTGTACCCCCTAAATGACCTATAATTAATTCCTGTGGTAGGGTACACTATTACCCTGTAATATAATACGTGGTCCAATGTAAAAATTATAGGTCAATATTAAGTTCCGATACCGTGCCGTTAGTTAACATTGAAAAATGTCTTCGTATTTCCTTGTATTAATGCACTATTTAAAATATACATAGTGTACCCCCTAATTGACCTATAATTACTTCCTGTGGTAGGGTACACTATTACCCTGTAATACAATACCTTGTTCAATTTAAATATTATGGGTCAATATTAAGGTTTGATATTGCGCCTTGCGTTAGTTAACCATTGAAAGATGTCTTTGAATTTTTAAAGCATTTTAGAACGCTTATTTCTTCATTTTAAGCTTCTCAGAACACTTTATTTCGCATAGGCATACATAGTAAACTTTAGGGTCACGCTGTGTACCCCCTAATTGACCTATAATTATTTCCTGTGGTAGGGTACACTATTACCCTGTAATATAATAGGTGGTCCAATTTAAAAATTATAGGTCAATATTAAGGTCCGATACCGTGCCGTTAGTTAGCATAGAAAAATGTCTTTGAATTTTAAAAGCATTTTAGAACGCTTATTTCCTCATTTTAAGCTTCTCAGAACACTTTATTTCGCATAGGCATACATAGTAAACTTTAGGGTCACACTGTGTACCCCCTAATTGACCTATAATTATTTCCTGTGGTAGGGTACACTATTACCCTGTAATATAATACGTGGTCCAATTTAAAAATTATGGGTCAATATTAAGGTCCGATACCGTGCCGTTAGTTAACATAGAAAAGTGTCTTCGTATTTCCTTGTTTTAATGCACAATTTAAAATATACATAGTGTACCCCCTAATTGACCTATAATTATTTCCTGTGGTAGGGTACACTATTACCCTGTAATATAATACCTGGTCCAATTTAAATATTATGGGTCAATATTAAGGTCTGATATTGCGCCTTGCGCTAGTTAACCATTGAAAGATGTCTTTGAATTTTTAAAGCATTTTAGAACGCTTATTTCTTCATTTTAAGCTTCTCAGAACACTTTATTTCGCATAGGCATACATAGTAAAATTTAGGGTCACGCTGTGTACCCCCTAAATGACCTATAATTATTTCCTGTGGTAGGGCACACTATTACCCTGTAATATAATACGTGGTCCAATTTAAAAATTATAGGTCAATATTAAGGTCCGATACCGTGCCGTTAGTTAACATAGAAAAATGTCTTTGAATTTTTAAAGCATTTTAGAACGCTTATTTCCTCATTTTAAGCTTCTCAGAACACTTTATTTCGCATAGGCATACATAGTAAACTTTAGGGTCACTCTGTGTACCCCCTAATTGACCTATAATTATTTCCTGTGGTAGGGTACACTATAACCCTGTAATATAATACGTGGTCCAGTTTAAAAATTATAGGTCAATATTAAGGTCCGATACCGTGCCGTTAGTTAACATAGAAAAGTGTCTTCGTATTTCCTTGTTTTAATGCACTATTTAAAATATACATAGTGTATCCCCTAATTGACCTATAATTATTTCCTGTGGTAGGGTACACTATTACCCTGTAATATAATACGTGGTCCAATTTAAAAATTATGGGTCAATATTAAGGTCCGATACCGTGCCGTTAGTTAACATAGATAAGTGTCTTCGTATTTCCTTGTTTTAATGCACAATTTAAAATATACATAGTGTACCCCCTAATTGACCTATAATTATTTCCTGTGGTAGGGTACACTATTACCCTGTAATATAATACCTGGTCCAATTTAAATATTATGGGTCAATATTAAGGTCTGATATTGCGCCTTGCGCTAGTTAACCATTGAAAGATGTCTTTGAATTTTTAAAGCATTTTAGAACGCTTATTTCTTCATTTTAAGATTCTCAGAACACTCTATTTCGCATAAGCATACATAGTAAAATTTAGGGTCACGCTGTGTACCCCCTAAATGACCTATAAATATTTCCTGTGGTAGGGTACACTATTACCCTGTAATATAATACGTGGTCCAATTTAAAAATTATAGGTCAATATTAAGGTCCGATACCGTGCCGTTAGTTAGCATAGAAAAATGTCTTTGAATTTTTAAAGCATTTTAGAACGCTTATTTCCTCATTTTAAGCTTCTCAGAACACTTTATTTCGCATAGGCATACATAGTAAACTTTAGGGTCACTCTGCGTACCCCCTAATTGACCTATAATTATTTCCTGTGGTAGGGTACACTATAACCCTGTAATATAATACGTGGTCCAATTTAAAAATTATAGGTCAATATTAAGGTCCGATACCGTGCCGTTAGTTAACATAGAAAAGTGTCTTCGTATTTCCTTGTTTTAATGCACTATTTAAAATATACATAGTGTACCCCCTAATTGACCTATAATTATTTCCTGTTTAAGGGTACACTATTACCCTGTAATATAATACCTGGTCCAATTTAAATATTATGGGTCAATATTAAGGTCTGATATTGCGCCTTGCGTTAGTTAACCATTGAAAGATGTCTTTGAATTTTTAAAGCATTTTAGAACGCTTATTTCTTCATTTTAAGCATCTCAGAACACTCTATTTCGCATAGGCATACATAGTAAAATTTAGGGTCACGCTGTGTACCACCTAAATGACCTATAATTATTTCCTGTGGTAGGGTACATTATTACCCTGTAATATAATACGTGGTCCAATTTAAAAATTATAGGTCAATATTAAGGTCCGATACCGTGCCGTTAGTTAACATAGAAAAATGTCTTTGAATTTTTAAAGCATTTTAGAACGCTTATTTCCTCATTTTAAGCTTCTCAGAACACTTTATTTCGCATAGGCATACATAGTAAAATTTAGGGTCACGCTGTGTACCCCCTAAATGACCTATAATTAATTCCTGTGGTAGGGTACACTATTACCCTGTAATATAATACGTGGTCCAATGTAAAAATTATAGGTCAATATTAAGTTCCGATACCGTGCCGTTAGTTAACATTGAAAAATGTCTTCGTATTTCCTTGTTTTAATGCACTATTTAAAATATACATAGTGTACCCCCTAATTGACCTATAATTACTTCCTGTGGTAGGGTACACTATTACCCTGTAATACAATACCTTGTTCAATTTAAATATTATGGGTCAATATTAAGGTTTGATATTGCGCCTTGCGTTAGTTAACCATTGAAAGATGTCTTTGAATTTTTAAAGCATTTTAGAACGCTTATTTCTTCATTTTAAGCTTCTCAGAACACTTTATTTCGCATAGGCATACATAGTAAACTTTAGGGTCACGCTGTGTACCCCCTAATTGACCTATAATTATTTCCTGTGGTAGGGTACACTATTACCCTGTAATATAATAGGTGGTCCAATTTAAAAATTATAGGTCAATATTAAGGTCCGATACCGTGCCGTTAGTTAGCATAGAAAAATGTCTTTGAATTTTAAAAGCATTTTAGAACGCTTATTTCCTCATTTTAAGCTTCTCAGAACACTTTATTTCGCATAGGCATACATAGTAAACTTTAGGGTCACACTGTGTACCCCCTAATTGACCTATAATTATTTCCTGTGGTAGGGTACACTATTACCCTGTAATATAATACGTGGTCCAATTTAAAAATTATGGGTCAATATTAAGGTCCGATACCGTGCCGTTAGTTAACATAGAAAAGTGTCTTCGTATTTCCTTGTTTTAATGCACAATTTAAAATATACATAGTGTACCCCCTAATTGACCTATAATTATTTCCTGTGGTAGGGTACACTATTACCCTGTAATATAATACCTGGTCCAATTTAAATATTATGGGTCAATATTAAGGTCTGATATTGCGCCTTGCGCTAGTTAACCATTGAAAGATGTCTTTGAATTTTTAAAGCATTTTAGAACGCTTATTTCTTCATTTTAAGCTTCTCAGAACACTCTATTTCGCATAAGCATACATAGTAAAATTTAGGGTCACGCTGTGTACCCCCTAAATGACCTATAAATATTTCCTGTGGTAGGGTACACTATTACCCTGTAATATAATAAGTAGTCCAATTTAAAAATTATAGGTCAATATTAAGGTCCGATACCGTGCCGTTAGTTAGCATAGAAAAATGTCTTTGAATTTTTAAAGCATTTTAGAACGCTTATTTCCTCATTTTAAGCTTCTCAGAACACTTTATTTCGCATAGGCATACATAGTAAACTTTAGGGTCACTCTGCGTACCCCCTAATTGACCTATAATTATTTCCTGTGGTAGGGTACACTATAACCCTGTAATATAATACGTGGTCCAATTTAAAAATTATAGGTCAATATTAAGGTCCGATACCGTGCCGTTAGTTAACATAGAAAAGTGTCTTCGTATTTCCTTGTTTTAATGCACTATTTAAAATATACATAGTGTACCCCCTAATTGACCTATAATTATTTCCTGTGGAAGGGTACACTAATACCCTGTAATATAATACCTGGTCCAATTTAAATATTATGGGTCAATATTAAGGTCTGATATTGCGCCTTGCGTTAGTTAACCATTGAAAGATGTCTTTGAATTTTTAAAGCATTTTAGAACGCTTATTTCTTCATTTTAAGCATCTCAGAACACTCTATTTCGCATAGGCATATATAGTAAACTTTAGGGTCACTCTGTGTATCCCCTAATTGACCTATAATTATTTCCTGTGGTAGGGTACACTATAACCCTGTAATATAATACGTGGTCAAATTTAAAAATTATAGGTCAATATTAAGGTCCGATACCGTGCCGTTAGTTAACATAGAAAAGTGTCTTCGTATTTCCTTGTTTTAATGCACTATTTAAAATATACATAGTGTACCCCCTAATTGACCTATAATTATTTCCTGTGGTAGGGTACACTATTACCCTGTAATATAATACCTGGTCCAATTTAAATATTATGGGTCAATATTAAGGTCTGATATTGCGCCTAGCGTTAGTTAACCATTGAAAGATGTCTTTGAATTTTTAAAGCATTTTAGAACGCTTATTTCTTCATTTTAAGCTTCTCAGAACACTTTATTTCGCATAGGCATACATAGTAAACTTTAGGGTCACGCTGTGTACCCCCTAATTGACCTATAATTATTTCCTGTGGTAGGATACACTATAACCCTGTAATATAATACGTGGTCCAATTTAAAAATTATAGGTCAATATTAAGGTCCGATACCGTGCCGTTAGTTAACATAGAAAAGTGTCTTCGTATTTCCTTGTTTTAATGCACTATTTAAAATATACATAGTGTACCCCCTAATTGACCTATAATTATTTCCTGTGGAAGGGTACACTAATACCCTGTAATATAATACCTGGTCCAATTTAAATATTATGGGTCAATATTAAGGTCTGATATTGCGCCTTGCGTTAGTTAACCATTGAAAGATGTCTTTGAATTTTTAAAGAATTTTAGAACGCTTATTTCTTCATTTTAAGCATCTCTGAACACTCTATTTCGCATAGGCATATATAGTAAACTTTAGGGTCACTCTGTGTATCCCCTAATTGACCTATAATTATTTCCTGTGGTAGGGTACACTATAACCCTGTAATATAATACGTGGTCCAATTTAAAAATTATAGGTCAATATTAAGGTCCGATACCGTGCCGTTAGTTAACATAGAAAAATGTCTTTGAATTTTTAAAGCATTTTAGAATGCTTATTTCCTCATTTTAAGCTTCTCAGAACACTTTATTTCGCATAGGCATACATAGTAAAATTTAGGGTCACGCTGTATACAACCTAAATGACCTATAATTAATTCCTGTGGTAGGGTACACTATTACCGTGTAATATAATACGTGGTCCAATGTAAAAATTATAGGTCAATATTAAGTTCCGATACCGTGCTGTTAGTTAACATTGAAAAATGTCGTCGTATTTCCTTGTTTTAATGCACTATTCAAAATATACATAGTGTACCCCCTAATTGACCTATAATTATTTCCTGTGGTAGGGTACACTATTACCCTGTAATACAATGCCTTGTTCAATTTAAATATTATGGGTCAATATTAAGGTTTGATATTGCGCCTTGCGTTAGTTAACCATTGAAAGATGTCTTTGAATTTTTAAAGCATTTTAGAACGCTTATTTCTTCATTTTAAGCTTCTCAGAACACTTTATTTCGCATAGGCATACATAGTTAACTTTAGGGTCACGCTGTGTACCCCCTAATTGACCTATAATTATTTCCTGTGGTAGGGTACACTATTACCCTGTAATATAATACGTGGTACAATTTAAAAATTATAGGTCAATATTAAGGTCCGATACCGTGCCGTTAGTTAACATAGAAAAGTGTCTTCGTATTTCCTTGTTTTAATGCACTATTTAAAATATACATAGTGTACCCCCTAATTGACCTATAATTATTTCCTGTGGTAGGGTGCACTATTACCCTGTAATATAATACCTGGTCCAATTTAAATATTATGGGTCAATATTAAGGTCTGATATTGCGCCTTGCGCTAGTTAACCATTGAAAGATGTCTTTGAATTTTTAAAGCATTTTAGAACGCTTATTTCTTCATTTTAAGCTTCTCAGAACACTTTATTTCGCATAGGCATACATAATAAAATTTAGGGTCACGCTGTGTACCCCCTAAATGACCTATAATTATTTCCTGTGGTAGGGCACACTATTACCCTGTAATATAATACGTGGTCCAATTTAAAAATTATAGGTCAATATTAAGGTCCGATACCGTGCCGTTAGTTAACATAGAAAAATGTCTTTGAATTTTTAAAGCATTTTAGAACGCTTATTTCCTCATTTTAAGCTTCTCAGAACACTTTATTTCGCATAGGCATACATAGTAAACTTTAGGGTCACTCTGAGTACCCCCTAATTGACCTATAATTATTTCCTGTGGTAGGGTACACTATAACCCTGTAATATAATACGTGGTCCAGTTTAAAAATTATAGGTCAATATTAAGGTCCGATACCGTGCCGTTAGTTAACATAGAAAAGTGTCTTCGTATTTCCTTGTTTTATTGCACTATTTAAAATATACATAGTGTATCCCCTAATTGACCTATAATTATTTCCTGTGGTAGGGTACACTATTACCCTGTAATATAATACCTGGTCCAATTGAAATATTATGGTTCCATATTAAGGTCTGATATCGCGCCTTGCGTTAGTTAACCATTGAAAGATGTCTTAGAATTTTTAAAGCATTTTAGAACGCTTATTTCTTCATTTTAAGCTTCTCAGAACACTCTATTTCGCATAGGCATACATAGTAAATTTTAGGGTCATGCTGTGTACCACCTAATTGACCTATAATTATTTCCTGTGGTAAGGTACACTATTACCCTGTAATATAATACGTGGTACAATTTAAAAATTATAGGTCAATATTAAGGTCCGATACCGTGCCGTTAGTTAACATAGAAAAGTGTCTTCGTATTTCCTTGTTTTAATGCACTATTTAAAATATACATAGTGTACCCCCTAATTGACCTATAATTATTTCCTGTGGTAGGGTACACTATTACCCTGTAATATAATACCTGGTCCAATTTAAATATTATGGGTCAATATTAAGGTCTGATATTGCGCCTTGCGCTAGTTAACCATTGAAAGATGTCTTTGAATTTTTAAAGCATTTTAGAACGCTTATTTCTTCATTTTAAGCTTCTCAGAACACTCTATTTCGCATAAGCATACATAGTAAAATTTAGGGTCACGCTGTGTACCCCCTAAATGACCTATAAATATTTCCTGTGGTAGGGTACACTATTACCCTGTAATATAATACGTGGTCCAATTTAAAAATTATAGGTCAATATTAAGGTCCGATACCGTGCCGTTAGTTAGCATAGAAAAATGTCTTTGAATTTTTAAAGCATTTTAGAACGCTTATTTCCTCATTTTAAGCTTCTCAGAACACTTTATTTCGCATAGGCATACATAGTAAAATTTAGGGTCACTCTGCGTACCCCCTAATTGACCTATAATTATTTCCTGTGGTAGGGTACACTATAACCCTGTAATATAATACGTGGTCCAATTTAAAAATTATAGGTCAATATTAAGGTCCGATACCGTGCCGTTAGTTAACATAAAAAAGTGTCTTCGTATTTCCTTGTTTTAATGCACTATTTAAAATATACATAGTGTACCCCCTAATTGACCTATAATTATTTCCTGTTTAAGGGTACACTATTACCCTGTAATATAATACCTGGTCCAATTTAAATATTATGGGTCAATATTAAGGTCTGATATTGCGCCTTGCGTTAGTTAACCATTGAAAGATGTCTTTGAATTTTTAAAGCATTTTAGAACGCTTATTTCTTCATTTTAAGCATCTCAGAACACTCTATTTCGCATAGGCATACATAGTAAAATTTAGGTTCACGCTGTGTACCCCCTAAATGACCTATAATTATTTCCTGTGGTAGGGTACATTATTACCCTGTAATATAATACGTGGTCCAATTTAAAAATTATAGGTCAATATTAAGGTCCGATACCGTGCCGTTAGTTAACATAGAAAAATGTCTTTGAATTTTTAAAGCATTTTAGAACGCTTATTTCCTCATTTTAAGCTTCTCAGAACACTTTATTTCGCATAGGCATACATAGTAAAATTTAGGGTCACGCTGTGTACCCCCTAAATGACCTATAATTAATTCCTGTGGTAGGGTACACTATTACCCTGTAATATAATACGTGGTCCAATGTAAAAATTATAGGTCAATATTAAGTTCCGATACCGTGCCGTTAGTTAACATTGAAAAATGTCTTCGTATTTCCTTGTTTTAATGCACTATTTAAAATATACATAGTGTACCCCCTAATTGACCTATAATTACTTCCTGTGGTAGGGTACACTATTACCCTGTAATACAATACCTTGTTCAATTTAAATATTATGGGTCAATATTAAGGTTTGATATTGCGCCTTGCGTTAGTTAACCATTGAAAGATGTCTTTGAATTTTTAAAGCATTTTAGAACGCTTATTTCTTCATTTTAAGCTTCTCAGAACACTTTATTTCGCATAGGCATACATAGTAAACTTTAGGGTCACGCTGTGTACCCCCTAATTGACCTATAATTATTTCCTGTGGTAGGGTACACTATTACCCTGTAATATAATAGGTGGTCCAATTTAAAAATTATAGGTCAATATTAAGGTCCGATACCGTGCCGTTAGTTAGCATAGAAAAATGTCTTTGAATTTTAAAAGCATTTTAGAACGCTTATTTCCTCATTTTAAGCTTCTCAGAACACTTTATTTCGCATAGGCATACATAGTAAACTTTAGGGTCACACTGTGTACCCCCTAATTGACCTATAATTATTTCCTGTGGTAGGGTACACTATTACCCTGTAATATAATACGTGGTCCAATTTAAAAATTATGGGTCAATATTAAGGTCCGATACCGTGCCGTTAGTTAACATAGAAAAGTGTCTTCGTATTTCCTTGTTTTAATGCACAATTTAAAATATACATAGTGTACCCCCTAATTGACCTATAATTATTTCCTGTGGTAGGGTACACTATTACCCTGTAATATAATACCTGGTCCAATTTAAATATTATGGGTCAATATTAAGGTCTGATATTGCGCCTTGCGCTAGTTAACCATTGAAAGATGTCTTTGAATTTTTAAAGCATTTTAGAACGCTTATTTCTTCATTTTAAGCTTCTCAGAACACTCTATTTCGCATAAGCATACATAGTAAAATTTAGGGTCACGCTGTGTACCCCCTAAATGACCTATAAATATTTCCTGTGGTAGGGGTACACTATTACCCTGTAATATAATACGTAGTCCAATTTAAAAATTATAGGTCAATATTGAGGTCCGATACCGTGCCGTTAGTTAGCATAGAAAAATGTCTTTGAATTTTTAAAGCATTTTAGAACGCTTATTTCCTCATTTTAAGCTTCTCAGAACACTTTATTTCGCATAGGCATACATAGTAAACATTAGGGTCACTCTGCGTACCCCCTAATTGACCTATAATTATTTCCTGTGGTAGGGTACACTATAACCCTGTAATATAATACGTGGTCCAATTTAAAAATTATAGGTCAATATTAAGGTCCGATACCGTGCCGTTAGTTAACATAGAAAAGTGTCTTCGTATTTCCTTGTTTTAATGCACTATTTAAAATATACATAGTGTACCCCCTAATTGACCTATAATTATTTCCTGTGGAAGGGTACACTAATACCCTGTAATATAATACCTGTCCAATTTAAATATTATGGGTCAATATTAAGGTCTGATATTGCGCCTTGCGTTAGTTAACCATTGAAAGATGTCTTTGAATTTTAAAGCATTTTAGAACGCTATTTCTTCATTTTAAGCTTCTCAGAACACTCTATTTCGCATAGGCATACATAGTAAATTTTAGGGTCATGCTGTGTACCACCTAATTGACCTATAATTATTTCCTGTGGTAAGGTTACACTATTACCCTGTAATATAATACGTGGTACATTTAAAAATTATAGGTCAATATTAAGATCCGATACCGTGCCGTTAGTTAACATAGAAAAGTGTCTCGTATTTCCTTGTTTTAATGCACCTATTTAAAATATACATAGTGTACCCCCTAATTGACCTATAATTATTTCCTGTGGTAGGGTGCACTATTACCCTGTAATATAATACCTGGTCCAATTTAAATATTATGGGTCAATATTAAGGTCTGATATTGCGCCTTGCGCTAGTTAACCATTGAAAGATGTCTTTGAATTTTTAAAGCATTTTAGAACGCTTATTTCTTCATTTTAAGCTTCTCAGAACACTTTATTTCGCATAGGCATACATAGTAAAATTTAGGGTCACGCTGTGTACCCCCTAAATGACCTATAATTATTTCCTGTGGTAGGGCACACTATTACCCTGTAATATAATACGTGGTCCAATTTAAAAATTATAGGTCAATATTAAGATCCGATACCGTGCCGTTAGTTAACATACAAAAGTGTCTTCGTATTTCCTTGTTTTAATGCACTATTTAAAATATACATAGTGTATCCCCTAATTGACCTATAATTATTTCCTGTGGTAGGGTACACTATTACCCAGTAATATATTACCTGGTCCAATTTAAATATTATGGGTCAATATTAAGGTCTGATATTGCGCCTTGCGTTAGTTAACCATTAAAAGATGTCTTTGAATTTTTAAAGCATTTTAGAACGCTTATTTCTTCATTTTAAGCATCTCAGAACACTCTATTTCGCATAGGCATATATAGTAAACTTTAGGGTCACTCTGTGTACCCCCTAATTGACCTATAATTATTTCCTGTGGTAGGGTACACTATAACCCTGTAATATAATACGTGGTCAAATTTAAAAATTATAGGTCAATATTAAGGTCCGATACCGTGCCGTTAGTTAACATAGAAAAGTGTCTTCGTATTTCCTTGTTTTAATGCACTATTTAAAATATACATAGTGTACCCCCTAATTGACCTATAATTATTTCCTGTGGTAGGGTACACTATTACCCTGTAATATAATACCTGGTCCAATTTAAATATTATGGGTCAATATTAAGGTCTGATATTGCGCCTAGCGTTAGTTAACCATTGAAAGATGTCTTTGAATTTTTAAAGCATTTTAGAACGCTTATTTCTTCATTTTAAGCTTCTCAGAACACTTTATTTCGCATAGGCATACATAGTAAACTTTAGGGTCACGCTGTGTACCCCCTAATTGACCTATAATTATTTCCTGTGGTAGGATACACTATAACCCTGTAATATAATACGTGGTCCAATTTAAAAATTATAGGTCAATATTAAGGTCCGATACCGTGCCGTTAGTTAACATAGAAAAGTGTCTTCGTATTTCCTTGTTTTAAATGCACTATTTAAAATATACATAGTGTACCCCCTAATTGACCTATAATTATTTCCTGTGGAAGGGTACACTATTACCCTGTAATATAATACCTGGTCCAATTTAAATATTATGGGTCAATATTAAGGTCTGATATTGCGCCTTGCGTTAGTTAACCATTGAAAGATGTCTTTGAATTTTTAAAGCATTTTTGAACGCTTATTTCTTCATTTTAAGCATCTCAGAACACTCTATTTCGCATAGGCATACATAGTAAAATTTAGGGTCACGCTGTGTACCCCCTAAATGACCTATAAATATTTCCTGTAGTAGGGTACACTATTACCCTGTAATATAATACGTGGTCCAATTTAAAAATTATAGGTCAATATTAAGGTCCGATACCGTGCCGTTAGTTAACATAGAAAAATGTCTTTGAATTTTTAAAGCATTTTAGAATGCTTATTTCCTCATTTTAAGCTTCTCAGAACACTTTATTTCGCATAGGCATACATAGTAAAATTTAGGGTCACGCTGTGTACCCCCTAAATGACCTATAATTAATTCCTGTGGTAGGGTACACTATTACCCTGTAATATAATACGTGGTCCAATGTAAAAATTATAGGTCAATATTAAGTTCCGATACCGTGCTGTTAGTTAACATTGAAAAATGTCGTCGTATTTACTTGTTTTAATGCACTATTTAAAATATACATAGTGTACCCCCTAATTGACCTATAATTATTTCCTGTGGTAGGGTGCACTATTACCCTGTAATATAATACCTGGTCCAATTTAAATATTATGGGTCAATATTAAGGTCTGATATTGCGCCTTGCGCTAGTTAACCATTGAAAGATGTCTTTGAATTTTTAAAGCATTTTAGAACGCTTATTTCTTCATTTTAAGCTTCTCAGAACACTTTATTTCGCATAGGCATACATAGTAAAATTTAGGGTCACGCTGTGTACCCCCTAAATGACCTATAATTATTTCCTGTGGTAGGGCACACTATTACCCTGTAATATAATACGTGGTCCAATTTAAAAATTATAGGTCAATATTAAGGTCCGATACCGTGCCGTTAGTTAACATAGAAAAATGTCTTTGAATTTTTAAAGCATTTTAGAACGCTTATTTCCTCATTTTAAGCGTCTCAGAACACTTTATTTCGCATAGGCATACATAGTAAACTTTAGGGTCACTCTGTGTACCCCCTAATTGACCTATAATTATTTCCTGTGGTAGGGTACACTATAACCCTGTAATATAATACGTGGTCCAGTTTAAAAATTATAGGTCAATATTAAGGTCCGATACCGTGCCGTTAGTTAACATAGAAAAGTGTCTTCGTATTTCCTTGTTTTAATGCACTATTTAAAATATACATAGTGTATCCCCTAATTGACCTATAATTATTTCCTGTGGTAGGGTACACTATTACCCTGTAATATAATACCTGGTCCAATTGAAATATTATGGTTCCATATTAAGGTCTGATATCGCGCCTTGCGTTAGTTAACCATTGAAAGATGTCTTTGAATTTTTAAAGCATTTTAGAACGCTTATTTCTTCATTTTAAGCTTCTCAGAACACTCTATTTCGCATAGGCATACATAGTAAATTTTAGGGTCATGCTGTGTACCACCTAATTGACCTACAATTATTTCCTGTGGTAAGGTACGCTATTACCCTGTAATATAATACGTGGTACAATTTAAAAATTATAGGTCAATATTAAGGTCCGATACCGTGCCGTTAGTTAACATAGAAAAGTGTCTTCGTATTTCCTTGTTTTAATGCACTATTTAAAATATACATAGTGTACCCCCTAATTGACCTATAATTATTTCCTGTGGTAGGGTGCACTATTACCCTGTAATATAATACCTGGTCCAATTTAAATATTATGGGTCAATATTAAGGTCTGATATTGCGCCTTGCGCTAGTTAACCACTGAAAGATGTCTTTGAATTTTTAAAGCATTTTAGAACGCTTATTTCTTCATTTTAAGCTTCTCAGAACACTCTATTTCGCATAAGCATACATAGTAAAATTTAGGGTCACGCTGTGTACCCCCTAAATGACCTATAATTATTTCCTGTGGTAGGGTACACTATTACCCTGTAATATAATACGTGGTCCAATTTAAAAATTATAGGTCAATATTAAGGTCCGATACCGTGCCGTTAGTTAACATTGAAAAATGTCTTTGAATTTTTAAGCATTTTAGAACGCTTATTTCCTCATTTTAAGCTTCTCAGAACACTTTATTTCGCATAGGCATACATAGTAAACTTTAGGGTCACGCTGTGTACCCCCTAATTGACCTATAATTATTTCCTGTGGTAGGATACACTATAACCCTGTAATATAATACGTGGTCCAATTTAAAAATTATAGGTCAATATTAAGGTCAGATACCGTGCCGTTAGTTAACATAGAAAAGTGTCTTCGAATTTCATTGTTTTAATGCACTATTTAAAATATACATAGTGTACCCCCTAATTGACCTATAATTATTTCCTGTGGTAGGGTACACTATTACCCTCAGATATAATACCTGGTTCAAGTTAAATATTATGGGTCAATATTAAGGTCTGATATTGCGCCTTGCGTTAGTTAACCATTGAAAGATGTCTTTGAATTTTTAAAGCATTTTAGAACGCTTATTTCTTCATTTTAAGCATCTCAGAACACTCTATTTCGCATAGGCATACATAGTAAACTTTAGGGTCACGCTGTGTACCCCCTAATTGACCTATAATTATTTCCTGTTGTAGGGTACACTATTACCCTGTAATATAATAGGTGGTCCAATTTAAAAATTATAGGTCAATATTAAGGTCCGATACCGTGCCGTTAGTTAGCATAGAAAAATGTCTTTGAATTTTTAAAGCATTTTAGAACGCTTATTTCCTCATTTTAAGCTTCTCAGAACACTTCATTTCGCATAGGCATACATAGAAAACTTTAGGGTCACTCTGCGTACCCCCTAATTGACCTATAATTATTTCCTGTGGTAGGGTACACTATAACCCTGTAATATAATACGTGGTCCAATTTAAAAATTATAGGTCAATATTAAGGTCCGATACCGTGCCGTTAGTTAACATAGAAAAGTGTCTTCGTATTTTCTTGTTTTAATGCACTATTTAAAACATACATAGTGTACCCCTAATTGACCTATAATTATTTCCTGTTGTAGGGTACACTATTTCCCTGTAATATAATACCTGGTCCAATTGAAATATTATGGTTCCATATTAAGGTCTGATATCGCGCCTTGCGTTAGTTAACCATTGAAAGATGTCTTTGAATTTTTAAAGCATTTTAGAACGCTTATTTCTTCATTTTAAGCTTCTCAGAACACTCTATTTCGCATAGGCATACATAGTAAATTTTAGGGTCATGCTGTGTACCACCTAATTGACCTATAATTATTTCCTGTGGTAAGGTACACTATTACCCTGTAATATAATACGTGGTACAATTTAAAAATTATAGGTCAATATTAAGGTCCGATACCGTGCCGTTAGTTAACATAGAAAAGTGTCTTCGTATTTCCTTGTTTTAATGCACTATTTAAAATATACATAGTGTACCCCCTAATTGACCTATAATTATTTCCTGTGGTAGGGTGCACTATTACCCTGTAATATAATACCTGGTCCAATTTAAATATCATGGGTCAATATTAAGGTCTGATATTGCGCCTTGCGCTAGTTAACCATTGAAAGATGTCTTTGAATTTTTAAAGCATTTTAGAACGCTTATTTCTTCATTTTAAGCTTCTCAGAACACTCTATTTCGCATAAGCATACATAGTAAAATTTAGGGTCACGCTGTGTACCCCCTAAATGACCTATAATTATTTCCTGTGGTAGGGTACACTATAACCCTGTAATATAATACGTGGTCCAATTTAAAAATTATAGGTCAATATTAAGGACCGATACCGTGCCGTTAGTTAACATTGAAAAATGTCTTTGAATTTTTAAAGCATTTTAGAACGCTTATTTCCTCATTTTAAGCTTCTCAGAACACTTTATTTCGCATAGGCATACATAGTAAACTTTAGGGTCTCTCTGTGTACCCCCTAATTGACCTATAATTATTTCCTGTTGTAGGGTACACTATAACCCTGTAATATAATACGTGGTCCAATTTAAAAATTATAGGTCAATATTAAGGTCCGATACCGTGCCGTTAGTTAACATAGAAAAGTGTATTCGTATTTCCTTGTTTTAATGCACTATTTAAAATATACATAGTGTACCCCCTAATTGACCTATAATTATTTCCTGTGGTAGGGTACACTATTACCCTGTAATATAATACCTATTCCAATTTAAATATTATGGGTCAATATTAAGGTCTGATATTGCGCCTTGCGTTAGTTAACCATTGAAAGATGTCTTTGAATTTTTAAAGCATTTTAGAACGCTTATTTCTTCATTTTAAGCATCTCAGAACACTCTATTTCGCATAGGCATACATAGTAAAATTTAGGGTCACGCTGTGTACCCCCTAAATGACCTATAATTATATCCTGTGGTAGGGTACACTATTACCCTGTAATATAATACGTGGTCCAATTTAAAAATTATAGGTCAATATTAAGGTCCGATACCGTGCCGTTAGTTAACATAAAAAAATGTCTTTGAATTTTTAAAGCATTTTAGAACGCTTATTTCCTCATTTTAAGCTTCTCAGAACACTTTATTTCGCATAGGCATACATAGTAAACTTTAGGGTCACGCTGTGTACCCCCTAATTGACCTATAATTATTTCCTGTGGTAGGGTACACTATTACCCTGTAATACAATACCTGGTTCAATTTAAATATTATGGGTCAATATTAAGGTTTGATATTGCGCCTTGCGTTAGTTAACCATTGAAAGATGTCTTTGAATTTTTAAAGCATTTTAGAACGCTTATTTCTTCATTTTAAGCTTCTCAGAACACTTTATTTCGCATAGGCATACATAGTAAACTTTAGGGTCACGCTGTGTACCCCCTAATTGACCTATAATTATTTCCTGTGGTAAGGTACACTATTACCCTGTAATATATTAGGTGATCCAATTTAAAAAATATAGGTCAATATTAAGGTCCGATACCGTGCCGTTAGTTAACATAGAAAAGTGTCTTCGTATTTCCTTGTTTTAATGCACTATTTAAAATATACATAGTGTACCCCCTAATTGACCTATAATTATTTCCTGTGGTAGGGTACACTATTACCCTGTAATATAATACCTGGTCCAATTTAAATATTATGGGTCAATATTAAGGTCTGATATTGCGCCTTGCGTTAGTTAACCATTGAAAGATGTCTTTGAATTTTTAAAGCATTTTAGAACGCTTATTTCTTCATTTTAAGCATCTCAGAACACTCTATTTCGCATAGGCATACATAGAAAAATTTAGGGTCACGCTGTGTACCCCCTAAATGACCTATAATTATTTCCTTTGGTAGGGTACACTATTACCCTGTAATATAATACGTGGTCCAATTTAAAAATTATAGGTCAATAATAAGGTGCGATACCGTGCTGTTAGTTAACATAGAAAAATGTCTTTGAATTTTTAAAGCATTTTAGAACGCTTATTTCTTCATTTTAAGCTTCTCAGAACACTCTATTTCGCATAGGCATACATAGTAAATTTTAGGGTCACGCTGTGTACCACCTAATTGACCTATAATTATTTCCTGTGGTAAGGTACACTATTACCCTGTAATATAATACGTGGTACAATTTAAAAATTATAGGTCAATATTAAGGTCCGATACCGTGCCGTTAGTTAGCATAGAAAAATGTCTTTGAATTTTTAAAGCATTTTAGAACGCTTATTTCCTCATTTTAAGCTTCTCAGAACACTTCATTTCGCATAGGCATACATAGAAAACTTTAGGGTCACTCTGCGTACCCCCTAATTGACCTATAATTATTTCCTGTGGTAGGGTACACTATAACCCTGTAATATAATACGTGGTCCAATTTAAAAATTATAGGTCAATATTAAGGTCCGATACCGTGCCGTTAATTAACATAGAAAAGTGTCTTCGTATTTCCTTGTTTTAATGCACTATTTAAAATATACATAGTGTACCCCCTAATTGACCTATAATTATTTCCTGTGGTAGGGTACACTATTACCCTGTAATATAATACCTGGTCCAATTTAAATATTATGGGTCAATATTAAGGTCTGATATTGCGCCTTGCGTTAGATAACCATTGAAAGATGTCTTTGAATTTTTAAAGCATTTTAGAACGCTTATTTCTTCATTTTAAGCTTCTCAGAACACTCTATTTCGCATAGGCATACATAGTAAAATTTAGGGTCACGCTGTGTACCCCCTAAATGACCTATAATTATTTCCTGTGGTAGGGTACACTATTACCCTGTAATATAATACGTGGTCCAATTTAAAAATTATAGGTCAATATTAAGTTCCGATACCGTGCCGTTAGTTAACATTGAAAAATGTCTTCGTATTTCCTTGTTTTAATGCACTATTTAAAATATACATAGTGTACCCCCTAATTGACCTATAATTATTTCCTGTGGTAGGGTACACTATTACCCTGTAATACAATACCTGGTTCAATTTAAATATTATGGGTCAATATTAAGGTTTGATATTGCGCCTTGCGTTAGTTAACCATTGAAAGATGTCTTTGAATTTTTAAAGCATTTTAGAACGCTTATTTCTTCATTTTAAGCTTCTCAGAACACTCTATTTCGCACAGGCATACATAGTAAAATTTAGGGTCACGCTGTGTACCCCCTAAATGACCTATAATTATTTCCTGTGGTAGGGTACACTATTACCCTCTAATATAATACGTGGTCCAATTTAAAAATTATAGGTCAATATTAAGGTCCGATACCGTGCTGTTAGTTAACATAGAAAAATGTCTTTGAATTTTTAAAGCATTTTAGAACGCTTATTTCCTCATTTTAAGCTTCTCAGAACACTTTATTTCGCATAGGCATACATAGTAAACTTTAGGGTCACTCTGTGTACCCCCTAATTGACCTATAATTATTTCCTGTGGTAGGGTACACTATAACCCTGTAATATAATACGTGGTCCAATTTAAAAATTATAGGTCAATATTAAGGTGCAATACCGTGCCGTTAGTTAACATAGAAAAGAGTCTTCGTATTTTCTTGTTTTAATGCACTATTTAAAACATACATAGTGTACCCCCTAATTGACCTATAATTATTTCCTGTGGTAGGGTACACTATTACCCTGTAATATAATACCTGGTCCAATTTAAATATTATGGGTCAATATTAAGGTCTGATATTGCGCCTTGCGTTAGTTAACCATTGAAAGATGTCTTTGAATTTTTAAAGCATTTTAGAACGCTTATTTCTTCATTTTAAGCTTCTCAGAACACTCTATTTCGCATAGGCATACATAGTAAATTTTAGGGTCACGCTGTGTACCACCTAATTGACCTATAATTATTTCATGTGGTAAGGTACACTATTACCCTGTAATATAATACGTGGTACAATTTAAAAATTATAGGTCAATATTAAGGTCCGATACCGTGCCGTTAGTTAACATAGAAAAGTGTCTTCGTATTTCCTTGTTTTAATGCACTATTTAAAATATACATAGTGTACCCCCTAATTGACCTATAATTATTTCCTGTGGTAGGGTACACTATTACCCTGTAATATAATACCTATTCCAATTTAAATATTATGGGTCAATATTAAGGTCTGATATTGCGCCTTGCGTTAGTTAACCATTGAAAGATGTCTTTGAATTTTTAAAGCATTTTAGAACGCTTATTTCTTCATTTTAAGCATCTCAGAACACTCTATTTCGCATAGGCATACATAGTAAAATTTAGGGTCACGCTGTGTACCCCCTAAATGACCTATAATTATATCCTGTGGTAGGGTACACTATTACCCTGTAATATAATACGTGGTCCAATTTAAAAATTATAGGTCAATATTAAGGTCCGATACCGTGCCGTTAGTTAACATAGAAAAATGTCTTTGAATTTTTAAAGCATTTTAGAACGCTTATTTCCTCATTTTAAGCTTCTCAGAACAATTTATTTCGCATAGGCATACATAGTAAACTTTAGGGTCACGCTGTGTACCCCCTAATTGACCTATAATTATTTCCTTTGGTTTGGGTACACTATTACCCTGTAATATAATACCTGGTTCAATTTAAAAATTACAGGTCAATAATAAGGTCCGATACCGTGCCGTTAGTTAACATAGAAAAATGTCTTTGAATTTTTAAAGCATTTTAGAACGCTTATTTCTTCATTTTAAGCTTCTCAGAGCACTCTATTTCGCATAGGCATACATAGTAAAATTTAGGGTCACGCTGTGTACCCCCTAAATGACCTATAATTATTTCCTGTGGTAGGGCACACTATTACCCTGTAATATAATACGTGGTCCAATTTAAAAATTATAGGTCAATATTAAGTTCCGATACCTTGCCGTTAGTTAACATTGAAAAATGTCTTCGTATTTCCTTGTTTTAATGCACTATTTAAAATATACATAGTGTACCCCCTAATTGACCTATAATTATTTCCTGTGGTAGGGTACACTATTATCCTGTAATACAATAATTGGTTCAATTTAAATATTATGGGTCAATATTAAGGTTTGATATTGCGCCTTGCGTTAGTTAACAATTGAAAGATGTCTTTGAATTTTTAAAGCATTTTAGAACGCTTATTTCTTCATTTTAAGCTTCTCAGAACACTCTATTTCGCATAGGCATACATAGTAAAATTTAGGGTCACGCTGTGTACCCCCTAAATTACCTATAATTATTTCCTGTGGTAGGGTACACTATTACCCTCTAATATAATACGTGGTCCAATTTAAAAATTATAGGTCAATATTAAGGTCCGATACCGTGCCGTTAGTTAACATAGAAAAATGTCTTTGAATTTTTAAAGCATTTTTGAACGCTTATTTCCTCATTTTAAGCTTCTCAGAACACTCTATTTCGCATAGGCATACATAGTAAATTTTAGCGTCACGCTGTGTACCACCTAATTGACCTATAATTATTTCCTGTGGTAAGGTACACTATTACCTTGTAATATAGTACGTGGTACAATTTAAAAATTATAGGTCAATATTAAGGTCCGATACCGTGCCGTTAGTTAACATAGAAAAGTGTCTTCGTATTTCCTTGTTTTAATGCACTATTTAAAATATACATAGTGTACCCCCTAATTGACCTATAATTATTTCCTGTGGTAGGGTACACTATTACCCTGTAATATAATACCTGGTCCAATTTAAATATTATGGGTCAATATTAAGGTCTGATATTGCGCCTTGCGCTAGTTAACCATTGAAAGATGTCTTTGAATTTTTAAAGCATTTTAGAACGCTTATTTCTTTATTTTAAGCTTCTCAGAACACTCTATTTCGCATAAGCATACATAGTAAAATTTAGGGTCACGCTGTGTACCCCCTAAATGACCTATAATTATTTCCTGTGGTAGGGTACACTATTACCCTGCAATATAATACGTGGTCCAATTTAAAAATTATAGGTCAATATTAAGGTCCGATACCGCGCCGTTAGTTAACATTGAAAAATGTCTTTGAATTTTTAAAGCATTTTAGAACGCTTATTTCCTCATTTTAAGCTTCTCAGATCACTTTATTTCGCATATACATACATAGTAAACTTTAGGGTCTCTCTGTGTACCCCCTAATTGACCTATAATTATTTCCTGTGGTAGGGTACACTATAACCCTGTAATATAATACGTGGTCCACTTTAAAAATTATAGGTCAATATTAAGTTCCGATACCGTGACGTTAGTTAACATAGAAAAGTGTCTTCGTATTTCCTTGTTTTAATGCACTATTTAAAATATACATAGTGTACCCCCTAATTGACCTATAATTATTTCCTGTGGTAGGGTACACTATTACCCTGTAATATAATACCTATTCCAATTTAAATATTATGGGTCAATATTAAGGACTGATATTGCGCCTTGCGTTAGTTAACCATTGAAAGATGTCTTTGAATTTTTAAAGCATTTTAGAACGCTTATTTCTTCATTTTAAGCATCTCAGAACACTCTATTTCGCATAGGCATACATAGTAAAATTTAGGGTCACGCTGTGTACCCCCTAAATGACCTATAATTATATCCTGTGGTAGGGTACACTATTACCCTGTAATATAATACGTGGTCCAATTTAAAAATTATAGGTCAATATTAAGGTCCGATACCGTGCCGTTAGTTAACATAGAAAAATGTCTTTGAATTTTTAAAGCATTTTAGAACGCTTATTTCCTCATTTTAAGCTTCTCAGAACACTTTATTTCGCATAGGCATACATAGTAAACTTTAGGGTCACGCTGTGTACCCCCTAATTGACCTATAATTATTTCCTTTGGTGGGGTACACTATTACCCTGTAATATAATACCTGGTCCAATTTAAATATTATGGGTCAATATTAAGGTCTGATATTGCGCCTTGCGTTAGTTAACCATTGAAAGATGTCTTTGAATTTTTAAAGCATTTTAGAACGCCTATTTCTTCATTTTAAGCTTCTCAGAGCACTCTATTTCGCATAGGCATACATAGTAAAATTTAGGGTCACGCTGTGTACCCCCTAAATGACCTATAATTATTTCCTGTGGTAGGGTACACTATAACCCTGTAATATATTACGTGGTCCAATTTAAAAATTATAGGTCAATATTAAGGTCCGATACCGTGCCGTTAGTTAACATAGAAAAGTGTCTTCGTATTTCCTTGTTTTAATGCACTATTTAAAATATACATAGTGTACCCCCTAATTGACCTATAATTATTTCCTGTGGTAGGGTACACTATTACCCTGTAATATAATACCTGGTCCAATTTAAATATTATGGGTCAATATTAAGGTCTGATATTGCGCCTTGCGTTAGTTAACCATTGAAAGATGTCTTTGAATTTTTAAAGCATTTTAGAACGCTTATTTCTTCATTTTAAGCTTCTCAGAACACTCTATTTCGCATAGGCATACATAGTAAAATTTAGGGTCACGCTGTGTACCCCCTAAATGACCTATAATTATTTCCTGTGGTAGGGTACACTATTACCCTCTAATATAATACGTGGTCCAATTTAAAAATTATAGGTCAATATTAAGGTCCGATACCGTGCCGTTAGTTAACATAGAAAAATGTCTTTGAATTTTTAAAGCATTTTAGAACGCTTATTTCCTCATTTTAAGCTTCTCAGAACACTCTATTTCGCATAGGCATACATAGTAAATTTTAGGATCACGCTGTGTACCACCTAATTGACCTATAATTATTTCCTGTGGTAAGGTACACTATTACCTTGTAATATAATACGTGGTACAATTTAAAAATTATAGGTCAATATTAAGGTCCGATACCGTGCCGTTAGTTAACATAGAAAAGTGTCTTCGTATTTCCTTGTTTTAATGCACTATTTAAAATATACATAGTGTACCCCCTAATTGACCTATAATTATTTCCTGTGGTAGGGTACACTATTACCCTGTAATATAATGCCTGGTCCAATTTAAATATTATGGGTCAATATTAAGGTCTGATATTGCGCCTTGCGTTAGTTAACCATTGAAAGATGTCTTTGAATTTTTAAAGCATTTTAGAACGCTTATTTCTTCATTTTAAGCTTCTCAGAACACTCTATTTCGCATAGGCATACATAGTAAATTTTAGGGTCACGCTGTGTACCACCTAATTGACCTATAATTATTTCCTGTGGTAAGGTACACTATTACCCTGTAATATAATACGTGGTACAATTTAAAAATTATAGGTCAATTTTAAGGTCCGATACCGTGCAGTTAGTTAACATAGAAAAGTGTCTTCGTATTTCCTTGTTTTAATGCACTATTTAAAATATACTTAGTGTACCCCCTAATTGACCTATAATTATTTCCTGTGGTAGGGTACACTATTACCCTGTAATATAATACCTATTCCAATTTAAATATTATGGGTCAATATTAAGGTCTGATATTGCGCCTTGCGTTAGTTAACCATTGAAAGATGTCTTTGAATTTTTAAAGCATTTTAGAACGCTTATTTCTTCATTTTAAGCATCTCAGAACACTCTATTTCGCATAGGCATACATAGTAAAGTTTAGGGTCACGCTGTGTACCCCCTAAATGACCTATAATTATTTCCTGTGGTAGGGTACACTATTTCCCTGTAATATAATACGTGGTCCAATTTAAAAATTATAGGTCAATAATAAGGTCCGATACCGTGCCGTTAGTTAACATAGAAAAATGTCTTTGAATTTTTAAAGCATTTTAGAACGCTTATTTCCTCATTTTAAGCTTCTCAGAACACTTTATTTCGCAACGGCATACATAGTAAACTTAAGGGTCACTCTGTGTACCCCCTAAATGACCTATAATTATTTCCTGTGGTAGGGTACACTATTACCCTGTAATATAATACGTGGTCCAATTTAAAAATTATAGGTCAATATTAAGGTCCGATACCGTGCCGTTAGTTAACATTGAAAAATGTCTTTGAATTTTTAAAGCATTTTAGAACGCTTATTTCCTCATTTTAAGCTTCTCAGAACACTTTATTTCGCATATACATACATAGTAAACTTTAGGGTCTCTCTGTGTACCCCCTAATTGACCTATAATTATTTCCTGTGGTAGGGTACACTATAACCCTGTAATATAATACGTGGTCCAATTTAAAAATTATAGGTCAATATTAAGTTCCGATACCGTGACGTTAGTTAACATAGAAAAGTGTCTTCGTATTTCCTTGTTTTAATGCACTATTTAAAATATACATAGTGTACCCCCTAAATGACCTATAATTATATCCTGTGGTAGGGTACACTATTACCCTGTAATATAATACGTGGTCCAATTTAAAAATTATAGGTCAATATTAAGGTCCGATACCGTGCCGTTAGTTAACATAGAAAAATGTCTTTGAATTTTTAAAGCATTTTAGAACGCTTATTTCCTCATTTTAAGCTTCTCAGAACTCTTTATTTCGCATAGGCATACATAGTAAAGTTTAGGGTCACGCTGTGTACCCCCTAATTGACCTATAATTATTTCCTTTGGTGGGGTACACTATTACCCTGTAATAAAATACCTGGTCCAATTTAAATATTATGGGTCAATATTAAGGTCTGATATTGCGCCTTGCGTTAGTTAACCATTGAAAGATGTCTTTGAATTTTTAAAGCATTTTAGAACGCTTATTTCTTCATTTTAAGCTTCTCAGAGCACTCTATTTCGCATAGGCATACATAGTAAAATTTAGGGTCACGCTGTGTACCCCCTAAATGACTTATAATTATTTCCTGTGGTAGGGTACACTATAACCCTGTAATATATTACGTGGTCCAATTTAAAAATTATAGGTCAATATTAAGGTCCGATACCGTGCCGTTAGTTAACATAGAAAAGTGTCTTCGTATTTCCTTGTTTTATTGCACTATTTAAAATATACATAGTGTACCCCCTAATTGACCTATAATTATTTCCTGTGGTAGGGTACACTATTACCCTGTAATATAATACCTATTCCAATTTAAATATTATGGGTCAATATTAAGGTCTGATATTGCGCCTTGCGTTAGTTAACCATTGAAAGATGTCTTTGAATTTTTAAAGCATTTTAGAACGCTTATTTCTTCATTTTAAGCATCTCAGAACACTCTATTTCGCATAGGCATACATAGTAAAGTTTAGGGTCACGCTGTGTACCCCCTAAATGACCTATAATTATTTCCTGTGGTAGGGTACACTATTTCCCTGTAATATAATACGTGGTCCAATTTAAAAATTATAGGTCAATAATAAGGTCCGATACCGTTCCGTTAGTTAACATAGAAAAATGTCTTTGAATTTTTAAAGCATTTTAGAACGCTTATTTCCTCATTTTAAGCTTCTCAGAACACTTTATTTCGCAACGGCATACATAGTAAACTTAAGGGTCACTCTGTGTACCCCCTAAATGACCTATAATTATTTCCTGTGGTAGGGTACACTATTACCCTGTAATATAATACGTGGTCCAATTTAAAAATTATAGGTCAATATTAAGGTCCGATACCGTGCCGTTAGTTAACATTGAAAAAATGTCTTTGAATTTTTAAAGCATTTTAGAACGCTTATTTCCTCATTTTAAGCTTCTTAGAACACTTTATTTCGCATATACATACATAGTAAACTTTAGGGTCTCTCTGTGTACCCCCTAATTGACCTATAATTATTTCCTGTGGTAGGGTACACTATAACCCTGTAATATAATACGTGGTCCAATTTAAAAATTATAGGTCAATATTAAGTTCCGATACCGTGACGTTAGTTAACATAGAAAAGTGTCTTCGTATTTCCTTGTTTTAATGCACTATTTAAAATATACATAGTGTACCCCCTAATTGACCTATAATTATTTCCTGTGGTAGGGTACACTATTACCCTGTAATATAATACCTATTCCAATTTAAATATTATGGGTCAATATTAAGGTCTGATATTGCGCCTTGCGTTAGTTAACCATTGAAAGATGTCTTTGAATTTTTAAAGCATTTTAGAACGCTTATTTCTTCATTTTAAGCATCTCAGAACACTCTATTTCGCATAGGCATACATAGTAAAATTTAGGGTCACGCTGTGTACCCCCTAAATGACCTATAATTATATCCTGTGGTAGGGTACACTATTACCCTGTAATATAATACGTGGTCCAATTTAAAAATTATAGGTCAATATTAAGGTCCGATACCGTGCCGTTAGTTAACATAGAAAAATGTCTTTGAATTTTTAAAGCATTTTAGAACGCTTATTTCCTCATTTTAAGCTTCTCAGAACTCTTTATTTCGCATAGGCATACATAGTAAACTTTAGGGTCACGCTGTGTACCCCCTAATTGACCTATAATTATTTCCTTTGGTGGGGTACACTATTACCCTGTAATATAATACCTGGTCCAATTTAAATATTATGGGTCAATATTAAGGTCTGATATTGCGCCTTGCGTTAGTTAACCATTGAAAGATGTCTTTGAATTTTTAAAGCATTTTAGAACGCTTATTTCTTCATTTTAAGCTTCTCAGAGCACTCTATTTCGCATAGGCATACATAGTAAAATTTAGGGTCACGCTGTGTACCCCCTAAATGACCTATAATTATTTCCTGTGGTAGGGTACACTATAACCCTGTAATATATTACGTGGTCCAATTTAAAAATTATAGGTCAATATTAAGGTCCGATACCGTGCCGTTAGTTAACATAGAAAAGTGTCTTCGTATTTCCTTGTTTTAATGCACTATTTAAAATATACATAGTGTACCCCCTAATTGACCTATAATTATTTCCTGTGGTAGGGTACACTATTACCCTGTAATATAATACCTATTCCAATTTAAATATTATGGGTCAATATTAAGGTCTGATATTGCGCCTTGCGTTAGTTAACCATTGAAAGATGTCTTTGAATTTTTAAAGCATTTTAGAACGCTTATTTCTTCATTTTAAGCATCTCAGAACACTCTATTTCGCATAGGCATACATAGTAAAATTTAGGGTCACGCTGTGTACCCCCTAAATGACCTATAATTATATCCTGTGGTAGGGTACACTATTACCCTGTAATATAATACGTGGTCCAATTTTAAAATTATAGGTCAATATTAAGGTCCGATACCGTGCCGTTAGTTAACATAGAAAAATGTCTTTGAATTTTTAAAGCATTTTAGAACGCTTATTTCCTCATTTTAAGCTTCTCAGAACTCTTTATTTCGCATAGGCATACATAGTAAACTTTAGGGTCACGCTGTGTACCCCCTAATTGACCTATAATTATTTCCTTTGGTGGGGTACACTATTACCCTGTAATATAATACCTGGTCCAATTTAAATATTATGGGTCAATATTAAGGTCTGATATTGCGCCTTGCGTTAGTTAACCATTGAAAGATGTCTTTGAATTTTTAAAGCATTTTAGAACGCTTATTTCTTCATTTTAAGCTTCTCAGAGCACTCTATTTCGCATAGGCATACATAGTAAAATTTAGGGTCACGCTGTGTACCCCCTAAATGACCTATAATTATTTCCTGTGGTAGGGTACACTATAACCCTGTAATATATTACGTGGTCCAATTTAAAAATTATAGGTCAATAATAAGGTCCGATACCGTGCCGTTAGTTAACATAGAAAAATGTCTTTGAATTTTTAAAGCATTTTAGAACGCTTATTTCCTCATTTTAAGCTTCTCAGAACACTTTATTTCGCAACGGCATACATAGTAAACTTAAGGGTCACTCTGTGTACCCCCTAATTGACCTATAATTATTTCCTGTGGTAGGGTACACTATAACCCTGTAATATAATACGTGGTCCAATTTAAAAATTATAGGTCAATATTAAGGTCCGATACCGTGCCGTTAGTTAACATAGAAAAGTGTCTTCGTATTTTCTTGTTTTAATGCACTATTTAAAACATACATAGTGTACCCCCTAATTGACCTATAATTATTTCCTGTTGTAGGGTACACAATTACCCTGTAATATAATACCTGGTCCAATTGAAATATTATGGTTCCATATTAAGGTCTGATATCGCGCTTTGCGTTAGTTAACCATTGAAAGATGTCTTTGAATTTTTAAAGCATTTTAGAACGCTTATTTCTTCATTTTAAGCTTCTCAGAACACTCTATTTCGCATAGGCATACATAGTAAATTTTAGGGTCACGCTGTGTACCACCTAATTGACCTATAATTATTTCCTGTGGTAAGGTACACTATTACCCTGTAATATAATACGTGGTACAATTTAAAAATTATAGGTCAATATTAAGGTCCGATACCGTGCCGTTAGTTAACATAGAAAAGTGTTTTCGTATTTCCTTGTTTTAATGCACTATTTAAAATATACATAGTGTACCCCCTAAATGACCTATAATTATTTCCTGTGGTAGGGTACACTATTACCCTGTAATATAATAGGTGGTCCAATTTAAAAATTATAGGTCAATATTAAGGTTCGATACCGTGAAGTTAGTTAACATAGAAAAATGTCTTTGAATTTTTAAAGCATTTTAGAACGCTTATTTCCTCATTTTAAGCTTCTCAGAACACTTTATTTCGCATAGGCATACATAGTAAACTTTAGGGTCACTCTGTGTACCCCCTAATTGACCTATAATTATTTCCTGTGGTAGGGTACACTATAACCCTGTAATATAATACGCGTCCAGTTTAAAAATTATAGGTCAATATTAAGGTCCGATACCGTGCCGTTAGTTAACATAGAAAAGTGTCTTCGTATTTCCTTGTTTTAATGCACTATTTAAAATATACATAGTGTACCCCCTAATTGACCTATAATTATTTCCTGTGGTAGGGTACACTATTACCCTGTAATATAATACCTGGTCCAATTTAAATATTATGGGTCAATATTAAGGTCTGATATTGCGAATTGCGTTAGTTAACCATTGAAAGATGTTTTTGAATTTTTAAAGCATTTCAGAACGCTTATTTCTTCATTTTAAGCATCTCAGAACACTCTATTTCGCATAGGCATACATAGTAAAATTTAGGGTCACGCTGTGTACCCCCTAAATGACCTATAATTATTTCCTGTGGTAGGGTGCACTATTACCCTGTAATATAATATGTGGTCCAATTTAAAAATTATAGGTCAATATTAAGGTCCGATACCGTGCCGTTAGTTAACATAGAAAAATGTCTTTGAATTTTTAAAGCATTTTAGAACGCTTATTTCCTCATTTTAAGCTTCTCAGAACACTTTATTTTGCATAGGCATACATAGTAAACTTTAGGGTCACGCTGTGTACCCCCTAATTGACCTATAATTATTTCCTTTGGTAGGGTACACTATTACCCTGTAATATAATACCTGGTCCAATTTAAATTTTATGGGTCAATATTAAGGTCTGATATTGCGCCTTGCGTTAGTTAACCATTGAAAGATGTCTTTGAATTTTTAAAGCATTTTAGAACGCTTATTTCTTTATTTTAAGCTTCTCAGAACACTCTATTTCGCATAGGCATACATAGTAAAATTTAGGGTCACGCTGTGTACCCCCTAAATGACCTATAATTATTTCCTGTGGTAGGGTACACTATTACCCTGTAATATAATACGTGGTCCAATTTAAAAATTATAGGTCAATATTAAGTTCCGATACCGTGCCGTTAGTTAACATTGAAAAATGTCTTCGTATTTCCTTGTTTTAATGCACTATTTAAAATATACATAGTGTACCCCCTAATTGACCTATAATTATTTCCTGTGGTAGGGTACACTATTACCCTGTAATATAATACCTGGTCCAATTTAAATATTATGGGTCAATATTAAGGTCTGATATTGCGCCTTGCGTTAGTTAACCATTGAAAGATGTCTTTGAATTTTTAAAGCATTTTAGAACGCTTATTTCTTCATTTTAAGCATCTCAGAACACTCTATTTCGCATAGGCATACATAGTAAAATTTAGGGTCACGCTGTGTACCCCCTAAATGACCTATAATTATTTCCTGTGGTAGGGTACACTATTACCCTTTAATATAATACGTGGTCCAATTTAAAAATTATAGGTCCATATTAAGGTCCGATACCGTGCCGTTAGTTAACATAAAAAAGTGTCTTCGTATTTCCTTGTTTTAATGCACTATTTAAAATATACATAGTATACCCCCTAAATGACCTATAATTATTTCCTGTGGTAGGGTACACTATTACCCTGTAATATAATAGGTGGTCCAATTTAAAAATTATAGGTCAATATTAAGGTCCGATACCGTGCCGTTAGTTAACATAGAAAAATGTCTTTGAATTTTTAAAGCATTTTAGAACGCTTATTTCTTCATTTTAAGCATCTCAGAACACTCTATTTCGCATAGGCATATATAGTAAACTTTAGGGTCACTCTGTGTACTCCCTAATTGACCTATAATTATTTCCTGTGGTAGGGTACACTATAACCCTGTAATATAATACGTGGTCCAATTTAAAAATTATAGGTCAATATTAAGGTCCGATACCGTGCCGTTAGTTAACATAGAAAAGTGTCTTCGTATTTCCTTGTTTTAATGCACTATTTAAAATATACATAGTGTACCCCCTAATTGACCTATAATTATTTCCTGTGGTAGTGTACACTATTACCCTGTAATATAATACCTGGTCCAATTTAAATATTGTGGGTCAATATTAAGGTATGATATTGCGCCTTGCGTTAGTTAACCATTGAAAGATGTCTTTGAATTTTTAAAGCATTTTAGAACGCTTATTTCCTCATTTTAAGCTTCTTAGAACACTTTATTTCGCATATACATACATAGTAAACTTTAGGGTCTCTCTGTGTACCCCCTAATTGACCTATAATTATTTCCTGTGGTAGGGTACACTATAACCCTGTAATATAATACGTGGTCCAATTTAAAAATTATAGGTCAATATTAAGTTCCGATACCGTGACGTTAGTTAACATAGAAAAGTGTCTTCGTATTTCCTTGTTTTAATGCACTATTTAAAATATACATAGTGTACCCCCTAATTGACCTATAATTATTTCCTGTGGTAGGGTACACTATTACCCTGTAATATAATACCTATTCCAATTTAAATATTATGGGTCAATATTAAGGTCTGATATTGCGCCTTGCGTTAGTTAACCATTGAAAGATGTCTTTGAATTTTTAAAGCATTTTAGAACGCTTATTTCTTCATTTTAAGCATCTCAGAACACTCTATTTCGCATAGGCATACATAGTAAAATTTAGGGTCACGCTGTGTACCCCCTAAATGACCTATAATTATATCCTGTGGTAGGGTACACTATTACCCTGTAATATAATACGTGGTCCAATTTAAAAATTATAGGTCAATATTAAGGTCCGATACCGTGCCGTTAGTTAACATAGAAAAATGTCTTTGAATTTTTAAAGCATTTTAGAACGCTTATTTCCTCATTTTAAGCTTCTCAGAACTCTTTATTTCGCATAGGCATACATAGTAAACTTTAGGGTCACGCTGTGTACCCCCTAATTGACCTATAATTATTTCCTTTGGTGGGGTACACTATTACCCTGTAATATAATACCTGGTCCAATTTAAATATTATGGGTCAATATTAAGGTCTGATATTGCGCCTTGCGTTAGTTAACCATTGAAAGATGTCTTTGAATTTTTAAAGCATTTTAGAACGCTTATTTCTTCATTTTAAGCTTCTCAGAGCACTCTATTTCGCATAGGCATACATAGTAAAATTTAGGGTCACGCTGTGTACCCCCTAAATGACCTATAATTATTTCCTGTGGTAGGGTACACTATAACCCTGTAATATATTACGTGGTCCAATTTAAAAATTATAGGTCAATATTAAGGTCCGATACCGTGCCGTTAGTTAACATAGAAAAGTGTCTTCGTATTTCCTTGTTTTAATGCACTATTTAAAATATACATAGTGTACCCCCTAATTGACCTATAATTATTTCCTGTGGTAGGGTACACTATTACCCTGTAATATAATACCTATTCCAATTTAAATATTATGGGTCAATATTAAGGTCTGATATTGCGCCTTGCGTTAGTTAACCATTGAAAGATGTCTTTGAATTTTTAAAGCATTTTAGAACGCTTATTTCTTCATTTTAAGCATCTCAGAACACTCTATTTCGCATAGGCATACATAGTAAAATTTAGGGTCACGCTGTGTACCCCCTAAATGACCTATAATTATATCCTGTGGTAGGGTACACTATTACCCTGTAATATAATACGTGGTCCAATTTTAAAATTATAGGTCAATATTAAGGTCCGATACCGTGCCGTTAGTTAACATAGAAAAATGTCTTTGAATTTTTAAAGCATTTTAGAACGCTTATTTCCTCATTTTAAGCTTCTCAGAACTCTTTATTTCGCATAGGCATACATAGTAAACTTTAGGGTCACGCTGTGTACCCCCTAATTGACCTATAATTATTTCCTTTGGTGGGGTACACTATTACCCTGTAATATAATACCTGGTCCAATTTAAATATTATGGGTCAATATTAAGGTCTGATATTGCGCCTTGCGTTAGTTAACCATTGAAAGATGTCTTTGAATTTTTAAAGCATTTTAGAACGCTTATTTCTTCATTTTAAGCTTCTCAGAGCACTCTATTTCGCATAGGCATACATAGTAAAATTTAGGGTCACGCTGTGTACCCCCTAAATGACCTATAATTATTTCCTGTGGTAGGGTACACTATAACCCTGTAATATATTACGTGGTCCAATTTAAAAATTATAGGTCAATATTAAGGTCCCATACCGTGCCGTTAGTTAACATAGAAAAGTGTCTTCGTATTTCCTTGTTTTAATGCACTATTTAAAATATACATAGTGTACCCCCTAATTGACCTATAATTATTTCCTGTGGTAGGGTACACTATTACCCTGTAATATAATACCTGGTCCAATTTAAATATTATGGGTCAATATTAAGGTCTGATATTGCGCCTTGCGTTAGTTAACCATTGAAAGATGTCTTTGAATTTTTAAAGCATTTTAGAACGCTTATTTCTTCATTTTAAGCATCTCAGAACACTCTATTTCGCATAGGCATACATAGTAAAGTTTAGGGTCACGCTGTGTACCCCCTAAATGACCTATAATTATTTCCTGTGGTAGGGTACACTATTTCCCTGTAATATAATACGTGGTCCAATTTAAAAATTATAGGTCAATAATAAGGTCCGATACCGTGCCGTTAGTTAACATAGAAAAATGTCTTTGAATTTTTAAAGCATTTTAGAACGCTTATTTCCTCATTTTAAGCTTCTCAGAACACTTTATTTCGCAACGGCATACATAGTAAACTTAAGGGTCACTCTGTGTACCCCCTAATTGACCTATAATTATTTCCTGTGGTAGGGTACACTATAACCCTGTAATATAATACGTGGTCCAATTTAAAAATTATAGGTCAATATTAAGGTCCGATACCGTGCCGTTAGTTAACATAGAAAAGTGTCTTCGTATTTTCTTGTTTTAATGCACTATTTAAAACATACATAGTGTACCCCCTAATTGACCTATAATTATTTCCTGTTGTAGGGTACACAATTACCCTGTAATATAATACCTGGTCCAATTGAAATATTATGGTTCCATATTAAGGTCTGATATCGCGCTTTGCGTTAGTTAACCATTGAAAGATGTCTTTGAATTTTTAAAGCATTTTAGAACGCTTATTTCTTCATTTTAAGCTTCTCAGAACACTCTATTTCGCATAGGCATACATAGTAAATTTTAGGGTCACGCTGTGTACCACCTAATTGACCTATAATTATTTCCTGTGGTAAGGTACACTATTACCCTGTAATATAATACGTGGTACAATTTAAAAATTATAGGTCAATATTAAGGTCCGATACCGTGCCGTTAGTTAACATAGAAAAGTGTTTTCGTATTTCCTTGTTTTAATGCACTATTTAAAATATACATAGTGTACCCCCTAAATGACCTATAATTATTTCCTGTGGTAGGGTACACTATTACCCTGTAATATAATAGGTGGTCCAATTTAAAAATTATAGGTCAATATTAAGGTTCGATACCGTGAAGTTAGTTAACATAGAAAAATGTCTTTGAATTTTTAAAGCATTTTAGAACGCTTATTTCCTCATTTTAAGCTTCTCAGAACACTTTATTTCGCATAGGCATACATAGTAAACTTTAGGGTCACTCTGTGTACCCCCTAATTGACCTATAATTATTTCCTGTGGTAGGGTACACTATAACCCTGTAATATAATACGCGTCCAGTTTAAAAATTATAGGTCAATATTAAGGTCCGATACCGTGCCGTTAGTTAACATAGAAAAGTGTCTTCGTATTTCCTTGTTTTAATGCACTATTTAAAATATACATAGTGTACCCCCTAATTGACCTATAATTATTTCCTGTGGTAGGGTACACTATTACCCTGTAATATAATACCTGGTCCAATTTAAATATTATGGGTCAATATTAAGGTCTGATATTGCGAATTGCGTTAGTTAACCATTGAAAGATGTTTTTGAATTTTTAAAGCATTTCAGAACGCTTATTTCTTCATTTTAAGCATCTCAGAACACTCTATTTCGCATAGGCATACATAGTAAAATTTAGGGTCACGCTGTGTACCCCCTAAATGACCTATAATTATTTCCTGTGGTAGGGTGCACTATTACCCTGTAATATAATATGTGGTCCAATTTAAAAATTATAGGTCAATATTAAGGTCCGATACCGTGCCGTTAGTTAACATAGAAAAATGTCTTTGAATTTTTAAAGCATTTTAGAACGCTTATTTCCTCATTTTAAGCTTCTCAGAACACTTTATTTTGCATAGGCATACATAGTAAACTTTAGGGTCACGCTGTGTACCCCCTAATTGACCTATAATTATTTCCTTTGGTAGGGTACACTATTACCCTGTAATATAATACCTGGTCCAATTTAAATTTTATGGGTCAATATTAAGGTCTGATATTGCGCCTTGCGTTAGTTAACCATTGAAAGATGTCTTTGAATTTTTAAAGCATTTTAGAACGCTTATTTCTTTATTTTAAGCTTCTCAGAACACTCTATTTCGCATAGGCATACATAGTAAAATTTAGGGTCACGCTGTGTACCCCCTAAATGACCTATAATTATTTCCTGTGGTAGGGTACACTATTACCCTGTAATATAATACGTGGTCCAATTTAAAAATTATAGGTCAATATTAAGTTCCGATACCGTGCCGTTAGTTAACATTGAAAAATGTCTTCGTATTTCCTTGTTTTAATGCACTATTTAAAATATACATAGTGTACCCCCTAATTGACCTATAATTATTTCCTGTGGTAGGGTACACTATTACCCTGTAATATAATACCTGGTCCAATTTAAATATTATGGGTCAATATTAAGGTCTGATATTGCGCCTTGCGTTAGTTAACCATTGAAAGATGTCTTTGAATTTTTAAAGCATTTTAGAACGCTTATTTCTTCATTTTAAGCATCTCAGAACACTCTATTTCGCATAGGCATACATAGTAAAATTTAGGGTCACGCTGTGTACCCCCTAAATGACCTATAATTATTTCCTGTGGTAGGGTACACTATTACCCTTTAATATAATACGTGGTCCAATTTAAAAATTATAGGTCCATATTAAGGTCCGATACCGTGCCGTTAGTTAACATAAAAAAGTGTCTTCGTATTTCCTTGTTTTAATGCACTATTTAAAATATACATAGTATACCCCCTAAATGACCTATAATTATTTCCTGTGGTAGGGTACACTATTACCCTGTAATATAATAGGTGGTCCAATTTAAAAATTATAGGTCAATATTAAGGTCCGATACCGTGCCGTTAGTTAACATAGAAAAATGTCTTTGAATTTTTAAAGCATTTTAGAACGCTTATTTCTTCATTTTAAGCATCTCAGAACACTCTATTTCGCATAGGCATATATAGTAAACTTTAGGGTCACTCTGTGTACTCCCTAATTGACCTATAATTATTTCCTGTGGTAGGGTACACTATAACCCTGTAATATAATACGTGGTCCAATTTAAAAATTATAGGTCAATATTAAGGTCCGATACCGTGCCGTTAGTTAACATAGAAAAGTGTCTTCATATTTCCTTGTTTTAATGCACTATTTAAAATATACATAGTGTACCCCCTAATTGACCTATAATTATTTCCTGTGGTAGGGTACACTATTACCCTGTAATATAATACCTGGTCCAATTTAAATATTATGGGTCAATATTAAGGTCTGATATTGCGCCTTGCGTTAGTTAAACATTGGAAGATGTCTTTGAATTTTTAAGGCATTTTAGAACGCTTATTTCTTCATTTTAAGCATCTCAGAACACTCTATTTCGCATAGGCATACATAGTAAAATTTAGGGTCACGCTGTGTACCCCCTAAATGACCTATAATTATTTCCTGTGGTAGGGTACACTATTACCCTGTAATATAATACGTGGTCCAATTTAAAAATTATAGGTCAATATTAAGGTCCGATACCGTGCCGTTAGTTAACATAGAAAAATGTCTTTGAATTTTTAAAGCATTTTAGAACGCTTATTTCCTCATTTTAAGCTTCTCAGAACACTTTTTTTCGCATAGGCATACATAGTAAACTTTAGGGTCACGCTGTGTACCCCCTAATTGACCTATAATAATTTCCTTTAGTAGGGTACACTATTACCCTGTAATATAATACCTGGTCCAATTTAAATTTTATGGGTCAATATTAAGGTATGATATTGCGCCTTGCGTTAGTTAACCATTGAAAGATGTCTTTGAATTTTTAAAGAATTTTAGAACGCTTATTTCTTCATTTTAAGCTTCTCAGAACACTCTATTTCGCATAGGCATACATAGTAAAATTTAGGGTCACGCTGTGTACCCCCTAAATGACCTATAATTATTTCCTGTGGTAGGGTACACTGTTACCCTGTAATATAATACGTGGTCCAATTTAAAAATTATAGGTCAATATTAAGTTCCGATACCGTGCCGTTAGTTAACATTGAAAAATGTCTTCGTATTTCCTTGTTTTAATGCACTATTTAAAATATACATAGTGTACCCCCTAATTGACCTATAATTATTTCCTGTGGTAGGGTACACTATTACCCTGTAATATAATACCTGGTCCAATTTAAATATTATGGGTCAATATTAAGGTCTGATATTGCGCCTTGCGTTAGTTAACCATTGAAAGATGTCTTTGAATTTTTAAAGCATTTTAGAACGCTTATTTCTTCATTTTAAGCATCTCAGAACACTCTATTTCGCATAGGCATATATAGTAAACTTTAGGGTTACTCTGTGTACCCCCTAATTAGACCTATAATTATTTCCTGTGGTAGGGTACACTATTACCCTGTAATATAATACGTGGTCCAATTTAAAAATTATAGGTCAATATTAAGGTCCAATACCGTGCCGTTAGTTAACATAGAAAAGTGTCTTCGTATTTCCTTGTTTTAATGCACTATTTAAAATATACATAGTGTACCCCCTAATTGACCTATAATTATATCCTGTGGTAGGGTACACTATTACCCTGTAATATAATACCTGGTCCAATTTAAATATTATGGGTCAATATTAAGGTCTGATATTGCGACTTGCGTTAGTTAACCATTGGAAGATGTCTTTGAATTTTTAAAGCATTTTAGAACGCTTATTTCTTCATTTTAAGCATCTCAGAACACTCTATTTCGCATAGGCATACATAGTAAAATTTAGGGTCACGCTGTGTACCCCCTAAATGACCTATAATTATTTCCTGTGGTAGGGTACACTATTACCCTGTAATATAATACGTTTTCCAATTTAAAAATTATAGGTCAATATTAAGGTCCGATACCGTGCCGTTAGTTAACATAGAAAAATGTCTTTGAATTTTTAAAGCATTTTAGAACTCTTATTTCCTCATTTTTAGCTTCTCAGAACACTTTATTTCGCATAGGCATACATAGTAAACTTTAGGGTCACTCTGTGTACCCCCTAATTGACCTATAATTATTTCCTGTGGTAGGGTACACTATAACCCTGTAATATGATACGTGGTCCAATTTAAAAATTATAGGTCAATATTAAGGTCCGATATTGCGCCTTGCGTTAGTTAACCATTGAAAGATGTCTTTGAATTTTTAAAGCATTTTAGAACGCTTATTTCTTCATTTTAAGCTTCTCAGAACACTCTATTTCGCATAGGCATACATAGTAAAATTTAGGGTCACGCTGTGTACCCCCCTAAATGACCTATAATTATTTCCTGTGGTAGGGTACACTATTACCCTGTAATATAATACGTGGTCCAATTTAAAAATTATAGGTCAATATTAAGGTCCGATACCGTGCCGTTAGTTAACATAGAAAAGTGTCTTCGTATTTCCTTGTTTTAATGCACTATTTAAAATATACATAGTGTACCCCCTAATTGACCTATAATTATTTCCTGTGGTAGGGTACACTATTACCCTGTAATATAATACCTGGTCCAATTTAAATATTATGGGTCAATATTAAGGTCTGATATTGCGCCTTGCGTTAGTTAACCATTGAAAGATGTCTTTGAATTTTTAAAGCATTTTAGAACGCTTATTTCTTCATTTTAAGCTTCTCAGAACACTCTATTTCGCATAGGCATACATAGTAAAATTTAGGGTCACGCTGTGTACCCCCTAAATGACCTATAATTATTTCCTGTGGTAGGGTACACTATTACCCTCTAATATAATACGTGGTCCAATTAAAAATTATAGGTCAATATTAAGGTCCGATACGTGCCGTTAGTTAACATAGAAAAATGTCTTTGAATTTTTAAAGCATTTTAGAACGCTTATTTCCTCATTTTAAGCTTCTCAGAACACTCTATTTCGCATAGGCATACATAGTAAATTTTAGGATCACGCTGTGTACCACCTAATTGACCTATAATTATTTCCTGTGGTAAGGTACACTATTACCTTGTAATATAATACGTGGTACAATTTAAAAATTATAGGTCAATATTAAGGTCCGATACCGTGCCGTTAGTTAACATAGAAAAGTGTCTTCGTATTTCCTTGTTTTAATGCACTATTTAAAATATACATAGTGTACCCCCTAATTGACCTATAATTATTTCCTGTGGTAGGGTACACTATTACCCTGTAATATAATACCTGGTCCAATTTAAATATTATGGGTCAATATTAAGGTCTGATATTGCGCCTTGCGTTAGTTAACCATTGAAAGATGTCTTTGAATTTTTAAAGCATTTTAGAACGCTTATTTCTTCATTTTAAGCTTCTCAGAACACTCTATTTCGCATAGGCATACATAGTAAATTTTAGGGTCACGCTGTGTACCACCTAATTGACCCTATAATTATTTCCTGTGGTAAGGTACACTATTACCCTGTAATATAATACGTGGTACAATTTAAAAATTATAGGTCAATTTTAAGGTCCGATACCGTGCAGTTAGTTAACATAGAAAAGTGTCTTCGTATTTCCTTGTTTTAATGCACTATTTAAAATATACTTAGTGTACCCCCTAATTGACCTATAATTATTTCCTGTGGTAGGGTACACTATTACCCTGTAATATAATACCTATTCCAATTTAAATATTATGGGTCAATATTAAGGTCTGATATTGCGCCTTGCGTTAGTTAACCATTGAAAGATGTCTTTGAATTTTTAAAGCATTTTAGAACGCTTATTTCTTCATTTTAAGCATCTCAGAACACTCTATTTCGCATAGGCATACATAGTAAAGTTTAGGGTCACGCTGTGTACCCCCTAAATGACCTATAATTATTTCCTGTGGTAGGGTACACTATTTCCCTGTAATATAATACGTGGTCCAATTTAAAAATTATAGGTCAATAATAAGGTCCGATACCGTGCCGTTAGTTAACATAGAAAAATGTCTTTGAATTTTAAAGCATTTTAGAACGCTTATTTCCTCATTTTAAGCTTCTCAGAACACTTTATTTCGCAACGGCATACATAGTAAACTTAAGGGTCACTCTGTGTACCCCCTAAATGACCTATAATTATTTCCTGTGGTAGGGTACACTATTACCCTGTAATATAATACGTGGTCCAATTTAAAATTATAGGTCAATATTAAGGTCCGATACCGTGCCGTTAGTTAACATTGAAAAATGTCTTTGAATTTTTAAAGCATTTTAGAACGCTTATTTCCTCATTTTAAGCTTCTCAGAACACTTTATTTCGCATATACATACATAGTAAACTTTAGGGTCTCTCTGTGTACCCCCTAATTGACCTATAATTATTTCCTGTGGTAGGGTACACTATAACCCTGTAATATAATACGTGGTCCAATTTAAAAATTATAGGTCAATATTAAGTTCCGATACCGTGACGTTAGTTAACATAGAAAAGTGTCTTCGTATTTCCTTGTTTTAATGCACTATTTAAAATATACATAGTGTACCCCCTAAATGACCTATAATTATATCCTGTGGTAGGGTACACTATTACCCTGTAATATAATACGTGGTCCAATTTAAAAATTATAGGTCAATATTAAGGTCCGATACCGTGCCGTTAGTTAACATAGAAAAATGTCTTTGAATTTTTAAAGCATTTTAGAACGCTTATTTCCTCATTTTAAGCTTCTCAGAACTCTTTATTTCGCATAGGCATACATAGTAAAGTTTAGGGTCACGCTGTGTACCCCCTAATTGACCTATAATTATTTCCTTTGGTGGGGTACACTATTACCCTGTAATAAAATACCTGGTCCAATTTAAATATTATGGGTCAATATTAAGGTCTGATATTGCGCCTTGCGTTAGTTAACCATTGAAAGATGTCTTTGAATTTTTAAAGCATTTTAGAACGCTATTTCTTCATTTAAGCTTCTCAGAGCACTCTATTTCGCATAGGCATACATAGTAAAATTTAGGTCACGCTGTGTACCCCCTAAATGACTTATAATTATTTCCTGTGGTAGGGTACACTATAACCCTGTAATATATTACGTGGTCCAATTTAAAAATTATAGGTCAATATTAAGGTCCGATACCGTGCCGTTAGTTAACATAGAAAAGTGTCTTCGTATTTCCTTGTTTTATTGCACTATTTAAAATATACATAGTGTACCCCCTAATTGACCTATAATTATTTCCTGTGGTAGGGTACACTATTACCCTGTAATATAATACCTGTCCAATTTAAATATTATGGGTCAATATTAAGGTCTGATATTGCGCCTTGCGTTAGTTAACCATTGAAAGATGTCTTTGAATTTTTAAAGCATTTTAGAACGCTTATTTCTTCATTTTAAGCATCTCAGAACACTCTATTTCGCATAGGCATACATAGTAAAATTTAGGGTCACGCTGTGTACCCCCTAAATGACCTATAATACCTGTAGGTCACTATACCCTGGTAGGTAACTATTACAAGTGGTCAATTTTAAAATATAGGTCCAATTAATTAAGGTCAATTAGTCGATACCGTGCCGTTAGTTAACATAGAAAAATGTCTTTGAATTTTTAAAGCATTTTAGAACGCTTATTTCCTCATTTTAAGCTTCTCAGAACTCTTTATTTCGCATAGGCATACATAGTAAACTTAGGGTCACGCTGTGTACCCCCTAATTGACCTATAATTATTTCCTTTGGTGGGTACACTATTACCCTGTAATATAATACCTGGTCCAATTTAAATATTATGGGTCAATATTAAGGTCTGATATTGCGCCTTGCGTTAGTTAACCATTGAAAGATGTCTTTGAATTTTTAAAGCATTTTAGAACGCTTATTTCTTCATTTTAAGCTTCTCAGAGCACTCTATTTCGCATAGGCATACATAGTAAAATTTAGGGTCACGCTGTGTACCCCCTAAATGACCTATAATTATTTCCTGTGGTAGGGTACACTATAACCCTGTAATATATTACGTGGTCCAATTTAAAAATTATAGGTCAATATTAAGGTCCCATACCGTGCCGTTAGTTAACATAGAAAAGTGTCTTCGTATTTCCTTGTTTTAATGCACTATTTAAAATATACATAGTGTACCCCCTAATTGACCTATAATTATTTCCTGTGGTAGGGTACACTATTACCCTGTAATGTAATACCTGGTCCAATTTAAATATTATGGGTCAATATTAAGGTCTGATATTGCGCCTTGCGTTAGTTAACCATTGAAAGATGTCTTTGAATTTTTAAAGCATTTTAGAACGCTTATTTCTTCATTTTAAGCATCTCAGAACACTCTATTTCGCATAGGCATAGTAAAGTTTAGGGTCACGCTGTGTACCCCCTAAATGACCTATAATTATTTCCTGTGGTAGGGTACACTATTTCCCTGTAATATAATACGTGGTCCAATTTAAAAATTATAGGTCAATAATAAGGTCCGATACCGTGCCGTTAGTTAACATAGAAAAATGTCTTTGAATTTTTAAAGCATTTTAGAACGCTTATTTCCTCATTTTAAGCTTCTCAGAACACTTTATTTCGCAACGGCATACATAGTAAACTTAAGGGTCACTCTGTGTACCCCCTAATTGACCTATAATTATTTCCTGTGGTAGGGTACACTATAACCCTGTAATATAATACGTGGTCCAATTTAAAAATTATAGGTCAATATTAAGGTCCGATACCGTGCCGTTAGTTAACATAGAAAAGTGTCTTCGTATTTTCTTGTTTTAATGCACTATTTAAAACATACATAGTGTACCCCCTAATTGACCTATAATTATTTCCTGTTGTAGGGTACACAATTACCCTGTAATATAATACCTGGTCCAATTGAAATATTATGGTTCCATATTAAGGTCTGATATCGCGCTTTGCGTTAGTTAACCATTGAAAGATGTCTTTGAATTTTTAAAGCATTTTAGAACGCTTATTTCTTCATTTTAAGCTTCTCAGAACACTCTATTTCGCATAGGCATACATAGTAAATTTTAGGGTCACGCTGTGTACCACCTAATTGACCTATAATTATTTCCTGTGGTAAGGTACACTATTACCCTGTAATATAATACGTGGTACAATTTAAAAATTATAGGTCAATATTAAGGTCCGATACCGTGCCGTTAGTTAACATAGAAAAGTGTTTTCGTATTTCCTTGTTTTAATGCACTATTTAAAATATACATAGTGTACCCCCTAAATGACCTATAATTATTTCCTGTGGTAGGGTACACTATTACCCTGTAATATAATAGGTGGTCCAATTTAAAAATTATAGGTCAATATTAAGGTTCGATACCGTGAAGTTAGTTAACATAGAAAAATGTCTTTGAATTTTTAAAGCATTTTAGAACGCTTATTTCCTCATTTTAAGCTTCTCAGAACACTTTATTTCGCATAGGCATACATAGTAAACTTTAGGGTCACTCTGTGTACCCCCTAATTGACCTATAATTATTTCCTGTGGTAGGGTACACTATAACCCTGTAATATAATACGCGTCCAGTTTAAAAATTATAGGTCAATATTAAGGTCCGATACCGTGCCGTTAGTTAACATAGAAAAGTGTCTTCGTATTTCCTTGTTTTAATGCACTATTTAAAATATACATAGTGTACCCCCTAATTGACCTATAATTATTTCCTGTGGTAGGGTACACTATTACCCTGTAATATAATACCTGGTCCAATTTAAATATTATGGGTCAATATTAAGGTCTGATATTGCGAATTGCGTTAGTTAACCATTGAAAGATGTTTTTGAATTTTTAAAGCATTTCAGAACGCTTATTTCTTCATTTTAAGCATCTCAGAACACTCTATTTCGCATAGGCATACATAGTAAAATTTAGGGTCACGCTGTGTACCCCCTAAATGACCTATAATTATTTCCTGTGGTAGGGTGCACTATTACCCTGTAATATAATATGTGGTCCAATTTAAAAATTATAGGTCAATATTAAGGTCCGATACCGTGCCGTTAGTTAACATAGAAAAATGTCTTTGAATTTTTAAAGCATTTTAGAACGCTTATTTCCTCATTTTAAGCTTCTCAGAACACTTTATTTTGCATAGGCATACATAGTAAACTTTAGGGTCACGCTGTGTACCCCCTAATTGACCTATAATTATTTCCTGTGGTAGGGTACACTATTACCCTGTAATATAATACCTGGTCCAATTTAAATATTATGGGTCAATATTAAGGTCTGATATCGCGCCTTGCGTTGATTAACCATTGAAAGATGTCTTTGAATTTTTAAAGCATTTTAGAACGCTTATTTCTTCATTTTAAGCTTCTCAAAACATTTTATTTTGCATAGGCATACATAGTAAAATTTAGGGTCACGCTGTGTTCCCCCTAAATGACCTATAATTATTTCCTCTGGTAGGGTACACTATTACCCTGTAATATAATACGTGGTCCAATTTAAAAATTATAGGTCAATATTAAGGTCCGATACCGTGCCGTTAGTTAACATAGAAAAATGTCTTTGAATTTTTAAAGCATTTCAGAACGCTTATTTCCTCATTTTAAGCTTCTCAGAACACTTTATTTTGCATAGGAATACATAGTAAACTTTAGGGTCACGCTGTGTACCCCCTAATTGACCTATAATTATTTCTTGCTGTAGGGTACACTATTACCCTGTAATATAATACGTGGTCCAATTTAAAAATTATAGGTCAATATTAAGGTCCGATACCGAGCCGTTAGTTAACATAGAAAAGTGTCTTCGAATTTCCTTGTTTTAATGCACTATTTAAAATATACATAGTGTACCCCCTAATTGACCTATAATTATTTCCTGTTTTAGGGTACACTATTACCCTGTAATATAACACCTGGGCCAATTTAAATATTTTGGGTCAATATTAAGGTATGATATTGCGCCTTGCGTTAGTTAACCATTGAAAGATGTCTTTGAATTTTTAAAGCATTTTAGAACGCTTATTTCTTCATTTTAAGCTTCTCAAAACATTTTATTTCGCATAGGCATACATAGTAAAATTTAGGGTCACGCTGTGTACCCCCTAAATGACCTATAATTATTTCCTGTGGTAGGGTACACTATTACCCTGTAATATAATACGTGGTCCAATTTAAAAATTATAGGTCAATATTAAGGTCCGATACCGTGCCGTTAGTTAACATAGAAAAATGTCTTTGAATTTTTAAAGCATTTTAGAACGCTTATTTCCTCATTTTAAGCTTCTCAGAACACTTTATTTCGCATAGGCATACATAGTAAGTTCTTTAGGGTCACGCTGTGTACCCCCTAATTGACCTATAATTATTTCCTGTTTTAGGGTACACTATTACCCTGTAATATAATACCTGGTCCAATTTAAATATTATGGGTGAATATTAAGGTCTGATATTGCGCCTTGCGTTAGTTAACCATTGAAAGATGTCTTTGATTTTTTAAAGCATTTTAGAACGCTTATTTCTTCATTTTAAGCTTCTCAGAACACTCTATTTCGCATAGGCATACATAGTAAACTTTAGGGTCCCGCTGTGTACCCCCTAATTGAAATATAATTATTTCCTGTTGTAGGGTACACTATTACCCTGTAATATAATACCTGGTCCAATTTAAATATTATGGTTCCATATTAAGGTCTGATATCGCGCCTTGCGTTAGTTAACCATTGAAAGATGTCTTTGAATTTTTAAAGCATTTTAGAACGCTTATTTCTTCATTTTAAGCTTCTCAAAACATTTTATTTCGCATAAGCATACATAGTAAAATTTAGGGTCACGCTGTGTACCCCCTAAATGACCTATAATTATTTCCTGTGGTAGGGTGCACTATTACCCTGTATTATAATACGTGGTCCAATTTAAAAATTATAGGTCAATATTAAGGTCCGATACCGTGCCGTTAGTTAACATAGAAAAATGTCTTTGAATTTTTAAAGCATTTTAGAACGCTTATTTCCTCATTTTAAGCTTCTCGGAACACTTTATTTCGCATAGGCATACATAGTAAACTTTAGGGGCACGCTGTGTACCCCCTAATTGACCTATAATTATTTCCTGTGGTAGGGTACACTATTAACCTGTAATATAATACCTGGTCCAATTTAAATATTATGGGTCAATATTAAGGTCTGATATCGCGCCTTGCGTTGATTAACCATTGAAAGATGTCTTTGAATTTTTAAAGCATTTTAGAACGCTTATTTCTTCATTTTAAGCTTCTCAAAACATTTTATTTTGCATAGGCATACATAGTAAAATTTAGGGTCACGCTGTGTTCCCCCTAAATGACCTATAATTATTTCCTCTGGTAGGGTACACTATTACCCTGTAATATAATACGTGGTCCAATTTAAAAATTATAGGTCAATATTAAGGTCCGATACCGTGCCGTTAGTTAACATAGAAAAATGTCTTTGAATTTTTAAAGCATTTCAGAACGCTTATTTCCTCATTTTAAGCTTCTCAGAACACTTTATTTTGCATAGGAATACATAGTAAAATTTAGGGTCACGCTGTGTTCCCCCTAAATGACCTATAATTATTTCCTCTGGTAGGGTACACTATTACCCTGTAATATAATACGTGGTCCAATTTAAAAATTATAGGTCAATATTAAGGTCCGATACCGAGCCGTTAGTTAACATAGAAAAGTGTCTTCGAATTTCCTTGTTTTAATGCACTATTTAAAATATACATAGTGTACCCCCTAATTGACCTATAATTATTTCCTGTTTTAGGGTACACTATTACCCTGTAATATAACACCTGGGCCAATTTAAATATTTTGGGTCAATATTAAGGTATGATATTGCGCCTTGCGTTAGTTAACCATTGAAAGATGTCTTTGAATTTTTAAAGCATTTTAGAACGCTTATTTCTTCATTTTAAGCTTCTCAAAACATTTTATTTCGCATAGGCATACATAGTAAAATTTAGGGTCACGCTGTGTACCCCCTAAATGACCTATAATTATTTCCTGTGGTAGGGTACACTATTACCCTGTAATATAATACGTGGTCCAATTTAAAAATTATAGGTCAATATTAAGGTCCGATACCGTGCCGTTAGTTAACATAGAAAAATGTCTTTGAATTTTTAAAGCATTTTAGAACGCTTATTTCCTCATTTTAAGCTTCTCAGAACACTTTATTTCGCATAGGCATACATAGTAAGTTCTTTAGGGTCACGCTGTGTACCCCCTAATTGACCTATAATTATTTCCTGTTTTAGGGTACACTATTACCCTGTAATATAATACCTGGTCCAATTTAAATATTATGGGTGAATATTAAGGTCTGATATTGCGCCTTGCGTTAGTTAACCATTGAAAGATGTCTTTGATTTTTTAAAGCATTTTAGAACGCTTATTTCTTCATTTTAAGCTTCTCAGAACACTCTATTTCGCATAGGCATACATAGTAAACTTTAGGGTCCCGCTGTGTACCCCCTAATTGAAATATAATTATTTCCTGTTGTAGGGTACACTATTACCCTGTAATATAATACCTGGTCCAATTTAAATATTATGGTTCCATATTAAGGTCTGATATCGCGCCTTGCGTTAGTTAACCATTGAAAGATGTCTTTGAATTTTTAAAGCATTTTAGAACGCTTATTTCTTCATTTTAAGCTTCTCAAAACATTTTATTTCGCATAAGCATACATAGTAAAATTTAGGGTCACGCTGTGTACCCCCTAAATGACCTATAATTATTTCCTGTGGTAGGGTGCACTATTACCCTGTATTATAATACGTGGTCCAATTTAAAAATTATAGGTCAATATTAAGGTCCGATACCGTGCCGTTAGTTAACATAGAAAAATGTCTTTGAATTTTTAAAGCATTTTAGAACGCTTATTTCCTCATTTTAAGCTTCTCGGAACACTTTATTTCGCATAGGCATACATAGTAAACTTTAGGGGCACGCTGTGTACCCCCTAATTGACCTATAATTATTTCCTGTGGTAGGGTACACTATTACCCTGTAATATAATACCTGGTCCAATTTAAATATTATGGGTCAATATTAAGGTCTGATATCGCGCCTTGCGTTGATTAACCATTGAAAGATGTCTTTGAATTTTTAAAGCATTTTAGAACGCTTATTTCTTCATTTTAAGCTTCTCAAAACATTTTATTTTGCATAGGCATACATAGTAAAATTTAGGGTCACGCTGTGTTCCCCCTAAATGACCTATAATTATTTCCTCTGGTAGGGTACACTATTACCCTGTAATATAATACGTGGTCCAATTTAAAAATTATAGGTCAATATTAAGGTCCGATACCGTGCCGTTAGTTAACATAGAAAAATGTCTTTGAATTTTTAAAGCATTTCAGAACGCTTATTTCCTCATTTTAAGCTTCTCAGAACACTTTATTTTGCATAGGAATACATAGTAAACTTTAGGGTCACGCTGTGTACCCCCTAATTGACCTATAATTATTTCTTGCTGTAGGGTACACTATTACCCTGTAATATAATACGTGGTCCAATTTAAAAATTATAGGTCAATATTAAGGTCCGATACCGAGCCGTTAGTTAACATAGAAAAGTGTCTTCGAATTTCCTTGTTTTAATGCACTATTTAAAATATACATAGTGTACCCCCTAATTGACCTATAATTATTTCCTGTTTTAGGGTACACTATTACCCTGTAATATAACACCTGGGCCAATTTAAATATTTTGGGTCAATATTAAGGTATGATATTGCGCCTTGCGTTAGTTAACCATTGAAAGATGTCTTTGAATTTTTAAAGCATTTTAGAACGCTTATTTCTTCATTTTAAGCTTCTCAAAACATTTTATTTCGCATAGGCATACATAGTAAAATTTAGGGTCACGCTGTGTACCCCCTAAATGACCTATAATTATTTCCTGTGGTAGGGTACACTATTACCCTGTAATATAATACGTGGTCCAATTTAAAAATTATAGGTCAATATTAAGGTCCGATACCGTGCCGTTAGTTAACATAGAAAAATGTCTTTGAATTTTTAAAGCATTTTAGAACGCTTATTTCCTCATTTTAAGCTTCTCAGAACACTTTATTTCGCATAGGCATACATAGTAAGTTCTTTAGGGTCACGCTGTGTACCCCCTAATTGACCTATAATTATTTCCTGTTTTAGGGTACACTATTACCCTGTAATATAATACCTGGTCCAATTTAAATATTATGGGTGAATATTAAGGTCTGATATTGCGCCTTGCGTTAGTTAACCATTGAAAGATGTCTTTGATTTTTTAAAGCATTTTAGAACGCTTATTTCTTCATTTTAAGCTTCTCAGAACACTCTATTTCGCATAGGCATACATAGTAAACTTTAGGGTCCCGCTGTGTACCCCCTAATTGAAATATAATTATTTCCTGTTGTAGGGTACACTATTACCCTGTAATATAATACCTGGTCCAATTTAAATATTATGGTTCCATATTAAGGTCTGATATCGCGCCTTGCGTTAGTTAACCATTGAAAGATGTCTTTGAATTTTTAAAGCATTTTAGAACGCTTATTTCTTCATTTTAAGCTTCTCAAAACATTTTATTTCGCATAAGCATACATAGTAAAATTTAGGGTCACGCTGTGTACCCCCTAAATGACCTATAATTATTTCCTGTGGTAGGGTGCACTATTACCCTGTATTATAATACGTGGTCCAATTTAAAAATTATAGGTCAATATTAAGGTCCGATACCGTGCCGTTAGTTAACATAGAAAAATGTCTTTGAATTTTTAAAGCATTTTAGAACGCTTATTTCCTCATTTTAAGCTTCTCGGAACACTTTATTTCGCATAGGCATACATAGTAAACTTTAGGGGCACGCTGTGTACCCCCTAATTGACCTATAATTATTTCCTGTGGTAGGGTACACTATTACCCTGTAATATAATACCTGGTCCAATTTAAATATTATGGGTCAATATTAAGGTCTGATATCGCGCCTTGCGTTGATTAACCATTGAAAGATGTCTTTGAATTTTTAAAGCATTTTAGAACGCTTATTTCTTCATTTTAAGCTTCTCAAAACATTTTATTTTGCATAGGCATACATAGTAAAATTTAGGGTCACGCTGTGTTCCCCCTAAATGACCTATAATTATTTCCTCTGGTAGGGTACACTATTACCCTGTAATATAATACGTGGTCCAATTTAAAAATTATAGGTCAATATTAAGGTCCGATACCGTGCCGTTAGTTAACATAGAAAAATGTCTTTGAATTTTTAAAGCATTTCAGAACGCTTATTTCCTCATTTTAAGCTTCTCAGAACACTTTATTTTGCATAGGAATACATAGTAAACTTTAGGGTCACGCTGTGTACCCCCTAATTGACCTATAATTATTTCTTGCTGTAGGGTACACTATTACCCTGTAATATAATACGTGGTCCAATTTAAAAATTATAGGTCAATATTAAGGTCCGATACCGAGCCGTTAGTTAACATAGAAAAGTGTCTTCGAATTTCCTTGTTTTAATGCACTATTTAAAATATACATAGTGTACCCCCTAATTGACCTATAATTATTTCCTGTTTTAGGGTACACTATTACCCTGTAATATAACACCTGGGCCAATTTAAATATTTTGGGTCAATATTAAGGTATGATATTGCGCCTTGCGTTAGTTAACCATTGAAAGATGTCTTTGAATTTTTAAAGCATTTTAGAACGCTTATTTCTTCATTTTAAGCTTCTCAAAACATTTTATTTCGCATAGGCATACATAGTAAAATTTAGGGTCACGCTGTGTACCCCCCTAAATGACCTATAATTATTTCCTGTGGTAGGGTACACTATTACCCTGTAATATAATACGTGGTCCAATTTAAAAATTATAGGTCAATATTAAGGTCCGATACCGTGCCGTTAGTTAACATAGAAAAATGTCTTTGAATTTTTAAAGCATTTTAGAACGCTTATTTCCTCATTTTAAGCTTCTCAGAACACTTTATTTCGCATAGGCATACATAGTAAGTTCTTTAGGGTCACGCTGTGTACCCCCTAATTGACCTATAATTATTTCCTGTTTTAGGGTACACTATTACCCTGTAATATAATACCTGGTCCAATTTAAATATTATGGGTGAACATTAAGGTCTGATATTGCGCCTTGCGTTAGTTAACCATTGAAAGATGTCTTTGATTTTTTAAAGCATTTTAGAACGCTTATTTCTTCATTTTAAGCTTCTCAGAACACTCTATTTCGCATAGGCATACATAGTAAACTTTAGGGTCCCGCTGTGTACCCCCTAATTGAAATATAATTATTTCCTGTTGTAGGGTACACTATTACCCTGTAATATAATACCTGGTCCAATTTAAATATTATGGTTCCATATTAAGGTCTGATATCGCGCCTTGCGTTAGTTAACCATTGAAAGATGTCTTTGAATTTTTAAAGCATTTTAGAACGCTTATTTCTTCATTTTAAGCTTCTCAAAACATTTTATTTCGCATAAGCATACATAGTAAAATTTAGGGTCACGCTGTGTACCCCCTAAATGACCTATAATTATTTCCTCTGGTAGGGTACACTATTACCCTGTAATATAATACGTGGTCCAATTTAAAAATTATAGGTCAATATTAAGGTCCGATACCGTGCCGTTAGTTAACATAGAAAAATGTCTTTGAATTTTTAAAGCATTTCAGAACGCTTATTTCCTCATTTTAAGCTTCTCAGAACACTTTATTTTGCATAGGAATACATAGTAAACTTTAGGGTCACGCTGTGTACCCCCTAATTGACCTATAATTATTTCTTGCTGTAGGGTACACTATTACCCTGTAATATAATACGTGGTCCAATTTAAAATTATAGGTCAATATTAAGGTCCGATACCGAGCCGTTAGTTAACATAGAAAAGTGTCTTCGAATTTCCTTGTTTTAATGCACTATTTAAAATATACATAGTGTACCCCCTAATTGACCTATAATTATTTCCTGTTTTAGGGTACACTATTACCCTGTAATATAACACCTGGGCCAATTTAAATATTTTGGGTCAATATTAAGGTATGATATTGCGCCTTGCGTTAGTTAACCATTGAAAGATGTCTTTGAATTTTTAAAGCATTTTAGAACGCTTATTTCTTCATTTTAAGCTTCTCAAAACATTTTATTTCGCATAGGCATACATAGTAAAATTTAGGGTCACGCTGTGTACCCCCTAAATGACCTATAATTATTTCCTGTGGTAGGGTACACTATTACCCTGTAATATAATACGTGGTCCAATTTAAAAATTATAGGTCAATATTAAGGTCCGATACCGTGCCGTTAGTTAACATAGAAAAATGTCTTTGAATTTTTAAAGCATTTTAGAACGCTTATTTCCTCATTTTAAGCTTCTCAGAACACTTTATTTCGCATAGGCATACATAGTAAGTTCTTTAGGGTCACGCTGTGTACCCCCTAATTGACCTATAATTATTTCCTGTTTTAGGGTACACTATTACCCTGTAATATAATACCTGGTCCAATTTAAATATTATGGGTGAACATTAAGGTCTGATATTGCGCCTTGCGTTAGTTAACCATTGAAAGATGTCTTTGATTTTTTAAAGCATTTTAGAACGCTTATTTCTTCATTTTAAGCTTCTCAGAACACTCTATTTCGCATAGGCATACATAGTAAACTTTAGGGTCCCGCTGTGTACCCCCTAATTGAAATATAATTATTTCCTGTTGTAGGGTACACTATTACCCTGTAATATAATACCTGGTCCAATTTAAATATTATGGTTCCATATTAAGGTCTGATATCGCGCCTTGCGTTAGTTAACCATTGAAAGATGTCTTTGAATTTTTAAAGCATTTTAGAACGCTTATTTCTTCATTTTAAGCTTCTCAAAACATTTTATTTCGCATAAGCATACATAGTAAAATTTAGGGTCACGCTGTGTACCCCCTAAATGACCTATAATTATTTCCTGTGGTAGGGTGCACTATTACCCTGTATTATAATACGTGGTCCAATTTAAAAATTATAGGTCAATATTAAGGTCCGATACCGTGCCGTTAGTTAACATAGAAAAATGTCTTTGAATTTTTAAAGCATTTTAGAACGCTTATTTCCTCATTTTAAGCTTCTCGGAACACTTTATTTCGCATAGGCATACATAGTAAACTTTAGGGGCACGCTGTGTACCCCCTAATTGACCTATAATTATTTCCTGTGGTAGGGTACACTATTACCCTGTAATATAATACCTGGTCCAATTTAAATATTATGGGTCAATATTAAGGTCTGATATCGCGCCTTGCGTTGATTAACCATTGAAAGATGTCTTTGAATTTTTAAAGCATTTTAGAACGCTTATTTCTTCATTTTAAGCTTCTCAAAACATTTTATTTTGCATAGGCATACATAGTAAAATTTAGGGTCACGCTGTGTTCCCCCTAAATGACCTATAATTATTTCCTGTGGTAGGGTACACTATTACCCTGTAATATAATACGTGGTCCAATTTAAAAATTATAGGTCAATATTAAGGTCCGATACCGTGCCGTTAGTTAACATAGAAAAATGTCTTTGAATTTTTAAAGCATTTCAGAACGCTTATTTCCTCATTTTAAGCTTCTCAGAACACTTTATTTTGCATAGGAATACATAGTAAACTTTAGGGTCACGCTGTGTACCCCCTAATTGACCTATAATTATTTCTTGCTGTAGGGTACACTATTACCCTGTAATATAATACGTGGTCCAATTTAAAAATTATAGGTCAATATTAAGGTCCGATACCGAGCCGTTAGTTAACATAGAAAAGTGTCTTCGAATTTCCTTGTTTTAATGCACTATTTAAAATATACATAGTGTACCCCCTAATTGACCTATAATTATTTCCTGTTTTAGGGTACACTATTACCCTGTAATATAACACCTGGGCCAATTTAAATATTTTGGGTCAATATTAAGGTATGATATTGCGCCTTGCGTTAGTTAACCATTGAAAGATGTCTTTGAATTTTTAAAGCATTTTAGAACGCTTATTTCTTCATTTTAAGCTTCTCAAAACATTTTATTTCGCATAGGCATACATAGTAAAATTTAGGGTCACGCTGTGTACCCCCTAAATGACCTATAATTATTTCCTGTGGTAGGGTACACTATTACCCTGTAATATAATACGTGGTCCAATTTAAAAATTATAGGTCAATATTAAGGTCCGATACCGTGCCGTTAGTTAACATAGAAAAATGTCTTTGAATTTTTAAAGCATTTTAGAACGCTTATTTCCTCATTTTAAGCTTCTCAGAACACTTTATTTCGCATAGGCATACATAGTAAGTTCTTTAGGGTCACGCTGTGTACCCCCTAATTGACCTATAATTATTTCCTGTTTTAGGGTACACTATTACCCTGTAATATAATACCTGGTCCAATTTAAATATTATGGGTCAATATTAAGGTCTGATATTGCGCCTTGCGTTAGTTAACCATTGAAAGATGTCTTTGAATTTTTAAAGCATTTTAGAACGCTTATTTCTTCATTTTAAGCTTCTCAGAACACTTTATTTCGCATAGGCATACATAGTAAACTTTAGGGTCACTCTGTGTACCCCCTAATTGACCTATAATTATTTCCTGTGGTAGGGTACACTATAACCCTGTAATATAATACGTGGTCCAATTTAAAAATTATAGGTCAATATTAAGGTCCGATACCGTACCGTTAGTTAACATAGAAAAATGTCTTTGAATTTTTAAAGCATTTTAGAACGCTTATTTCCTCATTTTAAGCTTCTCAGAACACTTTATTTTGCATAGGAATACATAGTAAACTTTAGGGTCACGCTGTGTACCCCCTAATTGACCTATAATTATTTCCTGCTGTAGGGTACACTATTACCCTGTAATATAATACCTGGTCCAATTTAAATATTATGGGTCAATATTAAGGTCTGATATCGCGCCTTGCGTTCATTAACCATTGAAAGATATCTTTGAATTTTTAAAGCATTTTAGAACGCTTATTTCTTCATTTTAAGCTTCTCAAAACATTTTATTTCGCATAGGCATACATAGTAAACTTTAGGGTCACGCTGTGTACCCCCTAATTGACCTATAATTATTTCCTGTGGTAGGGTACACTATTACCCTGTAATATAATACCTGGTCCAATTTAAATATTATGGGTCAATATTAAGGTCTGATATCGCGCCTTGCGTTGATTAACCATTGAAAGATGTCTTTGAATTTTTAAAGCATTTTAGAACGCTTATTTCTTCATTTTAAGCTTCTCAAAACATTTTATTTCGCATAGGCATACATAGTAAAATTTAGGGTCACGCTGTGTACCCCCTAAATGACCTATAATTATTTCCTGTGGTAGGGTGCACTATTACCCTGTAATATAATACGTGGTCCAATTTAAAAATTATTGGTCAATATTAAGGTCCGATACCGTGCCGTTAGTTAACATAGAAAAATGTCTTTGAATTTTTAAAGCATTTTAGAACGCTTATTTCCTCATTTTAAGCTTCTCGGAACACTTTATTTCGCATAGGCATACATAGTAAACTTTAGGGGCACGCTGTGTACCCCCTAATTGACCTATAATTATTTCCTGTGGTAGGGTACACTATTACCCTGTAATATAATACCTGGTCCAATTTAAATATTATGGGTCAATATTAAGGTCTGATATCGCGCCTTGCGTTGATTAACCATTGAAAGATGTCTTTGAATTTTTAAAGCATTTTAGAACGCTTATTTCTTAATTTTAAGCTTCTCAAAACATTTTATTTTGCATAGGCATACATAGTAAAATTTAGGGTCACGCTGTGTTCCCCCTAAATGACCTATAATTATTTCCTGTGGTAGGGTACACTATTACCCTGTAATATAATACGTGGTCCAATTTAAAAATTATAGGTCAATATTAAGGTCCGATACCGTGCCGTTAGTTAACATAGAAAAATGTCTTTGAATTTTTAAAGCATTTCAGAACGCTTATTTCCTCATTTTAAGCTTCTCAGAACACTTTATTTTGCATAGGAATACATTGTAAACTTTAGGGTCACGCTGTGTACCCCCTAATTGACCTATAATTATTTCTTGCTGTAGGGTACACTATTACCCTGTAATATAATACGTGGTCCAATTTAAAAATTATAGGTCAATATTAAGGTCCGATACCGAGCCGTTAGTTAACATAGAAAAGTGTCTTCGAATTTCCTTGTTTTAATGCACTATTTAAAATATACATAGTGTACCCCCTAATTGACCTATAATTATTTCCTGTTTTAGGGTACACTATTACCCTGTAATATAACACCTGGGCCAATTTAAATATTTTGGGTCAATATTAAGGTATGATATTGCGCCTTGCGTTAGTGAACCATTGAAAGATGTCTTTGAATTTTTAAAGCATTTTAGAACGCTTATTTCTACATTTTAAGCTTCTCAAAACATTTTATTTCGCATAGGCATACATAGTAAAATTTAGGGTCACGCTGTGTACCCCCTAAATGACCTATAATTATTTCCTGTGGTAGGGTACACTATTACCCTGTAATATAACACGTGGTCCAATTTAAAAATTATAGGTCAATATTAAGGTCCGATACCGTGCCGTTAGTTAACATAGAAAAATGTCTTTGAATTTTTTAAAGCATTTTAGAACGCTTATTTCCTCATTTTAAACTTCTCAGAACACTTTATTTCGCATAGGCATACATAGTAAGTTCTTTAGGGTCACGCTGTGTACCCCCTAATTGACCTATAATTATTTCCTGTTTTAGGGTACACTATTACCCTGTAATATAATACCTGGTCCAATTTAAATATTATGGGTCAATATTAAGGTCTGATATTGCGCCTTGCGTTAGTTAACCATTGAAAGATGTCTTTGAATTTTTAAAGCATTTTAGAACGCTTATTTCTTCATTTTAAGCTTCTCAGAACACTTTATTTCGCATAGGCATACATAGTAAACTTTAGGGTCACTCTGTGTACCCCCTAATTGACCTATAATTATTTCCTGTGGTAGGGTACACTATAACCCTGTAATATAATACGTGGTCCAATTTAAAAATTATAGGTCAATATTAAGGTCCGATACCGTACCGTTAGTTAACATAGAAAAATGTCTTTGAATTTTTAAAGCATTTTAGAACGCTTATTTCCTCATTTTAAGCTTCTCAGAACACTTTATTTTGCATAGGAATACATAGTAAACTTTAGGGTCACGCTGTGTACCCCCTAATTGACCTATAATTATTTCCTGCTGTAGGGTACACTATTACCCTGTAATATAATACCTGGTCCAATTTAAATATTATGGGTCAATATTAAGGTCTGATATCGCGCCTTGCGTTCATTAACCATTGAAAGATATCTTTGAATTTTTAAAGCATTTTAGAACGCTTATTTCTTCATTTTAAGCTTCTCAGAACACTTTATTTCGCATAGGCATACATAGTAAACTTTAGGGTCACTCTGTGTTCCCCCTAAATGACCTATAATTATTTCCTGTGGTAGGGTACACTATTACCCTGTAATATAATACGTGGTCCAATTTAAAAATTATAGGTCAATATTAAGGTCCGATACCGTGCCGTTAGTTAACATAGAAAAATGTCTTTGAATTTTTAAAGCATTTCAGAACGCTTATTTCCTCATTTTAAGCTTCTCAGAACACTTTATTTTGCATAGGAATACATTGTAAACTTTAGGGTCACGCTGTGTACCCCCTAATTGACCTATAATTATTTCTTGCTGTAGGGTACACTATTACCCTGTAATATAATACGTGGTCCAATTTAAAAATTATAGGTCAATATTAAGGTCCGATACCGAGCCGTTAGTTAACATAGAAAAGTGTCTTCGAATTTCCTTGTTTTAATGCACTATTTAAAATATACATAGTGTACCCCCTAATTGACCTATAATTATTTCCTGTTTTAGGGTACACTATTACCCTGTAATATAACACCTGGGCCAATTTAAATATTTTGGGTCAATATTAAGGTATGATATTGCGCCTTGCGTTAGTTAACCATTGAAAGATGTCTTTGAATTTTTAAAGCATTTTAGAACGCTTATTTCTACATTTTAAGCTTCTCAAAACATTTTATTTCGCATAGGCATGCATAGTAAAATTTAGGGTCACGCTGTGTACCCCCTAAATGACCTATAATTATTTCCTGTGGTAGGGTACACTATTACCCTGTAATATAACACGTGGTCCAATTTAAAAATTATAGGTCAATATTAAGGTCCGATACCGTGCCGTTAGTTAACATAGAAAAATGTCTTTGAATTTTTTAAAGCATTTTAGAACGCTTATTTCCTCATTTTAAGCTTCTCAGAACACTTTATTTCGCATAGGCATACATAGTAAGTTCTTTAGGGTCACGCTGTGTACCCCCTAATTGACCTATAATTATTTCCTGTTTTAGGGTACACTATTACCCTGTAATATAATACCTGGTCCAATTTAAATATTATGGGTCAATATTAAGGTCTGATATTGCGCCTTGCGTTAGTTAACCATTGAAAGATGTCTTTGAATTTTTAAAGCATTTTAGAACGCTTATTTCTTCATTTTAAGCTTCTCAGAACACTTTATTTCGCATAGGCATACATAGTAAACTTTAGGGTCACTCTGTGTACCCCCTAATTGACCTATAATTATTTCCTGTGGTAGGGTACACTATAACCCTGTAATATAATACGTGGTCCAATTTAAAAATTATAGTTCAATATTAAGGTCCGATACCGTACCGTTAGTTAACATAGAAAAATGTCTTTGAATTTTTAAAGCATTTTAGAACGCTTATTTCCTCATTTTAAGCTTCTCAGAACACTTTATTTTGCATAGGAATACATAGTAAACTTTAGGGTCACGCTGTGTACCCCCTAATTGACCTATAATTATTTCCTGCTGTAGGGTACACTATTACCCTGTAATATAATACCTGGTCCAATTTAAATATTATGGGTCAATATTAAGGTCTGATATCGCGCCTTGCGTTCATTAACCATTGAAAGATATCTTTGAATTTTTAAAGCATTTTAGAACGCTTATTTCTTCATTTTAAGCTTCTCAAAACATTTTATTTCGCATAGGCATACATAGTAAAATTTAGGGTCACGCTGTGTACCCCCTAAATGACCTATAATTATTTCCTGTGGTAGGGTACACTATTACCCTGTAATATAATACGGGGTCCAATTTAAAATTTATAGGTCAATATTAAGGTCCGATACCGTGCCGTTAGTTAACATAGAAAAATGTCTTTGAATTTTTAAAGCATTTTAGAACGCTTATTTCCTCATTTTAAGCTTCTCAGAACACTTTATTTCGCATAGGCATACATAGTAAACTTTAGGGTCACGCTGTGTACCCCCTAATTGACCTATAATTATTTCCTGTGGTAGGGTACACTATTACCCTGTAATATAATAGCTGGTCCAATTTAAATATTATGGGTGAATATTAAGGTCTGATATTGCGCCTTGCGTTAGTTAACCATTGAAAGATGTCTCTGATTTTTTAAAGCATATTAGAACGCTTATTTCTTCATTTTAAGCTTCTCAGAACACTCTATTTCGCATAGGCATACATAGTAAACTTTAGGGTCACGCTGAGTACCCCCTAATTGAAATATAATTATTTCCTGTTGTAGGGTACACTATTACCCTGTAATATAATACCTGGTCCAATTTAAATATTATGGTTCCATATTAAGGTCTGATATCGCGCCTTGCGTTAGTTAACCATTGAAAGATGTCTTTGAATTTTTAAAGCATTTTAGAACGCTTATTTCTTCATTTTAAGCTTCTCAAAACATTTTATTTCGCATAGGCATACATAGTAAAATTTAGGGTCACGCTGTGTACCCCCTAAATGACCTATACTTATTTCCTGTGGTAGGTACACTATTACCCTGTAATATAATACGTGGTCCAATTTAAAATTTATAGGTCAATATTAAGGTCCGATACCGTGCCGTTAGTTAACATAGAAAAATGTCTTTGAATTTTTAAAGCATTTTAGAACGCTTATTTCCTCATTTTAAGCTTCTCAGAACACTTTATTTCGCATAGGCATACATAGTAAACTTTAGGGTCACGCTGTGTACCCCCTAATTGACCTATAATTATTTCCTGTGGTAGGGTACACTATTACCCTGTAATATAATACCTGGTCCAATTTAAATATTATGGGTGAATATTAAGGTCTGATATTGCGCCTTGCGTTAGTTAACCATTGAAAGATGTCTTTGATTTTTTAAAGCATTTTAGAACGCTTATTTCTTCATTTTAAGCTTCTCAGAACACTCTATTTCGCATAGGCATACATAGTAAACTTTAGGGTCACGCTGTGTACCCCCTAATTGAAATATAATTATTTCCTGTTGTAGGGTACACTATTACCCTGTAATATAATACCTGGTCCAATTTAAATATTATGGTTCCATATTAAGGTCTGATATCGCGCCTTGCGTTAGTAAACCATTGAAAGATGTCTTTGAATTTTTAATAAGCATTTTAGAACGCTTATTTCTTCATTTTAAGCTTCTCAAAACATTTTATTTCGCATAGGCATACATAGTAAAATTTAGGGTCACGCTGTGTACCCCCTAAATGACCTATAATTATTTCCTGTGGTAGGGTACACTATTACCCTGTAATATAATACGTGGTCCAATTTAAAAATTATAGGTCAATATTAAGGTCCGATACCGTGACGTTAGTTAACATAGAAAAATGTCTTTGAATTTTTAAAGCATTTTAGAACGCTTATTTCCTCATTTTAAGCTTCTCGGAACACTTTATTTCGCATAGGCATACATAGTAATTTTTAGGGGCACGCTGTGTACCCCCTAATTGACCTATAATTATTTTCTGTGGTAGGGTACACTATTACCCTGTAATATAATACCTGGTCCAATTTAAATATTATGGGTCAATATTAAGGTCTGATATCGCGCCTTGCGTTGATTAACCATTGAAAGATGTCTTTGAATTTTTAAAGCATTTTAGAACGCTTATTTCTTCATTTTAAGCTTCTCAAAACATTTTATTTTGCATAGGCATACATAGTAAAATTTAGGGTCACGCTGTGTACCCCCTAATTGACCTATAATTATTTCTTGCTGTAGGGTACACTATTACCCTGTAATATAATACGTGGTCCAATTTAAAAATTATAGGTCAATATTAAGGTCCGATACCGAGCCATTAGTTAACGTAGAAAAGTGTCTTCGAATTTCCTTGTTTTAATGCACTATTTAAAATATACATAGTGTACCCCCTAATTGACCTATAATTATTTCCTGTTTTAGGGTACACTATTACCCTGTAATATAATACCTGGTCCAATTTAAATATTATGGGTCAATATTAAGGTCTGATATTGCGCCTTGCGTTAGTTAACCATTGAAAGATGTCTTTGAATTTTTAAAGCATTTTAGAACGCCTATTTCTTCATTTTAAGCTTCTCAGAACACTTTATTTCGCATAGGCATACATAGTAAACTTTAGGGTCACTCTGTGTACCCCCTAATTGACCTATAATTATTTCCTGTGGTAGGGTACACTATTACCCTGTAATATAATACGTGGTCCAATTTAAAATTTATAGGTCAATATTAAGGTCCGATACCGTGCCGTTGGTTAACATAGAAAAATGTCTTTGAATTTTTAAAGCATTTTAGAACGCTTATTTCCTCATTTTAAGCTTCACAGAACACTTTATTTCGCATAGGCATACATAGTAAACTTTAGGGTCACGCTGTGTACCCCCTAATTGACCTATAATTATTTCCTGTGGTAGGGTACACTATTACCCTGTAATATAATACCTGGTCCAATTTAAATATTATGGGTCAATATTAAGGTCTGATATTGCGCCTTGCGTTAGTTAACCATTGAAAGATGTCTTTGAATTTTTAAAGCATTTTAGAACACTTATTTCTTCATTTTAAGCTTCTCAGAACACTTTATTTCGCATAGGCATACATAGTAAACTTTAGGTTCACTCTGTGTACCCCCTAAATGACCTATAATTATTTCCTGTGGTAGGGTACACTATTACCCTGTAATATAATACGTGGTCCAATTTAAAAATTATAGGTCAATATTAAGGTCCGATACCGTGCCGTTAGTTAACATAGAAAAATGTCTTTGAATTTTTAAAGCATTTTAGAACGCTTATTTCCTCATTTTAAGCTTCTCGGAACACTTTATTTCGCATAGGCATACATAGTAAACTTTAGGGGCACGCTGTGTACCCCCTAATTGACCTATAATTATTTCCTGTGGTAGGGTACACTATTACCCTGTAATATAATACCTGGTCCAATTTAAATATTATGGGTCAATATTAAGGTCTGATATCGTGCCTTGCGTTGATTAACCATTGAAAGATGTCTTTGAATTTTTAAAGCATTTTAGAACGCTTATTTCTTCATTTTAAGCTTCTCAAAACATTTTATTTCGCATAGGCATACATAGTAAAATTTAGGGTCACGCTGTGTACCCCCTAAATGACCTATAATTATTTCCTGTGGTAGGGTACACTATTACCCTGTAATATAATACGTGGTTCAATTTAAAAATTATAGGTCAATATTAAGGTCCGATACCGTGCCGTTAGTTAACATAGAAAAATGTCTTTGAATTTTTAAAGCATTTTAGAACGCTTATTTCCTCATTTTAAGCTTCTCAGAACACTTTACTTCGCATAGGCAAACATAGTAAACTTTAGGGTCACGCTGTGTACCCCCTAATTGACCTATAATTATTTCCTGTGGTAGGGTACACTATTACCCTGTAATATAATACCTGGTCCAATTTAAATATTATGGGTGAATATTAAGGTCTGATATTGCGCCTTGCGTTAGTTAACCATTGAAAGATGTCTTTGATTTTTTAAAGCCTTTTAGAACGCTTATTTCTTCATTTTAAGCTTCTCAGAACACTCTATTTCGCATAGGCATACATAGTAAACTTTAGGGTCACGCTGTGTACCCCCTAATTGAAATATAATTATTTCCTGTTGTAGGGTACACTATTACCCTGTAATATAATACCTGGTCCAATTTAAATATTATGGTTCCATATTAAGGTCTGATATCGCGCCTTGCGTTAGTTAACCATTGAAAGATGTCTTTGAATTTTTAAAGCATTTTAGAACGCTTATTTCTTCATTTTAAGCTTCTCAAAACATTTTATTTCGCATAGGCATACATAGTAAAATTTAGGGTCACGCTGTGTACCCCCTAAATGACCTATAATTATTTCCTGTGGTAGGGTGCACTATTACCCTGTAATATAATACGTGGTCCAATTTAAAAATTATAGGTCAATATTAAGGTCCGATACCGTGCCGTTAGTTAACATAGAAAAATGTCTTTGAATTTTTAAAGCATTTTAGAACGCTTATTTCCTCATTTTAAGCTTCTCGGAACACTTTATTTCGCATAGGCATACATAGTAAACTTTAGGGGCACGCTGTGTTCCCCCTAATTGACCTATAATTATTTCCTGTGGTAGGGTACACTATTACCCTGTAATATAATACCTGGTCCAATTTAAATATTATGGGTCAATATTAAGGTCTGATATCGCGCCTTGCGTTGATTAACCATTGAAAGATGTCTTTGAATTTTTAAAGCATTTTAGAACGCTTATTTCTTCATTTTAAGCTTCTCAAAACATTTTATTTTGCATAGGCATACATAGTAAAATTTAGGGTCACGCTGTGTTCCCCCTAAATGACCTATAATTATTTCCTGTGGTAGGGTACACTATTACCCTGTAATATAATACGTGGTCCAATTTAAAAATTATAGGTCAATATTAAGGTCCGATACCGTGCCGTTAGTTAACATAGAAAAATGTCTTTGAATTTTTAAAGCATTTCAGAACGCTTATTTCCTCATTTTAAGCTTCTCAGAACACTTTATTTTGCATAGGAATACATAGTAAACTTTAGGGTCACGCTGTGTACCCCCTAATTGACCTATAATTATTTCTTGCTGTAGGGTACACTATTACCCTGTAATATAATACGTGGTCCAATTTAAAAATTATAGGTCAATATTAAGGTCCGATACCGAGCCGTTAGTTAACATAGAAAAGTGTCTTCGAATTTCCTTGTTTTAATGCACTATTTAAAATATACATAGTGTACCCCCTAATTGACCTATAATTATTTCCTGTTTTAGGGTACACTATTACCCTGTAATATAAAACCTGGGCCAATTTAAATATTTTGGGTCAATATTAAGGTATGATATTGCGCCTTGCGTTAGTTAACCATTGAAAGATGTCTTTGAATTTTTAAAGCATTTTAGAACGCTTATTTCCTCATTTTAAGCTTCTCAAAACATTTTATTTCGCATAGGCATACATAGTAAAATTTAGGGTCACGCTGTGTACCCCCTAAATGACCTATAATTATTTCCTGTGGTAGGGTACACTATTACCCTGTAATATAATACGTGGTCCAATTTAAAAATTATAGGTCAATATTAAGGTCCGATACCGTGCCGTTAGTTAACATAGAAAAATGTCTTTGAATTTTTAAAGCATTTTAGAACGCTTATTTCCTCATTTTAAGCTTCTCAGAACACTTTATTTCGCATAGGCATACATAGTAAGTTCTTTAGGGTCACGCTGTGTACCCCCTAATTGACCTATAATTATTTCCTGTTTTAGGGTACACTATTACCCTGTAATATAATACCTGGTCCAATTTAAATATTATGGGTCAATATTAAGGTCTGATATTGCGCCTTGCGTTAGTTAACCATTGAAAGATGTCTTTGAATTTTTAAAGCATTTTAGAACGCTTATTTCTTCATTTTAAGCTTCTCAGAACACTTTATTTCGCATAGGCATACATAGTAAACTTTAGGGTCACTCTGTGTACCCCCTAATTGACCTATAATTATTTCCTGTGGTAGGGTACACTATAACCCTGTAATATAATACGTGGTCCAATTTAAAAATTATAGGTCAATATTAAGGTCCGATACCGTACCGTTAGTTAACATAGAAAAATGTCTTTGAATTTTTAAAGCATTTTAGAACGCTTATTTCCTCATTTTAAGCTTCTCAGAACACTTTATTTTGCATAGGAATACATAGTAAACTTTAGGGTCACGCTGTGTACCCCCTAATTGACCTATAATTATTTCCTGCTGTAGGGTACACTATTACCCTGTAATATAATACCTGGTCCAATTTAAATATTATGGGTCAATATTAAGGTCTGATATCGCGCCTTGCGTTCATTAACCATTGAAAGATATCTTTGAATTTTTAAAGCATTTTAGAACGCTTATTTCTTCATTTTAAGCTTCTCAAAACATTTTATTTCGCATAGGCATACATAGTAAAATTTAGGGTCACGCTGTGTACCCCCTAAATGACCTATAATTATTTCCTGTGGTAGGGTGCACTATTACCCTGTAATATAATACGTGGTCCAATTTAAAAATTATAGGTCAATATTAAGGTCCGATACCGTGCCGTTAGTTAACATAGAAAAATGTCTTTGAATTTTTAAAGCATTTTAGAACGCTTATTTCCTCATTTTAAGCTTCTCGGAACACTTTATTTCGCATAGGCATACATAGTAAACTTTAGGGGCACGCTGTGTTCCCCCTAATTGACCTATAATTATTTCCTGTGGTAGGGTACACTATTACCCTGTAATATAATACCTGGTCCAATTTAAATATTATGGGTCAATATTAAGGTCTGATATCGCGCCTTGCGTTGATTAACCATTGAAAGATGTCTTTGAATTTTTAAAGCATTTTAGAACGCTTATTTCTTCATTTTAAGCTTCTCAAAACATTTTATTTTGCATAGGCATACATAGTAAAATTTAGGGTCACGCTGTGTTCCCCCTAAATGACCTATAATTATTTCCTGTGGTAGGGTACACTATTACCCTGTAATATAATACGTGGTCCAATTTAAAAATTATAGGTCAATATTAAGGTCCGATACCGTGCCGTTAGTTAACATAGAAAAATGTCTTTGAATTTTTAAAGCATTTCAGAACGCTTATTTCCTCATTTTAAGCTTCTCAGAACACTTTATTTTGCATAGGAATACATAGTAAACTTTAGGGTCACGCTGTGTACCCCCTAATTGACCTATAATTATTTCTTGCTGTGGGGTACACTACTACCCTGTAATATAATACGTGGTCCAATTTAAAAATTATAGGTCAATATTAAGGTCCGATACCGAGCCGTTAGTTAACATAGAAAAGTGTCTTCGAATTTCCTTGTTTTAATGCACTATTTAAAATATACATAGTGTACCCCCTAATTGACCTATAATTATTTCCTGTTTTAGGGTACACTATTACCCTGTAATATAAAACCTGGGCCAATTTAAATATTTTGGGTCAATATTAAGGTATGATATTGCGCCTTGCGTTAGTTAACCATTGAAAGATGTCTTTGAATTTTTAAAGCATTTTAGAACGCTTATTTCCTCATTTTAAGCTTCTCAAAACATTTTATTTCGCATAGGCATACATAGTAAAATTTAGGGTCACGCTGTGTACCCCCTAAATGACCTATAATTATTTCCTGTGGTAGGGTACACTATTACCCTGTAATATAATACGTGGTCCAATTTAAAAATTATAGGTCAATATTAAGGTCCGATACCGTGCCGTTAGTTAACATAGAAAAATGTCTTTGAATTTTTAAAGCATTTTAGAACGCTTATTTCCTCATTTTAAGCTTCTCAGAACACTTTATTTCGCATAGGCATACATAGTAAGTTCTTTAGGGTCACGCTGTGTACCCCCTAATTGACCTATAATTATTTCCTGTTTTAGGGTACACTATTACCCTGTAATATAATACCTGGTCCAATTTAAATATTATGGGTCAATATTAAGGTCTGATATTGCGCCTTGCGTTAGTTAACCATTGAAAGATGTCTTTGAATTTTTAAAGCATTTTAGAACGCTTATTTCTTCATTTTAAGCTTCTCAGAACACTTTATTTCGCATAGGCATACATAGTAAACTTTAGGGTCACTCTGTGTACCCCCTAATTGACCTATAATTATTTCCTGTGGTAGGGTACACTATAACCCTGTAATATAATACGTGGTCCAATTTAAAAATTATAGGTCAATATTAAGGTCCGATACCGTAACGTTAGTTAACATAGAAAAATGTCTTTGAATTTTTAAAGCATTTTAGAACGCTTATTTCCTCATTTTAAGCTTCTCAGAACACTTTATTTTGCATAGGAATACATAGTAAACTTTAGGGTCACGCTGTGTACCCCCTAATTGACCTATAATTATTTCCTGCTGTAGGGTACACTATTACCCTGTAATATAATACCTGGTCCAATTTAAATATTATGGGTCAATATTAAGGTCTGATATCGCGCCTTGCGTTCATTAACCATTGAAAGATATCTTTGAATTTTTAAAGCATTTTAGAACGCTTATTTCTTCATTTTAAGCTTCTCAGAACACTTTATTTCGCATAGGCATACATAGTAAACTTTAGGGTCACTCTGTGTACCCCCTAATTGACCTATAATTATTTCCTGTGGTAGGGTACACTATAACCCTGTAATATAATACGTGGTCCAATTTAAAAATTATAGGTCAATATTAAGGTCCGATACCGTACCGTTAGTTAACATAGAAAAATGTCTTTGAATTTTTAAAGCATTTTAGAACGCTTATTTCCTCATTTTAAGCTTCTCAGAACACTTTATTTTGCATAGGAATACATAGTAAACTTTAGGGTCACGCTGTGTACCCCCTAATTGACCTATAATTATTTCCTGCTGTAGGGTACACTATTACCCTGTAATATAATACCTGGTCCAATTTAAATATTATGGGTCAATATTAAGGTCTGATATCGCGCCTTGCGTTCATTAACCATTGAAAGATATCTTTGAATTTTTAAAGCATTTTAGAACGCTTATTTCTTCATTTTAAGCTTCTCAAAACATTTTATTTCGCATAGGCATACATAGTAAAATTTAGGGTCACGCTGTGTACCCCCTAAATGACCTATAATTATTTCCTGTGGTAGGGTGCACTATTACCCTGTAATATAATACGTGGTCCAATTTAAAAATTATAGGTCAATATTAAGGTCCGATACCGTGCCGTTAGTTAACATAGAAAAATGTCTTTGAATTTTTAAAGCATTTTAGAACGCTTATTTCCTCATTTTAAGCTTCTCGGAACACTTTATTTCGCATAGGCATACATAGTAAACTTTAGGGGCACGCTGTGTTCCCCCTAATTGACCTATAATTATTTCCTGTGGTAGGGTACACTATTACCCTGTAATATAATACCTGGTCCAATTTAAATATTATGGGTCAATATTAAGGTCTGATATCGCGCCTTGCGTTGATTAACCATTGAAAGATGTCTTTGAATTTTTAAAGCATTTTAGAACGCTTATTTCTTCATTTTAAGCTTCTCAAAACATTTTATTTTGCATAGGCATACATAGTAAAATTTAGGGTCACGCTGTGTTCCCCCTAAATGACCTATAATTATTTCCTGTGGTAGGGTACACTATTACCCTGTAATATAATACGTGGTCCAATTTAAAAATTATAGGTCAATATTAAGGTCCGATACCGTGCCGTTAGTTAACATAGAAAAATGTCTTTGAATTTTTAAAGCATTTCAGAACGCTTATTTCCTCATTTTAAGCTTCTCAGAACACTTTATTTTGCATAGGAATACATAGTAAACTTTAGGGTCACGCTGTGTACCCCCTAATTGACCTATAATTATTTCTTGCTGTGGGGTACACTACTACCCTGTAATATAATACGTGGTCCAATTTAAAAATTATAGGTCAATATTAAGGTCCGATACCGAGCCGTTAGTTAACATAGAAAAGTGTCTTCGAATTTCCTTGTTTTAATGCACTATTTAAAATATACATAGTGTACCCCCTAATTGACCTATAATTATTTCCTGTTTTAGGGTACACTATTACCCTGTAATATAAAACCTGGGCCAATTTAAATATTTTGGGTCAATATTAAGGTATGATATTGCGCCTTGCGTTAGTTAACCATTGAAAGATGTCTTTGAATTTTTAAAGCATTTTAGAACGCTTATTTCCTCATTTTAAGCTTCTCAAAACATTTTATTTCGCATAGGCATACATAGTAAAATTTAGGGTCACGCTGTGTACCCCCTAAATGACCTATAATTATTTCCTGTGGTAGGGTACACTATTACCCTGTAATATAATACGTGGTCCAATTTAAAAATTATAGGTCAATATTAAGGTCCGATACCGTGCCGTTAGTTAACATAGAAAAATGTCTTTGAATTTTTAAAGCATTTTAGAACGCTTATTTCCTCATTTTAAGCTTCTCAGAACACTTTATTTCGCATAGGCATACATAGTAAGTTCTTTAGGGTCACGCTGTGTACCCCCTAATTGACCTATAATTATTTCCTGTTTTAGGGTACACTATTACCCTGTAATATAATACCTGGTCCAATTTAAATATTATGGGTCAATATTAAGGTCTGATATTGCGCCTTGCGTTAGTTAACCATTGAAAGATGTCTTTGAATTTTTAAAGCATTTTAGAACGCTTATTTCTTCATTTTAAGCTTCTCAGAACACTTTATTTCGCATAGGCATACATAGTAAACTTTAGGGTCACTCTGTGTACCCCCTAATTGACCTATAATTATTTCCTGTGGTAGGGTACACTATAACCCTGTAATATAATACGTGGTCCAATTTAAAAATTATAGGTCAATATTAAGGTCCGATACCGTAACGTTAGTTAACATAGAAAAATGTCTTTGAATTTTTAAAGCATTTTAGAACGCTTATTTCCTCATTTTAAGCTTCTCAGAACACTTTATTTTGCATAGGAATACATAGTAAACTTTAGGGTCACGCTGTGTACCCCCTAATTGACCTATAATTATTTCCTGCTGTAGGGTACACTATTACCCTGTAATATAATACCTGGTCCAATTTAAATATTATGGGTCAATATTAAGGTCTGATATCGCGCCTTGCGTTCATTAACCATTGAAAGATATCTTTGAATTTTTAAAGCATTTTAGAACGCTTATTTCTTCATTTTAAGCTTCTCAAAACATTTTATTTCGCATAGGCATACATAGTAAAATTTAGGGTCACGCTGTGTACCCCCTAAATGACCTATAATTATTTCCTGTGGTAGGGTGCACTATTACCCTGTAATATAGTACGTGGTCCAATTTAAAAATTATAGGTCAATATTAAGGTCCGATACCGTGCCGTTAGTTAACATAGAAAAATGTCTTTGAATTTTTAAAGCATTTTAGAACGCTTATTTCCTCATTTTAAGCTTCTCGGAACACTTTATTTCGCATAGGCATACATAGTAAACTTTAGGGGCACGCTGTGTACCCCCTAATTGACCTATAATTATTTCCTGTGGTAGGGTACACTATTACCCTGTAATATAATACCTGGTCCAATTTAAATATTATGGGTCAATATTAAGGTCTGATATCGCGCCTTGCGTTGATTAACCATTGAAAGATGTCTTTGAATTTTTAAAGCATTTTAGAACGCTTATTTCTTCATTTTAAGCTTCTCAAAACATTTTATTTTGCATAGGCATACATAGTAAAATTTAGGGTCACGCTGTGTTCCCCCTAAATGACCTATAATTATTTCCTGTGGTAGGGTACACTATTACCCTGTAATATAATACGTGGTCCAATTTAAAAATTATAGGTCAATATTAAGGTCCGATACCGTGCCGTTAGTTAACATAGAAAAATGTCTTTGAATTTTTAAAGCATTTCAGAACGCTTATTTCCTCATTTTAAGCTTCTCAGAACACTTTATTTTGCATAGGAATACATAGTAAACTTTAGGGTCACGCTGTGTACCCCCTAATTGACCTATAATTATTTCTTGCTGTAGGGTACACTATTACCCTGTAATATAATACGTGGTCCAATTTAAAAATTATAGGTCAATATTAAGGTCCGATACCGAGCCGTTAGTTAACATAGAAAAGTGTCTTCGAATTTCCTTGTTTTAATGCACTATTTAAAATATACATAGTGTACCCCCTAATTGACCTATAATTATTTCCTGTTTTAGGGTACACTATTACCCTGTAATATAAAACCTGGGCCAATTTAAATATTTTGGGTCAATATTAAGGTATGATATTGCGCCTTGCGTTAGTTAACCATTGAAAGATGTCTTTGAATTTTTAAAGCATTTTAGAACGCTTATTTCCTCATTTTAAGCTTCTCAAAACATTTTATTTCGCATAGGCATACATAGTAAAATTTAGGGTCACGCTGTGTACCCCCTAAATGACCTATAATTATTTCCTGTGGTAGGGTACACTATTACCCTGTAATATAATACGTGGTCCAATTTAAAAATTATAGGTCAATATTAAGGTCCGATACCGTGCCGTTAGTTAACATAGAAAAATGTCTTTGAATTTTTAAAGCATTTTAGAACGCTTATTTCCTCATTTTAAGCTTCTCAGAACACTTTATTTTGCATAGGAATACATAGTAAACTTTAGGGTCACGCTGTGTACCCCCTAATTGACCTATAATTATTTCCTGCTGTAGGGTACACTATTACCCTGTAATATAATACCTGGTCCAATTTAAATATTATGGGTCAATATTAAGGTCTGATATCGCGCCTTGCGTTCATTAACCATTGAAAGATATCTTTGAATTTTTAAAGCATTTTAGAACGCTTATTTCTTCATTTTAAGCTTCTCAAAACATTTTATTTCGCAAAGGCATACATAGTAAAATTTAGGGTCACGCTGTGTACCCCCTAAATGACCTATAATTATTTCCTGTGGTAGGGTGCACTATTACCCTGTAATATAATACGTGGTCCAATTTAAAAATTATAGGTCAATATTAAGGTCCGATACCGTGCCGTTAGTTAACATAGAAAAAAATCTTTGAATTTTTAAAGCATTTTAGAACGCTTATTTCCTCATTTTAAGCTTCTCGGAACACTTTATTTCGCATAGGCATACATAGTAAACTTTAGGGGCACGCTGTGTACCCCCTAATTGACCTATAATTATTTCCTGTGGTAGGGTACACTATTACCCTGTAATATAATACCTGGTCCAATTTAAATATTATGGGTCAATATTAAGGTCTGATATCGCGCCTTGCGTTGATTAACCATTGAAAGATGTCTTTGAATTTTTAAAGCATTTTAGAACGCTTATTTCTTCATTTTAAGCTTCTCAAAACATTTTATTTTGCATAGGCATACATAGTAAAATTTAGGGTCACGCTGTGTTCCCCCTAAATGACCTATAATTATTTCCTGTGGTAGGGTACACTATTACCCTGTAATATAATACGTGGTCCAATTTAAAAATTATAGGTCAATATTAAGGTCCGATACCGTGCCGTTAGTTAACATAGAAAAATGTCTTTGAATTTTTAAAGCATTTCAGAACGCTTATTTCCTCATTTTAAGCTTCTCAGAACACTTTATTTTGCATAGGAATACATAGTAAACTTTAGGGTCACGCTGTGTACCCCCTAATTGACCTATAATTATTTCTTGCTGTAGGGTACACTATTACCCTGTAATATAATACGTGGTCCAATTTAAAAATTATAGGTCAATATTAAGGTCCGATACCGAGCCGTTAGTTAACATAGAAAAGTGTCTTCGAATTTCCTTGTTTTAATGCACTATTTAAAATATACATAGTGTACCCCCTAATTGACCTATAATTATTTCCTGTTTTAGGGTACACTATTACCCTGTAATATAAAACCTGGGCCAATTTAAATATTTTGGGTCAATATTAAGGTATGATATTGCGCCTTGCGTTAGTTAACCATTGAAAGATGTCTTTGAATTTTTAAAGCATTTTAGAACGCTTATTTCCTCATTTTAAGCTTCTCAAAACATTTTATTTCGCATAGGCATACATAGTAAAATTTAGGGTCACGCTGTGTACCCCCTAAATGACCTATAATTATTTCCTGTGGTAGGGTACACTATTACCCTGTAATATAATACGTGGTCCAATTTAAAAATTATAGGTCAATATTAAGGTCCGATACCGTGCCGTTAGTTAACATAGAAAAATGTCTTTGAATTTTTAAAGCATTTTAGAACGCTTATTTCCTCATTTTAAGCTTCTCAGAACACTTTATTTCGCATAGGCATACATAGTAAGTTCTTTAGGGTCACGCTGTGTACCCCCTAATTGACCTATAATTATTTCCTGTTTTAGGGTACACTATTACCCTGTAATATAATACCTGGTCCAATTTAAATGTTATGGGTCAATATTAAGGTCTGATATTGCGCCTTGCGTTAGTTAACCATTGAAAGATGTCTTTGAATTTTTAAAGCATTTTAGAACGCTTATTTCTTCATTTTAAGCTTCTCAGAACACTTTATTTCGCATAGGCATACATAGTAAACTTTAGGGTCACTCTGTGTACCCCCTAATTGACCTATAATTATTTCCTGTGGTAGGGTACACTATAACCCTGTAATATAATACGTGGTCCAATTTAAAAATTATAGGTCAATATTAAGGTCCGATACCGTACCGTTAGTTAACATAGAAAAATGTCTTTGAATTTTTAAAGCATTTTAGAACGCTTATTTCCTCATTTTAAGCTTCTCAGAACACTTTATTTTGCATAGGAATACATAGTAAACTTTAGGGTCACGCTGTGTACCCCCTAATTGACCTATAATTATTTCCTGCTGTAGGGTACACTATTACCCTGTAATATAATACCTGGTCCAATTTAAATATTATGGGTCAATATTAAGGTCTGATATCGCGCCTTGCGTTCATTAACCATTGAAAGATATCTTTGAATTTTTAAAGCATTTTAGAACGCTTATTTCTTCATTTTAAGCTTCTCAAAACATTTTATTTCGCATAGGCATACATAGTAAAATTTAGGGTCACGCTATGTACCCCCTAAATGGCCTATAATTATTTCCTGTGGTAGGGTACACTATTACCCTGTAATATAATACGGGGTCCAATTTAAAATTTATAGGTCAATATTAAGGTCCGATACCGTGCCGTTAGTTAACATAGAAAAATGTCTTTGAATTTTTAAAGCATTTTAGAACGCTTATTTCCTCATTTTAAGCTTCTCAGAACACTTTATTTCGCATAGGCATACATAGTAAACTTTAGGGTCACGCTGTGTACCCCCTAATTGACCTATAATTATTTCCTGTGGTAGGGTACACTATTACCCTGTAATATAATAGCTGGTCCAATTTAAATATTATGGGTGAATATTAAGGTCTGATATTGCGCCTTGCGTTAGTTAACCATTGAAAGATGTCTTTGATTTTTTAAAGCATATTAGAACGCTTATTTCTTCATTTTAAGCTTCTCAGAACACTCTATTTCGCATAGGCATACATAGTAAACTTTAGGGTCACGCTGAGTACCCCCTAATTGAAATATAATTATTTCCTGATGTAGGGTACACTATTACCCTGTAATATAATACCTGGTCCAATTTAAATATTATGGTTCCATATTAAGGTCTGATATCGCGCCTTGCGTTAGTTAACCATTGAAAGATGTCTTTGAATTTTTAAAGCATTTTAGAACGCTTATTTCTTCATTTTAAGCTTCTCAAAACATTTTATTTCGCAAAGGCATACATAGTAAAATTTAGGGTCACGCTGTGTACCCCCTAAATGACCTATACTTATTTCCTGTGGTAGGGTACACTATTACCCTGTAATATAATACGTGGTCCAATTTAAAATTTATAGGTCAATATTAAGGTCCGATACCGTGCCGTTAGTTAACATAGAAAAATGTCTTTGAATTTTTAAAGCATTTTAGAACGCTTATTTCCTCATTTTAAGCTTCTCAGAACACTTTATTTCGCATAGGCATACATAGTAAACTTTAGGGTCACGCTGTGTACCCCCTAATTGACCTATAATTATTTCCTGTGGTAGGGTACACTATTACCCTGTAATATAATACCTGGTCCAATTTAAATATTATGGGTCAATATTAAGGTCTGATATTGCGCCTTGCGTTAGTTAACCATTGAAAGATGTCTTTGAATTTTTAAAGCATTTTAGAACGCTTATTTCTTCATTTTAAGCTTCTCAAAACATTTTATTTCGCAAAGGCATACATAGTAAAATTTAGGGTCACGCTGTGTACCCCCTAAATGACCTATAATTATTTCCTGTGGTAGGGTACACTATTACCCTGTAATATAATACGTGGTCCAATTTAAAAATTATAGGTCAATATTAAGGTCCGATACCGTGCCGTTAGTTAACATAGAAAAATGTCTTTGAATTTTTAAAGCATTTTAGAACGCTTATTTCCTCATTTTAAGCTTCTCAGAACACTTTATTTCGCATAGGCATACATAGTAAGTTCTTTAGGGTCACGCTGTGTACCCCCTAATTGACCTATAATTATTTCCTGTTTTAGGGTACACTATTACCCTGTAATATAATACCTGGTCCAATTTAAATATTATGGGTCAATATTAAGGTCTGATATTGCGCCTTGCGTTAGTTAACCATTGAAAGATGTCTTTGAATTTTTAAAGCATTTTAGAACGCCTATTTCTTCATTTTAAGCTTCTCAGAACACTTTATTTCGCATAGGCATACATAGTAAACTTTAGGGTCACTCTGTGTACCCCCTAATTGACCTATAATTATTTCCTGCGGTAGGGTACACTATTACCCTGTAATATAATACGTGGTCCAATTTAAAATTTATAGGTCAATATTAAGGTCCGATACCGTGCCGTTAGTTAACATAGAAAAATGTCTTTGAATTTTTAAAGCATTTTAGAACGCTTATTTCCTCATTTTAAGCTTCACAGAACACTTTATTTCGCATAGGCATACATAGTAAACTTTAGGGTCACGCTGTGTACCCCCTAATTGACCTATAATTATTTCCTGTGGTAGGGTACACTATTACCCTGTAATATAATACCTGGTCCAATTTAAATATTATGGGTCAATATTAAGGTCTGATATTGCGCCTTGCGTTAGTTAACCATTGAAAGATGTCTTTGAATTTTTAAAGCATTTTAGAACACTTATTTCTTCATTTTAAGCTTCTCAGAACACTTTATTTCGCATAGGCATACATAGTAAACTTTAGGTTCACTCTGTGTACCCCCTAAATGACCTATAATTATTTCCTGTGGTAGGGTACACTATTACCCTGTAATATAATACGTGGTCCAATTTAAAAATTATAGGTCAATATTAAGGTCCGATACCGAGCCGTTAGTTAACATAGAAAAATGTCTTTGAATTTTTAAAGCATTTTAGAACGCTTATTTCATCATTTTAAGCTTCTCGGAACACTTTATTTCGCATAGGCATACATAGTAAACTTTAGGGGCACGCTGTGTACCCCCTAATTGACCTATAATTATTTCCTGTGGTAGGGTACACTATTACCCTGTAATATAATACCTGGTCCAATTTAAATATTATGGGTCAATATTAAGGTCTGATATCGTGCCTTGTGTTGATTAACCATTGAAAGATGTCTTTGAATTTTTAAAGCATTTTAGAACGCTTATTTCTTCATTTTAAGCTTCTCAAAACATTTTATTTCGCATAGGCATACATAGTAAAATTTAGGGTCACGCTGTGTACCCCCTAAATGACCTATAATTATTTCCTGTGGTAGGGTACACTATTACCCTGTAATATAATACGTGGTTCAATTTAAAAATTATAGGTCAATATTAAGGTCCGATACCGTGCCGTTAGTTAACATAGAAAAATGTCTTTGAATTTTTAAAGCATTTTAGAACGCTTATTTCCTCATTTTAAGCTTCTCAGAACACTTTACTTCGCATAGGCAAACATAGTAAACTTTAGGGTCACGCTGTGTACCCCCTAATTGACCTATAATTATTTCCTGTGGTAGGGTACACTATTACCCTGTAATATAATACCTGGTCCAATTTAAATATTATGGGTGAATATTAAGGTCTGATATTGCGCCTTGCGTTAGTTAACCATTGAAAGATGTCTTTGATTTTTTAAAGCCTTTTAGAACGCTTATTTCTTCATTTTAAGCTTCTCAGAACACTCTATTTCGCATAGGCATACATAGTAAACTTTAGGGTCACGCTGTGTACCCCCTAATTGAAATATAATTATTTCCTGTTGTAGGGTACACTATTACCCTGTAATATAATACCTGGTCCAATTTAAATATTATGGTTCCATATTAAGGTCTGATATCGCGCCTTGCGTTAGTTAACCATTGAAAGATGTCTTTGAATTTTTAAAGCATTTTAGAACGCTTATTTCTTCATTTTAAGCTTCTCAAAACATTTTATTTCGCATAGGCATACATAGTAAAATTTAGGGTCACGCTGTGTACCCCCTAAATGACCTATAATTATTTCCTGTGGTAGGGTGCACTATTACCCTGTAATATAATACGTGGTCCAATTTAAAAATTATAGGTCAATATTAAGGTCCGATACCGTGCCGTTAGTTAACATAGAAAAATGTCTTTGAATTTTTAAAGCATTTCAGAACGCTTATTTCCTGATTTTAAGCTTCTCAGAACACTTTATTTTGCATAGGAATACATAGTAAACTTTAGGGTCACGCTGTGTACCCCCTAATTGACCTATAATTATTTCTTGCTGTAGGGTACACTATTACCCTGTAATATAATACGTGGTCCAATTTAAAAATTATAGGTCAATATTAAGGTCCGATACCGAGCCGTTAGTTAACATAGAAAAGTGTCTTCGAATTTCCTTGTTTTAATGCACTATTTAAAATATACATAGTGTACCCCCTAATTGACCTATAATTATTTCCTGTTTTAGGGTACACTATTACCCTGTAATATAAAACCTGGGCCAATTTAAATATTTTGGGTCAATATTAAGGTATGATATTGCGCCTTGCGTTAGTTAACCATTGAAAGATGTCTTTGAATTTTTAAAGCATTTTAGAACGCTTATTTCCTCATTTTAAGCTTCTCAAAACATTTTATTTCGCATAGGCATACATAGTAAAATTTAGGGTCACGCTGTGTACCCCCTAAATGACCTATAATTATTTCCTGTGGTAGGGTACACTATTACCCTGTAATATAATACGTGGTCCAATTTAAAAATTATAGGTCAATATTAAGGTCCGATACCGTGCCGTTAGTTAACATAGAAAAATGTCTTTGAATTTTTAAAGCATTTTAGAACGCTTATTTCCTCATTTTAAGCTTCTCAGAACACTTTATTTCGCATAGGCATACATAGTAAACTTTAGGGTCACGCTGTGTACCCCCTAATTGACCTATAATTATTTCCTGTGGTAGGGTACACTATTACCCTGTAATATAATACCTGGTCCAATTTAAATATTATGGGTCAATATTAAGGTCTGATATTGCGCCTTGCGTTAGTTAACCATTGAAAGATGTCTTTGAATTTTTAAAGCATTTTAGAACGCTTATTTCTTCATTTTAAGCTTCTCAAAACATTTTATTTCGCAAAGGCATACATAGTAAAATTTAGGGTCACGCTGTGTACCCCCTAAATGACCTATAATTATTTCCTGTGGTAGGGTACACTATCACCCTGTAATATAATACGTGGTCCAATTTAAAAATTATAGGTCAATATTAAGGTCCGATACCGTGCCGTTAGTTAACATAGAAAAATGTCTTTGAATTTTTAAAGCATTTTAGAACGCTTATTTCCTCATTTTAAGCTTCTCAGAACACTTTATTTCGCATAGGCATACATAGTAAGTTCTTTAGGGTCACGCTGTGTACCCCCTAATTGACCTATAATTATTTCCTGTTTTAGGGTACACTATTACCCTGTAATATAATACCTGGTCCAATTTAAATATTATGGGTCAATATTAAGGTCTGATATTGCGCCTTGCGTTAGTTAACCATTGAAAGATGTCTTTGAATTTTTAAAGCATTTTAGAACGCCTATTTCTTCATTTTAAGCTTCTCAGAACACTTTATTTCGCATAGGCATACATAGTAAACTTTAGGGTCACTCTGTGTACCCCCTAATTGACCTATAATTATTTCCTGTGGTAGGGTACACTATAACCCTGTAATATAATACGTGGTCCAATTTAAAAATTATAGGTCAATATTAAGGTCCGATACCGTACCGTTAGTTAACATAGAAAAATGTCTTTGAATTTTTAAAGCATTTTAGAACGCTTATTTCCTCATTTTAAGCTTCTCAGAACACTTTATTTTGCATAGGAATACATAGTAAACTTTAGGGTCACGCTGTGTACCCCCTAATTGACCTATAAATATTTCCTGCTGTAGGGTACACTATTACCCTGTAATATAACACCTGGTCCAATTTAAATATTATGGGTCAATATTAAGGTCTGATATCGCGCCTTGCGTTCATTAACCATTGAAAGATATCTTTGAATTTTTAAAGCATTTTAGAACGCTTATTTCTTCATTTTAAGCTTCTCAAAACATTTTATTTCGCATAGGCATACATAGTAAAATTTAGGGTCACGCTGTGTACCCATTAAATGACCTATAATTATTTCCTGTGGTAGGGTACACTATTACCCTGTAATATAATACGTGGTCCAATTTAAAAATTATAGGTCAATATTAAGGTCCGATACCGTGCCGTTAGTTAACATAGAAAAATGTCTTTGAATTTTTAAAGCATTTTAGAACGCTTATTTCCTCATTTTAAGCTTCTCGGAACACTTTATTTCGCATAGGCATACATAGTAAACTTTAGGGGCACGCTGTGTACCCCCTAATTGACCTATAATTATTTCCTGTGGTAGGGTACACTATTACCCTGTAATATAATACCTGGTCCAATTTAAATATTATGGGTCAATATTAAGGTCTGATATCGCGCCTTGCGTAGATTAACCATTGAAAGATGTCTTTGAATTTTTAAAGCATTTTAGAACGCTTATTTCTTCATTTTAAGCTTCTCAAAACATTTTATTTCGCATAGGCATACATAGTAAAATTTAGGGTCACGCTGTGTACCCCCTAAATGACCTATAATTATTTTCTGTGGTAGGGTACACTATTACCCTGTAATATAATACGTGGAAAAATTATAGGTCAATATTAAGGTCCGATACCGTGCCGTTAGTTAACATAGAAAAATGTCTTTGAATTTTTAAAGCATTTTAGAACGCTTATTTCCTCATTTTAAGCTTCTCGGAACACTTTATTTCGCATAGGCATACATAGTAAACTTTAGGGGCACGCTGTGTACCCCCTAATTGACCTATAATTATTTCCTGTGGTAGGGTACACTATTACCCTGTAATATAACACCTGGTCCAATTTAAATATTATGGGTCAATATTAAGGTCTGTTATAGCGCCTTGCGTTCATTAACCATTGAAAGATATCTTTGAATTTTTAAAGCATTTTAGAACGCTTATTTCTTCATTTTAAGCTTCTCAAAACATTTTATTCGCATAGGCATACATAGTAAAATTTAGGTCACGCTGTGTACCCATTAAATGACCTGTAATTATTTCCTGTGGTAGGGTACACTATTACCCTGTAATATAATACGTGGTCCAATTTAAAATTTATAGGTCAATATTAAGGTCCGATACCGTGCCGTTAGTTAACATAGAAAAATGTCTTTGAATTTTTAAAGCATTTTAGAACGCTTATTTCCTCATTTTAAGCTTCACAGAACACTTTATTTCGCATAGGCATACATAGTAAACTTTAGGGTCACGCTGTGTACCCCCTAATTGACCTATAATTATTTCCTGTGGTAGGGTACACTATTACCCTGTAATATAATACCTGGTCCAATTTAAATATTATGGGTCAATATTAAGGTCTGATATTGCGCCTTGCGTTAGTTAACCATTGAAAGATGTCTTTGAATTTTTAAAGCATTTTAGAACACTTATTTCTTCATTTTAAGCTTCTCAGAACACTTTATTTCGCATAGGCATACATAGTAAACTTTAGGTTCACTCTGTGTACCCCCTAAATGACCTATAATTATTTCCTGTGGTAGGGTACACTATTACCCTGTAATATAATACGTGGTCCAATTTAAAAATTATAGGTCAATATTAAGGTCCGATACCGTGCCGTTAGTTAACATAGAAAAATGTCTTTGAATTTTTAAAGCATTTTAGAACGCTTATTTCCTCATTTTAAGCTTCTCGGAACACTTTATTTCGCATAGGCATACATAGTAAACTTTAGGGGCACGCTGTGTACCCCCTAATTGACCTATAATTATTTCCTGTGGTAGGGTACACTATTACCCTGTAATATAATACCTGGTCCAATTTAAATATTATGGGTCAATATTAAGGTTTGATATCGCGCCTTGCGTTGATTAACCATTGAAAGATGTCTTTGAATTTTTAAAGCATTTTAGAACGCTTATTTCTTCATTTTAAGCTTCTCAAAACATTTTATTTCGCATAGGCATACATAGTAAAATTTAGGGTCACGCTGTGTACCCCCTAAATGACCTATAATTATTTCCTGTGGTAGGGTACACTAATACCCTGTAATATAATACGTGGTCCAATTTAAAAATTATAGGTCAATATTAAGGTCCGATACCGTGCCGTTAGTTAACATAGAAAAATGTCTTTGAATTTTTAAAGCATTTTAGAACGCTTATTTCCTCATTTTAAGCTTCTCAGAACACTTTACTTCGCATAGGCAAACATAGTAAACTTTAGGGTCACGCTGTGTACCCCCTAATTGACCTATAATTATTTCCTGTGGTAGGGTACACTATTACCCTGTAATATAATATCTGGTCCAATTTAAATATTATGGTTCCATATTAAGGTCTGATATCGCGCCTTGCGTTGGTTAACCATTGAAAGATGTCTTTGAATTTTTAAAGCATTTTAGAACGCTTATTTCTTCATTTTAAGCTTCTCAAAACATTTTATTTCGCATAGGCATACATAGTAAAATTTAGGGTCACGCTGTGTACCCCCTAAATGACCTATAATTATTTCCTGTGGTAGGGAACACTATTACCCTGTAATATAATACGTGGTCCAATTTAAAAATTATAGGTCAATATTAAGGTCCGATACCGTGCCGTTAGTTAACATAGAAAAATGTCTTTGAATTTTTAAAGCATTTTAGAACGCTTATTTCCTCATTTTAAGCTTCTCGGAACACTTTATTTCGCATAGGCATACATAGTAAACTTTAGGGGCACGCTGTGTACCCCCTAATTGACCTATAATTATTTCCTGTGGTAGGGTACACTATTACCCTGTAATATAATACCTGGTCCAATTTAAATATTATGGGTCAATATTAAGGTCTGATATCGCGCCTTGCGTAGATTAACCATTGAAAGATGTCTTTGAATTTTTAAAGCATTTTAGAACGCTTATTTCTTCATTTTAAGCTTCTCAAAACATTTTATTTCGCATAGGCATACATAGTAAAATTTAGGGTCACGCTGTGTACCCCCTAAATGACCTATAATTATTTTCTGTGGTAGGGTACACTATTACCCTGTAATATAATACGTGGTCCAATTTAAAAATTATAGGTCAATATTAAGGTCCGATACCGTGCCGTTAGTTAACATAGAAAAATGTCTTTGAATTTTTAAAGCATTTTAGAACGCTTATTTCCTCATTTTAAGCTTCTCGGAACACTTTATTTCGCATAGGCATACATAGTAAACTTTAGGGGCACGCTGTGTACCCCCTAATTGACCTATAACTATTTCCTGTGGTAGGGTACACTATTACCCTGTAATATAACACCTGGTCCAATTTAAATATTATGGGTCAATATTAAGGTCTGATATCGCGCCTTGCGTTCATTAACCATTGAAAGATATCTTTGAATTTTTAAAGCATTTTAGAACGCTTATTTCTTCATTTTAAGCTTCTCAAAACATTTTATTTCGCATAGGCATACATAGTAAAATTTAGGGTCACGCTGTGTACCCATTAAATGACCTATAATTATTTCCTGTGGTAGGGTACACTATTACCCTGTAATATAATACGTGGTCCAATTTAAAATTTATAGGTCAATATTAAGGTCCGATACCGTGCCGTTAGTTAACATAGAAAAATGTCTTTGAATTTTTAAAGCATTTTAGAACGCTTATTTCCTCATTTTAAGCTTCACAGAACACTTTATTTCGCATAGGCATACTTAGTAAACTTTAGGGTCACGCTGTGTACCCCCTAATTGACCTATAATTATTTCCTGTGGTAGGGTACACTATTACCCTGTAATATAATACCTGGTCCAATTTAAATATTATGGGTCAATATTAAGGTCTGATATTGCGCCTTGCGTTAGTTAACCATTGAAAGATGTCTTTGAATTTTTAAAGCATTTTAGAACACTTATTTCTTCATTTTAAGCTTCTCAGAACACTTTATTTCGCATAGGCATACATAGTAAACTTTAGGTTCACTCTGTGTACCCCCTAAATGACCTATAATTATTTCCTGTGGTAGGGTACACTATTACCCTGTAATATAATACGTGGTCCAATTTAAAAATTATAGGTCAATATTAAGGTCCGATACCGTGCCGTTAGTTAACATAGAAAAATGTCTTTGAATTTTTAAAGCATTTTAGAACGCTTATTTCCTCATTTTAAGCTTCTCGGAACACTTTATTTCGCATAGGCATACATAGTAAACTTTAGGGGCACGCTGTGTACCCCCTAATTGACCTATAATTATTTCCTGTGGTAGGGTACACTATTACCCTGTAATATAATACCTGGTCCAATTTAAATATTATGGGTCAATATTAAGGTCTGATATCGCGCCTTGCGTTGATTAACCATTGAAAGATGTCTTTGAATTTTTAAAGCATTTTAGAACGCTTATTTCTTCATTTTAAGCTTCTCAAAACATTTTATTTCGCATAGGCATACATAGTAAAATTTATGGTCACGCTGTGTACCCCCTAAATGACCTATAATTATTTCCTGTGGTAGGGTACACTATTACCCTGTAATATAATACGTGGTCCAATTTAAAAATTATAGGTCAATATTAAGGTCCGATACCGTGCCGTTAGTTAACATAGAAAAATGTCTTTGAATTTTTAAAGCATTTTAGAACGCTTATTTCCTCATTTTAAGCTTCTCAGAACACTTTACTTCGCATAGGCAAACATAGTAAACTTTAGGGTCACGCTGTGTACCCCCTAATTGACCTATAATTATTTCCTGTGGTAGGGTACACTATTACCCTGTAATATAATACCTGGTCCAATTTAAATATTATGGGTGAATATTAAGGTCTGATATTGCGCCTTGCGTTAGTTAACCATTGAAAGATGTCTATGATTTTTTAAAGCATTTTAGAACGCTTATTTCTTCATTTTAATCTTCTCAGAACACTCTATTTCGCATAGGCATACATAGTAAACTTTAGGGTCACGCTGTGTACCCCCTAATTGAAATATAATTATTTCCTGTTGTAGGGTACACTATTACCCTGTAATATAATATCTGGTCCAATTTAAATATTATGGTTCCATATTAAGGTCTGATATCGCGCCTTGCGTTGGTTAACCATTGAAAGATGTCTTTGAATTTTTAAAGCATTTTAGAACGCTTATTTCTTCATTTTAAGCTTCTCAAAACATTTTATTTCGCATAGGCATACATAGTAAAATTTAGGGTCACGCTGTGTACCCCCTAAATGACCTATAATTATTTCCTGTGGTAGGGTACACTATTACCCTGTAATATAATACGTGGTCCAATTTAAAAATTATAGGTCAATATTAAGGTCCGATACCGTGCCGTTAGTTAACATAGAAAAATGTCTTTGAATTTTTAAAGCATTTTAGAACGCTTATTTCCTCATTTTAAGCTTCTCGGAACACTTTATTTCGCATAGGCATACATAGTAAACTTTAGGGGCACGCTGTGTACCCCCTAATTGACCTATAATTATTTCCTGTGGTAGGGTACACTATTACCCTGTAATATAATACCTGGTCCAATTTAAATATTATGGGTCAATATTAAGGTCTGATATCGCGCCTTGCGTAGATTAACCATTGAAAGATGTCTTTGAATTTTTAAAGCATTTTAGAACGCTTATTTCTTCATTTTAAGCTTCTCAAAACATTTTATTTCGCATAGGCATACATAGTAAAATTTAGGGTCACGCTGTGTACCCCCTAAATGACCTATAATTATTTTCTGTGGTAGGGTACACTATTACCCTGTAATATAATACGTGGTCCAATTTAAAAATTATAGGTCAATATTAAGGTCCGATACCGTGCCGTTAGTTAACATAGAAAAATGTCTTTGATTTTTTAAAGCATTTTAGAACGCTTATTTCCTCATTTTAAGCTTCTCGGAACACTTTATTTCGCATAGGCATACATAGTAAACTTTAGGGGCACGCTGTGTACCCCCTAATTGACCTATAATTATTTCCTGTGGTAGGGTACACTATTACCCTGTAATATAATACCTGGTCCAATTTAAATATTATGGGTCAATATTAAGGTCTGATATCGCGCCTTGCGTTGATTAACCATTGAAAGATGTCTTTGAATTTTTAAAGCATTTTAGAACGCTTATTTCTTCATTTTAAGCTTCTCAAAACATTTTATTTCGCATAGGCATACATAGTAAAATTTAGGGTCACGCTGTGTACCCCCTAAATGACCTATAATTATTTCCTGTGGTAGGGTACACTATTACCCTGTAATATAATACGTGGTCCAATTTAAAAATTATAGGCCAATATTAAGGTCCGATACCTTGCCGTTAGTTAACATAGAAAAATGTCTTTGAATTTTTAAAGCATTTTAGAACGCTTATTTCCTCATTTTAAGCTTCACAGAACACTTTATTTCGCATAGGCATACATAGTAAACTTTAGGGTCACGCTGTGTACCCCCTAATTGACCTATAATTATTTCCTGTGGTAGGGTACACTATTACCCTGTAATATAATACCTGGTCCAATTTAAATATTATGGGTCAATATTAAGGTCTGATATTGCGCCTTGCGTTAGTTAACCATTGAAAGATGTCTTTGAATTTTTAAAGCATTTTAGAACACTTATTTCTTCATTTTAAGCTTCTCAGAACACTTTATTTCGCATAGGCATACATAGTAAACTTTAGGTTCACTCTGTGTACCCCTTAAATGACCTATAATTATTTCCTATGGTAGGGTACACTATAACCCTGTAATATAATACGTGGTCCTATTTAAAAATTATACGTCAATATTAAGGTCTGATACCGTACCGTTAGTTAACATAGAAAAATGTCTTTGAATTTTTAAAGCATTTTAGAACGCTTATTTCCTCATTTTAAGCTTCTCAGAACACTTTATTTTGCATAGGAATACATAGTAAACTTTAGGGTCACGCTGTGTACCCCCTAATTGACCTATAATTATTTCCTGCTGTAGGGTACACTATTACCCTGTAATATAATATCTGGTCCAATTTAAATATTATGGGTCAATATTAAGGTCTGATATTGCGCCTTGCGTTAGTTAACCATTGAAAGATGTCTTTGATTTTTTAAAGCATTTTAGAACGCTTATTTCTTCATTTTAAGCTTCTCAGAACACTCTATTTCGCATAGGCATACATAGTAAAATTTAGGGTCACGCTGTGTACCCATTAAATGACCTATAATTATTTCCTGTGGTAGGGTACACTATTACCCTGTAATATAATACGTGGTCCAATTTAAAATTTATAGGTCAATATTAAGGTCCGATACCGTGCCGTTAGTTAACATAGAAAAATGTCTTTGAATTTTTAAAGCATTTTAGAACGCTTATTTCCTCATTTTAAGCTTCACAGAACACTTTATTTCGCATAGGCATACATAGTAAACTTTAGGGTCACGCTGTGTACCCCCTAATTGACCTATAATTATTTCCTGTGGTAGGGTACACTATTACCCTGTAATATAATACCTGGTCCAATTTAAATATTATGGGTCAATATTAAGGTCTGATATTGCGCCTTGCGTTAGTTAACCATTGAAAGATGTCTTTGAATTTTTAAAGCATTTTAGAACACTTATTTCTTCATTTTAAGCTTCTCAGAACACTTTATTTCGCATAGGCATACATAGTAAACTTTAGGTTCACTCTGTGTACCCCCTAAATGACCTATAATTATTTCCTGTGGTAGGGTACACTATTACCCTGTAATATAATACGTGGTCCAATTTAAAAATTATAGGTCAATATTAAGGTCCGATACCGTGCCGTTAGTTAACATAGAAAAATGTCTTTGAATTTTTAAAGCATTTTAGAACGCTTATTTCCTCATTTTAAGCTTCTCGGAACACTTTATTTCGCATAGGCATACATAGTAAACTTTAGGGGCACGCTGTGTACCCCCTAATTGACCTATAATTATTTCCTGTGGTAGGGTACACTATTACCCTGTAATATAATACCTGGTCCAATTTAAATATTATGGGTCAATATTAAGGTCTGATATCGCGCCTTGCGTTGATTAACCATTGAAAGATGTCTTTGAATTTTTAAAGCATTTTAGAACGCTTATTTCTTCATTTTAAGCTTCTCAAAACATTTTATTTCGCATAGGCATACATAGTAAAATTTATGGTCACGCTGTGTACCCCCTAAATGACCTATAATTATTTCCTGTGGTAGGGTACACTATTACCCTGTAATATAATACGTGGTCCAATTTAAAAATTATAGGTCAATATTAAGGTCCGATACCGTGCCGTTAGTTAACATAGAAAAATGTCTTTGAATTTTTAAAGCATTTTAGAACGCTTATTTCCTCATTTTAAGCTTCTCAGAACACTTTACTTCGCATAGGCAAACATAGTAAACTTTAGGGTCACGCTGTGTACCCCCTAATTGACCTATAATTATTTCCTGTGGTAGGGTACACTATTACCCTGTAATATAATACCTGGTCCAATTTAAATATTATGGGTGAATATTAAGGTCTGATATTGCGCCTTGCGTTAGTTAACCATTGAAAGATGTCTATGATTTTTTAAAGCATTTTAGAACGCTTATTTCTTCATTTTGAGCTTCTCAGAACACTCTATTTCGCATAGGCATACATAGTAAACTTTAGGGTCACGCTGTGTACCCCCTAATTGAAATATAATTATTTCCTGTTGTAGGGTACACTATTACCCTGTAATATAATATCTGGTCCAATTTAAATATTATGGTTCCATATTAAGGTCTGATATCGCGCCTTGCGTTGGTTAACCATTGAAAGATGTCTTTGAATTTTTAAAGCATTTTAGAACGCTTATTTCTTCATTTTAAGCTTCTCAAAACATTTTATTTCGCATAGGCATACATAGTAAAATTTAGGGTCACGCTGTGTACCCCCTAAATGACCTATAATTATTTCCTGTGGTAGGGTACACTATTACCCTGTAATATAATACGTGGTCCAATTTAAAAATTATAGGTCAATATTAAGGTCCGATACCGTGCCGTTAGTTAACATAGAAAAATGTCTTTGAATTTTTAAAGCATTTTAGAACGCTTATTTCCTCATTTTAAGCTTCTCGGAACACTTTATTTCGCATAGGCATACATAGTAAACTTTAGGGGCACGCTGTGTACCCCCTAATTGACCTATAATTATTTCCTGTGGTAGGGTACACTATTACCCTGTAATATAATACCTGGTCCAATTTAAATATTATGGGTCAATATTAAGGTCTGATATCGCGCCTTGCGTAGATTAACCATTGAAAGATGTCTTTGAATTTTTAAAGCATTTTAGAACGCTTATTTCTTCATTTTAAGCTTCTCAAAACATTTTATTTCGCATAGGCATACATAGTAAAATTTAGGGTCACGCTGTGTACCCCCTAAATGACCTATAATTATTTTCTGTGGTAGGGTACACTATTACCCTGTAATATAATACGTGGTCCAATTTAAAAATTATAGGTCAATATTAAGGTCCGATACCGTGCCGTTAGTTAACATAGAAAAATGTCTTTGATTTTTTAAAGCATTTTAGAACGCTTATTTCCTCATTTTAAGCTTCTCGGAACACTTTATTTCGCATAGGCATACATAGTAAACTTTAGGGGCACGCTGTGTACCCCCTAATTGACCTATAATTATTTCCTGTGGTAGGGTACACTATTACCCTGTAATATAATACCTGGTCCAATTTAAATATTATGGGTCAATATTAAGGTCTGATATCGCGCCTTGCGTTGATTAACCATTGAAAGATGTCTTTGAATTTTTAAAGCATTTTAGAACGCTTATTTCTTCATTTTAAGCTTCTCAAAACATTTTATTTCGCATAGGCATACATAGTAAAATTTAGGGTCACGCTGTGTACCCCCTAAATGACCTATAATTATTTCCTGTGGTAGGGTACACTATTACCCTGTAATATAATACGTGGTCCAATTTAAAAATTATAGGCCAATATTAAGGTCCGATACCTTGCCGTTAGTTAACATAGAAAAATGTCTTTGAATTTTTAAAGCATTTTAGAACGCTTATTTCCTCATTTTAAGCTTCACAGAACACTTTATTTCGCATAGGCATACATAGTAAACTTTAGGGTCACGCTGTGTACCCCCTAATTGACCTATAATTATTTCCTGTGGTAGGGTACACTATTACCCTGTAATATAATACCTGGTCCAATTTAAATATTATGGGTCAATATTAAGGTCTGATATTGTGCCTTGCGTTAGTTAACCATTGAAAGATGTCTTTGAATTTTTAAAGCATTTTAGAACACTTATTTCTTCATTTTAAGCTTCTCAGAACACTTTATTTCGCATAGGCATACATAGTAAACTTTAGGTTCACTCTGTGTACCCCTTAATTGACCTATAATTATTTCCTATGGTAGGGTACACTATAACCCTGTAATATAATACGTGGTCCTATTTAAAAATTATACGTCAATATTAAGGTCTGATACCGTACCGTTAGTTAACATAGAAAAATGTCTTTGAATTTTTAAAGCATTTTAGAACGCTTATTTCCTCATTTTAAGCTTCTCAGAACACTTTATTTTGCATAGGAATACATAGTAAACTTTAGGGTCACGCTGTGTACCCCCTAATTGACCTATAATTATTTCCTGCTGTAGGGTACACTATTACCCTGTAATATAATATCTGGTCCAATTTAAATATTATGGGTCAATATTAAGGTCTGATATTGCGCCTTGCGTTAGTTAACCATTGAAAGATGTCTTTGATTTTTTAAAGCATTTTAGAACGCTTATTTCTTCATTTTAAGCTTCTCAGAACACTCTATTTCGCATAGGCATACATAGTAAACTTTAGGGTCACGCTGTGTACCCCCTAAATGACCTATAATTATTTCCTGTGGTAGGGTACACTATTACCCTGTAATATAATACGTGGTCCAATTTAAAAATTATAGGTCAATATTAAGGTCCGATACCGTGTCGTTAGTTAACATAGAAAAATGTCTTTGAATTTTTAAAGCATTTTAGAACGCTTATTTTCTCATTTTAAGCTTCTCGGAACACTTTATTTCGCATAGGCATACATAGTAAACTTTAGGGGCACGCTGTGTACCCCCTAATTGACCTATAATTATTTCCTGTGGTAGGGTACACTATTACCCTGTAATATAATACCTGGTCCAATTTAAACATTATGGGTCAATATTAAGGTCTGATATCGCGCCTTGCGTTGATTAACCATTGAAAGATGTCTTTGAATTTTTAAAGCATTTTAGAACGCTTATTTCTTCATTTTAAGCTTCTCAAAACATTTTATTTCGCATAGGCATACATAGTAAAATTTAGGGTCACGCTGTGTACCCCCTAAATGACCTATAATTATTTCCTGTGGTAGGGTACACTATTACCCTGTAATATAATACGTGGTCCAATTTAAAAATTATAGGTCAATATTAAGGTCCGATACCGTGCCGTTAGTTAACATAGAAAAATGTCTTTGAATTTTTAAAGCATTTTAGAACGCTTATTTCCTCATTTTAAGCTTCTCAGAACACTTTACTTCGCATAGGCAAACATAGTAAACTTTAGGGTCACGCTGTGTACCCCCTAATTGATTAATAATTATTTCCTGTGGTAGGGTACACTATTACCCTGTAATATAATACCTGGTCCAATTTAAATATTATGGGTGAATATTAAGGTCTGATATTGCGCCTTGCGTTAGTTAACCATTGAAAGATGTCTTTGATTTTTTAAAGCATTTTAGAACGCTTATTTCCTCATTTTAAGCGTCTCAGAACACTTTATTTCGCATAGGCAAACATAGTAAACTTTAGGGTCACGCTGTGTACCCCCTAATTGACCTATAATTATTTCCTGTGGTAGGGTACGCTATAACCCTGTAATATAATACGTGGTCCAATTTAAAAATTATAGGTCAATATTAAGGTCCGATACCGTGCCGTTAGTTAACATAGAAAAGTGTCTTCGAATTTCCTTGTTTTAATGCACTATTTAAAATATACATAGTGTACCCCCTAATTGACCTATAATTATTTCCTGTTGTAGGGTACACTATTACCCTGTAATATAATACCTGGTCCAATTTAAATATTATGGTTCCATATTAAGGTCTGATATCGCGCCTTGCGTTAGTTAACCATTGAAAGATGTCTTTGAATTTTTAAAGCATTTTAGAACGCTTTTTTCTTCATTTTAAGCTTCTCAAAACATTTTATTTCGCATAGGCATACATAGTAAAATTTAGGGTCACGCTGTGTACCCCCTAAATGACATATAATTATTTCCTGTGGTAGGGTACACTATTACCCAGTAATATAATACGTGGTCCAATTTAAAAATTATAGGTCAATATTAAGGTCCGATACCGTGCCGTTAGTTAACATAGAAAAATGTCTTTGAATTTTTAAAGCATTTTAGAACGCTTATTTCCTCATTTTAAGCTTCTCAGAACACTTTATTTCGCATAGGCATACATAGTAAGTTCTTTAGGGTCACGCTGTGTACCCCCTAATTGACCTATAATTATTTCCTGTGGTAGGGTACACTATTACCCTGTAATATAATACCTGGTCCAATTTAAATATTATGGGTCAATATTAAGGTCTGATATTGCGCCTTGCGTTAGTTAACCATTGAAAGATGTCTTTGAATTTTTAAAGCATTTTAGAACGCTTATTTCTTCATTTTAAGCTTCTCAGAACACTTTATTTCGCATAGGCATACATAGTAAACTTTAGGGTCACTCTGTGTACCCCCTAATTGACCTATAATTATTTCCTGTGGTAGGGTACACTATAACCCTGTAATATAATACGTGGTCCAATTTAAAAATTATAGGTCAATATTAAGGTCCGATACCGTACCGTTAGTTAACATAGAAACATGTCTTTGAATTTTTAAAGCATTTTAAAACGCTTATTTCCTCATTTTAAGCTTCTCAGAACACTTTATTTTGCTTAGGAATACATAGTAAACTTTAGGGTCACGCTGTGTACCCCCTAATTGACCTATAATTATTTCCTGCTGTAGGGTACACTATTACCCTGTAATATAATACCTGGTCCAATTTAAATATTATGGGTCAATATTAAGGTCTGATATCGTGCCTTGCGTTCATTAACCATTGAAAGATATCTTTGAATTTTTAAAGCATTTTAGAACGCTTATTTCTTCATTTTAAGCTTCTCAAAACATTTTATTTCGCATAGGCATACATAGTAAAATTTAGGGTCACGCTGTGTACCCCCTAATTGACCTATAATTATTTCCTGTGGTAGGGTACACTATAACCCTGTAATATAATACGTGGTCCTATTTAAAAATTATACGTCAATATTAAGGTCCGATACCGTACCGTTAGTTAACATAGAAAAATGTCTTTGAATTTTTAAAGCATTTTAGAACGCTTATTTCCTCATTTTAAGCTTCTCAGAACACTTTATTTTGCATAGGAATACATAGTAAACTTTAGGGTCACGCTGTGTTCCCCCTAAATGACCTATAATTATTTCCTGTGGTAGGGTACACTATTACCCTGTAATATAATACGTGGTCCAATTTAAAATTTAGAGGTCAATATTAAGGTTCGATACCGTGCCGTTAGTTAACATAGAAAAATGACTTTGAATTTTTAAAGCATTTTAGAACGCTTATTTCCTCATTTTAAGCTTCTCAGAACACTTTACTTCGCATAGGCAAACATAGTAAACTTTAGGGTCACGCTGTGTACCCCCTAATTGACCTATAATTATTTCCTGTGGTAGGGTACACTATTACCCTGTAATATAATACCTGGTCCAATTTAAATATTATGGGTCAATATTAAGGTCTGATATTGCGCCTTGCGTTAGTTAACCATTGAAAGATGTCTTTGAATTTTTAAAGCACTTTAGAACGCTTATTTCTTCATTTTAAGCTTCTCAAAACATTTTATTTCGCATAGGCATACATAGTAAAATTTAGGGTCACGCTGTGTACCCCCTAAATGACCTATAATTATTTCCTGTGGTAGGGTACACTATTACCCTGTAATATAATACGTGGTCCAATTTAAAAATTATAGGTCAATATTAAGGTCCGATACCGTGCCGTTAGTTAACATAGAAAAATGTCTTTGAATTTTTAAAGCATTTTAGAACGCTTATTTCCTCATTTTAAGCTTCTCAGAACACTTTACTTCGCATAGGCAAACATAGTAAACTTTAGGGTCACGCTGTGTACCCCCTAATTGACCTATAATTATTTCCTGTGGTAGGGTACACTATTACCCTGTAATATAATACCTGGGCCAATTTAAATATTATGGGTCAATATTAAGGTCTGATATCGCGCCTTGCGTTCATTAACCATTGAAAGATATCTTTGAATTTTTAAAGCATTTTAGAACGCTTATTTCTTCATTTTAAGCTTCTCAAAACATTTTATTTCGCATAGGCATACATAGTAAAATTTAGGGTCACGCTGTGTACCCCCTAAATGACCTATAATTATTTCCTGTGGTAGGGTACACTATTACCCTGTAATATAATACGTGGTCCAATTTAAAATTTAGAGGTCAATATTAAGGTCCGATACCGTGCCGTTAGTTAACATAGAAAAATGTCTTTGAATTTTTAAAGCATTTTAGAACGCTTATTTCCTCATTTTAAGCTTCTCAGAACACTTTATTTCGCATAGGCATACATAGTAAACTTTAGGGTCACGCTGTGTACCCCCTAATTGACCTATAATTATTTCCTGTGGTAGGGTACACTATTACCCTGTAATATAATACCTGGTCCAATTTAAATATTATGGGTCAATATTAAGGTCTGATATTGCGCCTTGCGTTAGTTAACCATTGAAAGATGTCTTTGAATTTTTAAAGCACTTTAGAACGCTTATTTCTTCATTTTAAGCTTCTCAGAACACTTTATTTCGCATAGGCATGCATAGTAAGCTTTAGGGTCACTCTGTGTACCCCCTAATTGACCTATAATTATTTCCTGTGGTAGGGTACACTTTAACCCTGTAATATAATACGTGGTCCAATTTAAAGATTATAGGTCAATATTAAGGTCCGATACCGTACCGTTAGTTAACATAGAAAAATGTCTTTGAATTTTTAAAGCATTTTAGAACGCTTATCTCCTCATATTAAGCTTCTCAGAACACTTTATTTTGCATAGGAATACATAGTAAACTTTAGGGTCACGCTGTGTACCCCCTAATTGACCTATAATTATTTCCTGCTGTAGGGTACACTATTACCCTGTAATATAATACCTGGTCCAATTTAAATATTATGGGTCAATATTAAGGTCTGATATCGTGCCTTGCGTTCATTAACCATTGAAAGATATCTTTGAATTTTTAAAGCATTTTAGAACGCTTATTTCTTCATTTTAAGCTTCTCAAAACATTTTATTTCGCATAGGCATACATAGTAAAATTTAGGGTCACGCTGTGTACCCCCTAATTGACCTATAATTATTTCCTGTGGTAGGGTACACTATAACCCTGTAATATAATACGTGGTCCTATTTAAAAATTATACGTCAATATTAAGGTCCGATACCGTACCGTTAGTTAACATAGAAAAATGTCTTTGAATTTTTAAAGCATTTTAGAACGCTTATTTCCTCATTTTAAGCTTCTCAGAACACTTTATTTTGCATAGGAATACATAGTAAACTTTAGGGTCACGCTGTGTTCCCCCTAAATGACCTATAATTATTTCCTGTGGTAGGGTACACTATTACCCTGTAATATAATACGTGGTCCAATTTAAAATTTAGAGGTCAATATTAAGGTTCGATACCGTGCCGTTAGTTAACATAGAAAAATGTCTTTGAATTTTTAAAGCATTTTAGAACGCTTATTTCCTCATTTTAAGCTTCTCAGAACACTTTATTTCGCATAGGCATACATAGTAAACTTTAGGGTCACGCTGTGTACCCCCTAATTGACCTATAATTATTTCCTGTGGTAGGGTACACTATTACCCTGTAATATAATACCTGGTCCAATTTAAATATTATGGGTCAATATTAAGGTCTGATATTGCGCCTTGCGTTAGTTAACCATTGAAAGATGTCTTTGAATTTTTAAAGCACTTTAGAACGCTTATTTCTTCATTTTAAGCTTCTCAGAACACTTTATTTCGCATAGGCATGCATAGTAAGCTTTAGGGTCACTCTGTGTACCCCCTAATTGACCTATAATTATTTCCTGTGGTAGGGTGCACTTTAACCCTGTAATATAATACGTGGTCCAATTTAAAGATTATAGGTCAATATTAAGGTCCGATACCGTACCGTTAGTTAACATAGAAAAATGTCTTTGAATTTTTAAAGCATTTTAGAACGCTTATTTCCTCATATTAAGCTTCTCAGAACACTTTATTTTGCATAGGAATACATAGTAAACTTTAGGGTCACGCTGTGTACCCCCTAATTGACCTATAATTATTTCCTGCTGTAGGGTACACTATTACCCTGTAATATAATACCTGGTCCAATTTAAATATTATGGGTCAATATTAAAGTCTGATATCGCGCCTTGCGTTCATTAACCATTGAAAGATATCTTTGAATTTTTAAAGCATTTTAGAACGCTTATTTCTTCATTTTAAGCTTCTCAAAACATTTTATTTCGCATAGGCATACATAGTAAAATTTAGGGTCACGCTGTGTACCCCCTAATTGACCTATAATTATTTCCTGTGGTAGGGTACACTATAACCCTGTAATATAATACGTGGTCCTATTTAAAAATTATACGTCAATATTAAGGTCCGATACCGTACCGTTAGTTAACATAGAAAAATGTCTTTGAATTTTTAAAGCATTTTAGAACGCTTATTTCCTCATTTTAAGCTTCTCAGAACACTTTATTTTGCATAGGAATACATAGTAAACTTTAGGGTCACGCTGTGTACCCCCTAATTGACCTATAATTATTTCCTGCTGTAGGGTACACTATTACCCTGTAATATAATACCTGGTCCAATTTAAATATTATGGGTCAATATTAAGGTCTGATATTCCGCCTTGCGTTAGTTAACCATTGAAAGATGTCTTTGATTTTTTAAAGCATTTTAGAACGCTTATTTCTTCATTGTAAGCTTCTCAAAACATTTTATTTCGCATAGGCATACATAGTAAAATTTAGGGTCACGCTGTGTACCCCCTAAATGACCTATAATTATTTCCTGTGGTAGGGTACACTATTACCCTGTAATATAATACGTGGTCCAATTTAAAAATTATAGGTCAATATTAAGGTCCGATACCGTGCCGTTAGTTAACATAGAAAAATGTCTTTGAATTTTTAAAGCATTTTAGAACGCTTATTTCCTCATTTTAAGCTTCTCAGAACACTTTACTTCGCATAGGCAAACATAGTAAACTTTAGGGTCACGCTGTGTACCCCCTAATTGACCTATAATTATTTCCTGTGGTAGGGTACACTATTACCCTGTAATATAATACCTGGTCCAATTTAAATATTATGGGTCAATATTAAGGTCTGATATTGCGCCTTGCGTTAGTTAACCATTGAAAGATGTCTTTGAATTTTTAAAGCACTTTAGAACGCTTATTTCTTCATTTTAAGCTTCTCAAAACATTTTATTTCGCATAGGCATACATAGTAAAATTTAGGGTCACGCTGTGTACCCCCTAAATGACCTATAATTATTTCCTGTGGTAGGGTACACTATTACCCTGTAATATAATACGTGGTCCAATTTAAAAATTATAGGTCAATATTAAGGTCCGATACCGTGCCGTTAGTTAACATAGAAAAATGTCTTTGAATTTTTAAAGCATTTTAGAACGCTTATTTCCTCATTTTAAGCTTCTCAGAACACTTTACTTCGCATAGGCAAACATAGTAAACTTTAGGGTCACGCTGTGTACCCCCTAATTGACCTATAATTATTTCCTGTGGTAGGGTACACTATTACCCTGTAATATAATACCTGGTCCAATTTAAATATTATGGGTCAATATTAAGGTCTGATATTGCGCCTTGCGTTAGTTAACCATTGAAAGATGTCTTTGAATTTTTAAAGCACTTTAGAACGCTTATTTCTTCATTTTAAGCTTCTCAAAACATTTTATTTCGCATAGGCATACATAGTAAAATTTAGGGTCACGCTGTGTACCCCCTAAATGACCTATAATTATTTCCTGTGGTAGGGTACACTATTACCCTGTAATATAATACGTGGACCAATTTAAAAATTATAGGTCAATATTAAGGTCCGATACCGTGCCGTTAGTTAACATAGAAAAATGTCTTTGAATATTTAAAGCATTTTAGAACGCTTATTTCCTCATTTTAAGCTTCTCGGAACACTTTATTTCGCTTAGGCATACATAGTAAACTTTAGGGGCACGCTGTGTACCCCCTAATTGACCTATAATTATTTCCTGTGGTAGGGTACACTATTACCCTGTAATATAATACCTGGGCCAATTTAAATATTATGGGTCAATATTAAGGTCTGATATCGCGCCTTGCGTTGATTAACCATTGAAAGATGTCTTTGAATTTTTAAAGCATTTTAGAACGCTTATTTCTTCATTTTTAGCTTCTCAAAACATTTTATTTCGCATAGGCATACATAGTAAAATTTAGGGTCACGCTGTGTACCCCCTAAATGACCTATAATTATTTCCTGTGGTAGGGTACACTATTACCCTGTAATATAATACGTGGTCCAATTTAAAAATTATAGGTCAATATTAAGGTCCGATACCGTGCCGTTAGTTAACATAGAAAAATGTCTTTGAATTTTTAAAGCATTTTAGAACGCTTATTTCCTCATTTTAAGCTTCTCAGAACACTTTACTTCGCATAGGCAAACATAGTAAACTTTAGGGTCACGCTGTGTACCCCCTAATTGACCTATAATTATTTCCTGTGGTAGGGTACACTATTACCCTGTAATATAATACCTGGTCCAATTTAAATATTATGGGTGAATATTAAGGTCTGATATTGCGCCTTGCGTTAGTTAACCATTGAAAGATGTCTTTGATTTTTGAAAGCATTTTAGAACGCTTATTTCTTCATTTTAAGCTTCTCAGAACACTCTATTTCGCATAGGCATACATAGTAAACTTTAGGGTCACGCTGTGTACCCCCTAATTGAAATATAATTATTTCCTGTTGTAGGGTACACTATTACCCTGTAATATAATACCTGGTCCAATTTAAATATTATGGTTCCATATTAAGGTCTGATATCGCGCCTTGCGTTAGTTAACCATTGAAAGATGTCTTTGAATTTTTAAAGCATTTTAGAACGCTTATTTCTTCATTTTAAGCTTCTCAAAACATTTTATTTCGCATAGGCATACATAGTAAAATTTAGGGTCACGCTGTGTACCCCCTAAATGACCTATAATTATTTCCTGTGGTAGGGTACACTATTCCCCTGTAATATAATACGTGGTCCAATTTAAAAATTATAGGTCAATATTAAGGTCCGATACCGTGCCGTTAGTTAACATAGAAAAATGTCTTTGAATTTTTAAAGCATTTTAGAACGCTTATTTCCTCATTTTAAGCTTCTCGGAACACTTTATTTCGCATAGGCATACATATTAAACTTTAGGGGCACGCTGTGTACCCCCTAATTGACCTATAATTATTTCCTGTGGTAGGGTACACTATTACCCTGTAATATAATACCTGGTCCAATTTAAATATTATGGGTCAATATTAAGGTCTGATATCGCGCCTTGCGTTGATTAACCATTGAAAGATGTCTTTGAATTTTTAAAGCATTTTAGAACGCTTATTTCTTCATTTTAAGCTTCTCAAAACATTTTATTTTGCATAGGCATACATAGTAAAATTTAGGGTCACGCTGTGTTCCCCCTAAATGACCTATAATTATTTCCTGTGGAAGGGTACACTATTACCCTGTAATATAATACGTGGTCCAATTTAAAAATTATAGGTCAATATTAAGGTCCGATACCGTGCCGTTAGTTAACATAGAAAAATGTCTTTGAATTTTTAAAGCATTTTAGAACGCTTATTTCCTCATTTTAAGCTTCTCAGAACACTTTACTTCGCATAGGCAAACATAGTAAACTTTAGGGTCACGCTGTGTACCCCCTAATTGACCTATAATTATTTCCTGTGGTAGGGTACACTATTACCCTGTAATATAATACCTGGTCCAATTTAAATATTATGGGTGAATATTAAGGTCTGATATTGCGCCTTGCGCTAGTTAACCATTGAAAGATGTCTTTGATTTTTTAAAGCATTTTAGAACGCTTATTTCTTCATTTTAAGCTTCTCAGAACACTCTATTTCGCATAGGCATACATAGTAAACTTTAGGGTCACGCTGTGTACCCCCTAATTGAAATATAATTATTTCCTGTTGTAGGGTACACTATTACCCTGTAATATAATACCTGGTCCAATTTAAATATTATGGTTCCATATTAAGGTCTGATATCGCGCCTTGCGTTAGTTAACCATTGAAAGATGTCTTTGAATTTTTAAAGCATTTTAGAACGCTTATTTCTTCATTTTAAGCTTCTCAAAACATTTTATTTCGCATAGGCATACATAGTAAAATTTAGGGTCACGCTGTGTACCCCCTAAATGACCTATAATTATTTCCTGTTGTAGGGTACACTATTACCCTGTAATATAATACGTGGTCCAATTTAAAAATTATAGGTCAATATTAAGGTCCGATACCGTGCCGTTAGTTAACATAGAAAAATGTCTTTGAATTTTTAAAGCATTTTAGAACGCTTATTTCCTCATTTTAAGCTTCTCGGAACACTTTATTTCGCATAGGCATACATAGTAAACTTTAGGGGCACGCTGTGTACCCCCTAATTGACCTATAATTATTTCCTGTGGTAGGGTACACTATTACCCTGTAATATAATACCTGGTCCAATTTAAATATTATGGGTCAATATTAAGGTCTGATATCGCGCCTTGCGTTGATTAACCATTGAAAGATGTCTTTGAATTTTTAAAGCATTTTAGAACGCTTATTTCTTCATTTTAAGCTTCTCAAAACATTTTATTTTGCATAGGCATACATAGTAAAATTTAGGGTCACGCTGTGTTCCCCCTAAATGACCTATAATTATTTCCTGTGGAAGGGTACACTATTACCCTGTAATATAATACGTGGTCCAATTTAAAAATTATAGGTCAATATTAAGGTCCGATACCGTGCCGTTAGTTAACATAGAAAAATGTCTTTGAATTTTTAAAGCATTTTAGAACGCTTATTTCCTCATATTAAGCTTCTCAGAACACTTTATTTTGCATAGGAATACATAGTAAACTTTAGGGTCACGCTGTGTACCCCCTAATTGACCTATAATTATTTCCTGCTGTAGGGTACACTATTACCCTGTAATATAATACCTGGTCCAATTTAAATATTATGGGTCAATATTAAGGTCTGATATCGCGCCTTGCGTTCATTAACCATTGAAAGATATCTTTGAATTTTTAAAGCATTTTAGAACGCTTATTTCTTCATTTTAAGCTTCTCAAAACATTTTATTTCGCATAGGCATACATAGTAAAATTTAGGGTCACGCTGTGTACCCCCTAATTGACCTATAATTATTTCCTGTGGTAGGGTACACTATAACCCTGTAATATAATACGTGGTCCTATTTAAAAATTATACGTCAATATTAAGGTCCGATACCGTACCGTTAGTTAACATAGAAAAATGTCTTTGAATTTTTAAAGCATTTTAGAACGCTTATTTCCTCATTTTAAGCTTCTCAGAACACTTTATTTTGCATAGGAATACATAGTAAACTTTAGGGTCACGCTGTGTACCCCCCAATTGACCTATAATTATTTCCTGCTGTAGGGTACACTATTACCCTGCAATATAATACCTGGTCCAATTTAAATATTATGGGTCAATATTAAGGTCTGATATTCCGCCTTGCGTTAGTTAACCATTGAAAGATGTCTTTGATTTTTTAAAGCATTTTAGAACGCTTATTTCTTCATTGTAAGCTTCTCAAAACATTTTATTTCGCATAGGCATACATAGTAAAATTTAGGGTCACGCTGTGTACCCCCTAAATGACCTATAATTATTTCCTGTGGTAGGGTACACTATTACCCTGTAATATAATACGTGGTCCAATTTAAAAATTATAGGTCAATATTAAGGTCCGATACCGTGCCGTTAGTTAACATAGAAAAATGTCTTTGAATTTTTAAAGCATTTTAGAACGCTTATTTCCTCATTTTAAGCTTCTCAGAACACTTTACTTCGCATAGGCAAACATAGTAAACTTTAGGGTCACGCTGTGTACCCCCTAATTGACCTATAATTATTTCCTGTGGTAGGGTACACTATTACCCTGTAATATAATACCTGGTCCAATTTAAATATTATGGGTCAATATTAAGGTCTGATATTGCGCCTTGCGTTAGTTAACCATTGAAAGATGTCTTTGAATTTTTAAAGCACTTTAGAACGCTTATTTCTTCATTTTAAGCTTCTCAAAACATTTTATTTCGCATAGGCATACATAGTAAAATTTAGGGTCACGCTGTGTACCCCCTAAATGACCTATAATTATTTCCTGTGGTAGGGTACACTATTACCCTGTAATATAATACGTGGTCCAATTTAAAAATTATAGGTCAATATTAAGGTCCGATACCGTGCCGTTAGTTAACATAGAAAAATGTCTTTGAATTTTTAAAGCATTTTAGAACGCTTATTTCCTCATTTTAAGCTTCTCAGAACACTTTACTTCGCATAGGCAAACATAGTAAACTTTAGGGTCACGCTGTGTACCCCCTAATTGACCTATAATTATTTCCTGTGGTAGGGTACACTATTACCCTGTAATATAATACCTGGGCCAATTTAAATATTATGGGTCAATATTAAGGTCTGATATCGCGCCTTGCGTTGATTAACCATTGAAAGATGTCTTTGAATTTTTAAAGCATTTTAGAACGCTTATTTCTTCATTTTTAGCTTCTCAAAACATTTTATTTCGCATAGGCATACATAGTAAAATTTAGGGTCACGCTGTGTACCCCCTAAATGACCTATAATTATTTCCTGTGGTAGGGTACACTATTACCCTGTAATATAATACGTGGTCCAATTTAAAAATTATAGGTCAATATTAAGGTCCGATACCGTGCCGTTAGTTAACATAGAAAAATGTCTTTGAATTTTTAAAGCATTTTAGAACGCTTATTTCCTCATTTTAAGCTTCTCAGAACACTTTACTTCGCATAGGCAAACATAGTAAACTTTAGGGTCACGCTGTGTACCCCCTAATTGACCTATAATTATTTCCTGTGGTAGGGTACACTATTACCCTGTAATATAATACCTGGTCCAATTTAAATATTATGGGTGAATATTAAGGTCTGATATTGCGCCTTGCGTTAGTTAACCATTGAAAGATGTCTTTGATTTTTGAAAGCATTTTAGAACGCTTATTTCTTCATTTTAAGCTTCTCAGAACACTCTATTTCGCATAGGCATACATAGTAAACTTTAGGGTCACGCTGTGTACCCCCTAATTGAAATATAATTATTTCCTGTTGTAGGGTACACTATTACCCTGTAATATAATACCTGGTCCAATTTAAATATTATGGTTCCATATTAAGGTCTGATATCGCGCCTTGCGTTAGTTAACCATTGAAAGATGTCTTTGAATTTTTAAAGCATTTTAGAACGCTTATTTCTTCATTTTAAGCTTCTCAAAACATTTTATTTCGCATAGGCATACATAGTAAAATTTAGGGTCACGCTGTGTACCCCCTAAATGACCTATAATTATTTCCTGTGGTAGGGTACACTATTACCCTGTAATATAATACGTGGTCCAATTTAAAAATTATAGGTCAATATTAAGGTCCGATACCGTGCCGTTAGTTAACATAGAAAAATGTCTTTGAATTTTTAAAGCATTTTAGAACGCTTATTTCCTCATTTTAAGCTTCTCGGAACACTTTATTTCGCATAGGCATACATAGTAAACTTTAGGGGCACGCTGTGTACCCCCTAATTGACCTATAATTATTTCCTGTGGTAGGGTACACTATTACCCTGTAATATAATACCTGGTCCAATTTAAATATTATGGGTCAATATTAAGGTCTGATATCGCGCCTTGCGTTGATTAACCATTGAAAGATGTCTTTGAATTTTTAAAGCATTTTAGAACGCTTATTTCTTCATTTTAAGCTTCTCAAAACATTTTATTTTGCATAGGCATACATAGTAAAATTTAGGGTCACGCTGTGTTCCCCCTAAATGACCTATAATTATTTCCTGTGGAAGGGTACACTATTACCCTGTAATATAATACATGGTCCAATTTAAAAATTATAGGTCAATATTAAGGTCCGATACCGTGCCGTTAGTTAACATAGAAAAATGTCTTTGAATTTTTAAAGCATTTTAGAACGCTTATTTCCTCATTTTAAGCTTCTCAGAACACTTTATTTTGCATAGGAATACATAGTAAACTTTAGGGTCACGCTGTGTACCCCCTAATTGACCTATAATTATTTCTTGCTGTAGGGTACACTATTACCCTGTAATATAATACGTGGTCCAATTTAAAAATTATAGGTCAATATTAAGGTCCGATACCGTGCCGTTAGTTAACATAGAAAAATGTCTTTGAATTTTTAAAGCATTTTAGAACGCTTATTTCCTCATTTTAAGCTTCTCAGAACACTTTATTTCGCATAGGCATACATAGTAAACTTTAGGGTCACGCTGTGTACCCCCTAATTGAAATATAATTATTTCCTGTTGTAGGGTACACTATTACCCTGTAATATAATACCTGGTCCAATTTAAATATTATGGTTCCATATTAAGGTCTGATATCGCGCCTTGCGTTAGTTAACCATTGAAAGATGTCTTTGAATTTTTAAAGCATTTTAGAACGCTTATTTCTTCATTTTAAGCTTCTCAAAACATTTTATTTCGCATAGGCATACATAGTAAAATTTAGGGTCACGCTGTGTACCCCCTAAATGACCTATAATTATTTCCTGTGGTAGGGTACACTATTACCCTGTAATATAATACGTGGTCCAATTTAAAATTTATAGGTCAATATTAAGGTCCGATACCGTGCCGTTAGTTAACATAGAAAAATGTCTTTGAATTTTTAAAGCATTTTAGAACGCTTATTTCCTCATTTTAAGTTTCTCAGAACACTTTATTTCGCATAGGCATACATAGTAAACTTTAGGGTCACGCTGTGTACCCCCTAATTGACCTATAATTATTTCCTGTGGTAGGGTACACTATTACCCTGTAATATAATACCTGGTCCAATTTAAATATTATGGGTCAATATTAAGGTCTGATATTGCGCCTTGCGTTAGTTAACCATTGAAAGATGTCTTTGATTTTTTAAAGCATTTTAGAACGCTTATTTCTTCATTTTAAGCTTCTCAGAACACTCTATTTCGCATAGGCATACATAGTAAACTTTAGGGTCACGCTGTGTACCCCCTAATTGAAATATAATTATTTCCTGTTGTAGGGTACACTATTACCCTGAAATATAATACCTGGTCCAATTTAAATATTATGGTTCCATATTAAGGTCTGATATCGCGCCTTGCGTTAGTTAACCATTGAAAGATGTCTTTGAATTTTTAAAGCATTTTAGAACGCTTATTTCTTCATTTTAAGCTTCTCAAAACATTTTATTTCGCATAGGCATACATAGTAAAATTTAGGGTCACGCTGTGTACCCCCTAAATGACCTATAATTATTTCCTGTGGTAGGGTACACTATTACCCTGTAATATAATACGGGGTCCAATTTAAAATTTATAGGTCAATATTAAGGTCCGATACCGTGCCGTTAGTTAACATAGAAAAATGTCTTTGAATTTTTAAAGCATTTTAGAACGCTTATTTCCTCGTTTTAAGCTTCTCAGAACACTTTATTTCGCATAGGCATACATAGTAAGTTCTTTAGGGTCACGCTGTGTGCCCCCTAATTGACCTATAATTATTTCCTGTTTTAGGGTACACTATTACCCTGTAATATAATACCTGGTCCAATTTAAATATTATGGGTCAATATTAAGGTCTGATATTGCGCCTTGCGTTAGTTAACCATTGAAAGATGTCTTTGAATTTTTAAAGCATTTTAGAACGCTTATTTCTTCATTTTAAGCTTCTCAAAACATTTTATTTCGCATAGGCATACATAGTAAAATTTAGGGTCACGCTGTGTACCCCCTAAATGACCTATAATTATTTCCTGTGGTAGGGTACACTATTACCCTGTAATATAATATGTGGTCCAATTTAAAAATTATAGGTCAATATTAAGGTCCGATACCGTGCCGTTAGTTAACATAGAAAAATGTCTTTGAATTTTTAAAGCATTTTAGAACGCTTATTTCCTCGTTTTAAGCTTCTCAGAACACTTTATTTCGCATAGGCATACATAGTAAGTTCTTTAGGGTCACGCTGTGTGCCCCCTAATTGACCTATAATTATTTCCTGTTTTAGGGTACACTATTACCCTGTAATATAATACCTGGTCCAATTTAAATATTATGGGTCAATATTAAGGTCTGATATTGCGCCTTGCGTTAGTTAACCATTGAAAGATGTCTTTGAATTTTTAAAGCATTTTAGAACGCTTATTTTTTCATTTTAAGCTTCTCAGAACACTTTATTTCGCATAGGCATACATAGTAAACTTTAGGGTCACTCTGTGTACCCCCTAATTGACCTATAATTATTTCCTGTATTAGGGTACACTATAACCCTGTAATATAATACGTGATCCAATTTAAAAATTATAGGTCAATATTAAGGTCCGATACCGTACCGTTAGTTAACATAGAAAAATGTCTTTGAATTTTTAAAGCATTTTAGAACGCTTATTTCCTCATTTTAAGCTTCTCAGAACACTTTATTTTGCATAGGAATACATAGTAAACTTTAGGGTCACGCTGTGTACCCCCTAATTGACCTATAATTATTTCCTGCTGTAGGGTACACTATTACCCTGTAATATAATACCTGGTCCAATTTAAATATTATGGGTCAATATTAAGGTCTGATATCGCGCCTTGCGTTCATTAACCATTGAAAGATATCTTTGAATTTTTAAAGCATTTTAGAACGTTTATTTCTTCATTTTAAGCTTCTCAAAACATTTTATTTCGCATAGGCATACATAGTAAAATTTAGGGTCACGCTGTGTACCCCCTAAATGACCTATAATTATTTCCTGTGGTAGGGTACACTATTACCCTGTAATATAATACGGGGTCCAATTTAAAATTTATAGGTCAATATTAAGGTCAGATACCGTGCCGTTAGTTAACATAGAAAAATGTCTTTGAATTTTTAAAGCATTTTAGAACGCTTATTTCCTCATTTTAAGCTTCTCAGAACACTTTATTTCGCATAGGCATACATAGTAAACTTTAGGGTCACGCTGTGTACCCCCTAATTAAAATATAATTATTTCCTGTTGTAGGGTACACTATTACCCTGTAATATAATACCTGGTCCAATTTAAATATTATGGTTCCATATTAAGGTCTGATATCGCGCCTTGCGTTAGTTAACCATTGAAAGATGTCTTTGAATTTTTAAAGCATTTTAGAACGCTTATTTCTTCATTTTAAGCTTCTCAAAACATTTTATTTCGCATAGGCATACATAGTAAAATTTAGGGTCACGCTGTGTACCCCCTAAATGACCTATAATTATTTCCTGTGGTAGGGTACACTATTACCCTGTAATATAATACGTGGTCCAATTTAAAATTTATAGGTCAATATTAAGGTCCGATACCGTGCCGTTAGTTAACATAGAAAAATGTCTTTGAATTTTTAAAGCATTTTAGAACGCTTATTTCCTCATTTTAAGTTTCTCAGAACACTTTATTTCGCATAGGCATACATAGTAAACTTTAGGGTCACGCTGTGTACCCCCTAATTGACCTATAATTATTTCCTGTGGTAGGGTACACTATTACCCTGTAATATAATACCTGGTCCAATTTAAATATTATGGGTGAATATTAAGGTCTGATATTGCGCCTTGCGTTAGTTAACCATTGAAAGATGTCTTTGATTTTTTAAAGCATTTTAGAACGCTTATTTATTCATTTTAAGCTTCTCAGAACACTCTATTTCGCATAGGCATACATAGTAAACTTTAGGGTCACGCTGTGTACCCCCTAATTGAAATATAATTATTTCCTGTTGTAGGGTACACTATTACCCTGTAATATAATACCTGGTCCAATTTAAATATTATGGTTCCATATTAAGGTCTGATATCGCGCCTTGCGTTAGTTAACCATTGAAAGATGTCTTTGAATTTTTAAAGCATTTTAGAACGCTTATTTCTTCATTTTAAGCTTCTCAAAACATTTTATTTCGCATAGGCATACATAGTAAAATTTAGGGTCACGCTGTGTACCCCCTAAATGACCTATAATTATTTCCTGTGGTAGGGTACACTATTACCCTGTAATATAATACGGGGTCCAATTTAAAATTTATAGGTCAATATTAAGGTCCGATACCGTGCCGTTAGTTAACATAGAAAAATGTCTTTGAATTTTTAAAGCATTTTAGAACGCTTATTTCCTCATTTTAAGCTTCTCAGAACACTTTATTTCGCATAGGCATACATAGTAAGTTCTTTAGGGTCACGCTGTGTACCCCCTAATTGACCTATAATTATTTCCTGTGGTAGGGTACACTATTACCCTGTAATATAATACCTGGTCCAATTTAAATATTATGGGTCAATATTAAGGTCTGATATTGCGCCTTGCGTTAGTTAACCATTGAAAGATGTCTTTGAATTTTTAAAGCATTTTAGAACGCTTATTTCTTCATTTTAAGCTTCTCAAAACATTTTATTTCGCATAGGCATACATAGTAAAATTTAGGGTCACGCTGTGTACCCCCTAAATGACCTATAATTATTTCCTGTGGTAGGGTACACTATTACCCTGTAATATAATATGTGGTCCAATTTAAAAATTATAGGTCAATATTAAGGTCCGATACCGTGCCGTTAGTTAACATAGAAAAATGTCTTTGAATTTTTAAAGCATTTTAGAACGCTTATTTCCTCGTTTTAAGCTTCTCAGAACACTTTATTTCGCATAGGCATACATAGTAAGTTCTTTAGGGTCACGCTGTGTGCCCCCTAATTGACCTATAATTATTTCCTGTTTTAGGGTACACTATTACCCTGTAATATAATACCTGGTCCAATTTAAATATTATGGGTCAATATTAAGGTCTGATATTGCGCCTTGCGTTAGTTAACCATTGAAAGATGTCTTTGAATTTTTAAAGCATTTTAGAACGCTTATTTTTTCATTTTAAGCTTCTCAGAACACTTTATTTCGCATAGGCATACATAGTAAACTTTAGGGTCACTCTGTGTACCCCCTAATTGACCTATAATTATTTCCTGTATTAGGGTACACTATAACCCTGTAATATAATACGTGATCCAATTTAAAAATTATAGGTCAATATTAAGGTCCGATACCGTACCGTTAGTTAACATAGAAAAATGTCTTTGAATTTTTAAAGCATTTTAGAACGCTTATTTCCTCATTTTAAGCTTCTCAGAACACTTTATTTTGCATAGGAATACATAGTAAACTTTAGGGTCACGCTGTGTACCCCCTAATTGACCTATAATTATTTCCTGCTGTAGGGTACACTATTACCCTGTAATATAATACCTGGTCCAATTTAAATATTATGGGTCAATATTAAGGTCTGATATCGCGCCTTGCGTTCATTAACCATTGAAAGATATCTTTGAATTTTTAAAGCATTTTAGAACGCTTATTTCTTCATTTTAAGCTTCTCAAAACATTTTATTTCGCATAGGCATACATAGTAAAATTTAGGGTCACGCTGTGTACCCCCTAAATGACCTATAATTATTTCCTATGGTAGGGTACACTATTACCCTGTAATATAATACGGGGTCCAATTTAAAATTTATAGGTCAATATTAAGGTCAGATACCGTGCCGTTAGTTAACATAGAAAAATGTCTTTGAATTTTTAAAGCATTTTAGAACGCTTATTTCCTCATTTTAAGCTTCTCAGAACACTTTATTTCGCATAGGCATACATAGTAAACTTTTGGGTCACGCTGTGTACCCCCTAATTAAAATATAATTATTTCCTGTTGTAGGGTACACTATTACCCTGTAATATAATACCTGGTCCAATTTAAATATTATGGTTCCATATTAAGGTCTGATATCGCGCCTTGCGTTAGTTAACCATTGAAAGATGTCTTTGAATTTTTAAAGCATTTTAGAACGCTTATTTCTTCATTTTAAGCTTCTCAAAACATTTTATTTCGCATAGGCATACATAGTAAAATTTAGGGTCACGCTGTGTACCCCCTAAATGACCTATAATTATTTCCTGTGGTAGGGTACACTATTACCCTGTAATATAATACGTGGTCCAATTTAAAATTTATAGGTCAATATTAAGGTCCGATACCGTGCCGTTAGTTAACATAGAAAAATGTCTTTGAATTTTTAAAGCATTTTAGAACGCTTATTTCCTCATTTTAAGTTTCTCAGAACACTTTATTTCGCATAGGCATACATAGTAAACTTTAGGGTCACGCTGTGTACCCCCTAATTGACCTATAATTATTTCCTGTGGTAGGGTACACTATTACCCTGTAATATAATACCTGGTCCAATTTAAATATTATGGGTGAATATTAAGGTCTGATATTGCGCCTTGCGTTAGTTAACCATTGAAAGATGTCTTTGATTTTTTAAAGCATTTTAGAACGCTTATTTCTTCATTTTAAGCTTCTCAGAACACTCTATTTCGCATAGGCATACATAGTAAACTTTAGGGTCACGCTGTGTACCCCCTAATTGAAATATAATTATTTCCTGTTGTAGGGTACACTATTACCCTGTAATATAATACCTGGTCCAATTTAAATATTATGGTTCCATATTAAGGTCTGATATCGCGCCTTGCGTTAGTTAACCATTGAAAGATGTCTTTGAATTTTTAAAGCATTTTAGAACGCTTATTTCTTCATTTTAAGCTTCTCAAAACATTTTATTTCGCATAGGCATACATAGTAAAATTTAGGGTCACGCTGTGTACCCCCTAAATGACCTATAATTATTTCCTGTGGTAGGGTACACTATTACCCTGTAATATAATACGGGGTCCAATTTAAAATTTATAGGTCAATATTAAGGTCCGATACCGTGCCGTTAGTTAACATAGAAAAATGTCTTTGAATTTTTAAAGCATTTTAGAACGCTTATTTCCTCATTTTAAGCTTCTCAGAACACTTTATTTCGCATAGGCATACATAGTAAGTTCTTTAGGGTCACGCTGTGTACCCCCTAATTGACCTATAATTATTTCCTGTGGTAGGGTACACTATTACCCTGTAATATAATACCTGGTCCAATTTAAACATTATGGGTCAATATTAAGGTCTGATATTGCGCCTTGCGTTAGTTAACCATTGAAAGATGTCTTTGAATTTTTAAAGCATTTTAGAACGCTTATTTCTTCATTTTAAGCTTCTCAAAACATTTTATTTCGCATAGGCATACATAGTAAAATTTAGGGTCACGCTGTGTACCCCCTAAATGACCTATAATTATTTCCTGTGGTAGGGTACACTATTACCCTGTAATATAATATGTGGTCCAATTTAAAAATTATAGGTCAATATTAAGGTCCGATACCGTGCCGTTAGTTAACATAGAAAAATGTCTTTGAATTTTTAAAGCATTTTAGAACGCTTATTTCCTCGTTTTAAGCTTCTCAGAACACTTTATTTCGCATAGGCATACATAGTAAGTTCTTTAGGGTCACGCTGTGTGCCCCCTAATTGACCTATAATTATTTCCTGTTTTAGGGTACACTATTACCCTGTAATATAATACCTGGTCCAATTTAAATATTATGGGTCAATATTAAGGTCTGATATCGCGCCTTGCGTTCATTAACCATTGAAAGATATCTTTGAATTTTTAAAGCATTTTAGAACGCTTATTTCTTCATTTTAAGCTTCTCAAAACATTTTATTTCGCATAGGCATACATAGTAAAATTTAGGGTCACGCTGTGTACCCCCTAAATGACCTATAATTATTTCCTGTGGTAGGGTACACTATTACCCTGCAATATAATACGGGGTCCAATTTAAAATTTATAGGTCAATATTAAGGTCAGATACCGTGCCGTTAGTTAACATAGAAAAATGTCTTTGAATTTTTAAAGCATTTTAGAACGCTTATTTCCTCATTTTAAGCTTCTCAGAACACTTTATTTCGCATAGGCATACATAGTAAACTTTAGGGTCACGCTGTGTACCCCCTAATTAAAATATAATTATTTCCTGTTGTAGGGTACACTATTACCCTGTAATATAATACCTGGTCCAATTTAAATATTATGGTTCCATATTAAGGTCTGATATCGCGCCTTGCGTTAGTTAACCATTGAAAGATGTCTTTGAATTTTTAAAGCATTTTAGAACGCTTATTTCTTCATTTTAAGCTTCTCAAAACATTTTATTTCGCATAGGCATACATAGTAAAATTTAGGGTCACGCTGTGTACCCCCTAAATGACCTATAATTATTTCCTGTGGTAGGGTACACTATTACCCTGTAATATAATACGTGGTCCAATTTAAAATTTATAGGTCAATATTAAGGTCCGATACCGTGCCGTTAGTTAACATAGAAAAATGTCTTTGAATTTTTAAAGCATTTTAGAACGCTTATTTCCTCATTTTAAGTTTCTCAGAACACTTTATTTCGCATAGGCATACATAGTAAACTTTAGGGTCACGCTGTGTACCCCCTAATTGACCTATAATTATTTCCTGTGGTAGGGTACACTATTACCCTGTAATATAATACCTGGTCCAATTTAAATATTATGGGTGAATATTAAGGTCTGATATTGCGCCTTGCGTTAGTTAACCATTGAAAGATGTCTTTGATTTTTTAAAGCATTTTAGAACGCTTATTTCTTCATTTTAAGCTTCTCAGAACACTCTATTTCGCATAGGCATACATAGTAAACTTTAGGGTCACGCTGTGTACCCCCTAATTGAAATATAATTATTTCCTGTTGTAGGGTACACTATTACCCTGTAATATAATACCTGGTCCAATTTAAATATTATGGGTCAATATTAAGGTCTGATATTGCGCCTTGCGTTAGTTAACCATTGAAAGATGTCTTTGAATTTTTAAAGCATTTTAGAACGCTTATTTCTTCATTTTAAGCTTCTCAAAACATTTTATTTCGCATAGGCATACATAGTAAAATTTAGGGTCACGCTGTGTACCCCCTAAATGACCTATAATTATTTCCTGTGGTAGGGTACACTATTACCCTGTAATATAATACCTGGTCAAATTTAAAAATTATAGGTCAATATTAAGGTCCGATACCGTGCCGTTAGTTAACATAGAAAAATGTCTTTGAATTTTTAAAGCATTTTAGAACGCTTATTTCCTCGTTTTAAGCTTCTCAGAACACTTTATTTCGCATAGGCATACATAGTAAGTTCTTTAGGGTCACGCTGTGTGCCCCCTAATTGACCTATAATTATTTCCTGTTTTAGGGTACACTATTACCCTGTAATATAATACCTGGTCCAATTTAAATATTATGGGTCAATATTAAGGTCTGATATTGCGCCTTGCGTTAGTTAACCATTGAAAGATGTCTTTGAATTTTTAAAGCATTTTAGAACGCTTATTTTTTCATTTTAAGCTTCTCAGAACACTTTATTTCGCATAGGCATACATAGTAAACTTTAGGGTCACTCTGTGTACCCCCTAATTGACCTATAATTATTTCCTGTATTAGGGTACACTATAACCCTGTAATATAATACGTGATCCAATTTAAAAATTATAGGTCAATATTAAGGTCCGATACCGTACCGTTAGTTAACATAGAAAAATGTCTTTGAATTTTTAAAGCATTTTAGAACGCTTATTTCCTCATTTTAAGCTTCTCAGAACACTTTATTTTGCATAGGAATACATAGTAAACTTTAGGGTCACGCTGTGTACCCCCTAATTGACCTATAATTATTTCCTGCTGTAGGGTACACTATTACCCTGTAATATAATACCTGGTCCAATTTAAATATTATGGGTCAATATTAAGGTCTGATATCGCGCCTTGCGTTCATTAACCATTGAAAGATATCTTTGAATTTTTAAAGCATTTTAGAACGCTTATTTCTTCATTTTAAGCTTCTCAAAACATTTTATTTCGCATAGGCATACATAGTAAAATTTAGGGTCACGCTGTGTACCCCCTAAATGACCTATAATTATTTCCTGTGGTAGGGTACACTATTACCCTGTAATATAATACGGGGTCCAATTTAAAATTTATAGGTCAATATTAAGGTCAGATACCGTGCCGTTAGTTAACATAGAAAAATGTCTTTGAATTTTTAAAGCATTTTAGAACGCTTATTTCCTCATTTTAAGCTTCTCAGAACACTTTATTTCGCATAGGCATACATAGTAAACTTTAGGGTCACGCTTTGTACCCCCTAATTGAAATATAATTATTTCCTGTTGTAGGGTACACTATTACCCTGTAATATAATACCTGGTCCAATTTAAATATTATGGTTCCATATTAAGGTCTGATATCGCGCCTTGCGTTAGTTAACCATTGAAAGATGTCTTTGAATTTTTAAAGCATTTTAGAACGCTTATTTCTTCATTTTAAGCTTCTCAAAACATTTTATTTCGCATAGGCATACATAGTAAAATTTAGGGTCACGCTGTGTACCCCCTAAATGACCTATAATTATTTCCTGTGGTAGGGTACACTATTACCCTGTAATATAATACGTGGTCCAATTTAAAATTTATACTTCAATATTAAGGTCCGATACCGTGCCGTTAGTTAACATAGAAAAATGTCTTTGAATTTTTAAAGCATTTTAGAACGCTTATTTCCTCATTTTAAGTTTCTCAGAACACTTTATTTCGCATAGGCATACATAGTAAACTTTAGGGTCACGCTGTGTACCCCCTAATTGACCTATAATTATTTCCTGTGGTAGGGTACACTATTACCCTGTAATATAATACCTGGTCCAATTTAAATATTATGGGTGAATATTAAGGTCTGATATTGCGCCTTGCGTTAGTTAACCATTGAAAGATGTCTTTGATTTTTTAAAGCATTTTAGAACGCTTATTTCTTCATTTTAAGCTTCTCAGAACACTCTATTTCGCATAGGCATACATAGTAAACTTTAGGGTCACGCTGTGTACCCCCTAATTGAAATATAATTATTTCCTGTTGTAGGGTACACTATTACCCTGTAATATAATACCTGGTCCAATTTAAATATTATAGTTCCATATTAAGGTCTGATATCGCGCCTTGCGTTAGTTAACCATTGAAAGATGTCTTTGAATTTTTAAAGCATTTTAGAACGCTTATTTCTTCATTTTAAGCTTCTCAAAACATTTTATTTCGCATAGGCATACATAGTAAAATTTAGGGTCACGCTGTGTACCCCCTAAATGACCTATAATTATTTCCTGTGGTAGGGTACACTATTACCCTGTAATATAATACGGGGTCCAATTTAAAATTTATAGGTCAATATTAAGGTCCGATACCGTGCCGTTAGTTAACATAGAAAAATGTCTTTGAATTTTTAAAGCATTTTAGAACGCTTATTTCCTCGTTTTAAGCTTCTCAGAACACTTTATTTCGCATAGGCATACATAGTAAGTTCTTTAGGGTCACGCTGTGTGCCCCCTAATTGACCTATAATTATTTCCTGTTTTAGGGTACACTATTACCCTGTAATATAATACCTGGTCCAATTTAAATATTATGGGTCAATATTAAGGTCTGATATTGCGCCTTGCGTTAGTTAACCATTGAAAGATGTCTTTGAATTTTTAAAGCATTTTAGAACGCTTATTTCTTCATTTTAAGCTTCTCAAAACATTTTATTTCGCATAGGCATACATAGTAAAATTTAGGGTCACGCTGTGTACCCCCTAAATGACCTATAATTATTTCCTGTGGTAGGGTACACTATTACCCTGTAATATAATATGTGGTCCAATTTAAAAATTATAGGTCAATATTAAGGTCCGATACCGTGCCGTTAGTTAACATAGAAAAATGTCTTTGAATTTTTAAAGCATTTTAGAACGCTTATTTCTTCATTTTAAGCTTCTCGGAACACTTTATTTCGCATAGGCATACATAGTAATTTTTAGGGGCACGCTGTGTACCCCCTAATTGACCTATAATTATTTCCTGTGGTAGGGTACACTATTACCCTGTAATATAATACCTGGTCCAATTTAAATATTATGGGTCAATATTAAGGTCTGATATCGCGCCTTGCGTTGATTAACCATTGAAAGATGTCTTTGAATTTTTAAAGCATTTTAGAACGCTTATTTCTTCATTTTAAGCTTCTCAAAACATTTTATTTTGCATAGGCATACATAGTAAAGTTTAGGGTCACGCTGTGTACCCCCTAAATGACCTATAATTATTTCCTGTGGTAGGGTACACTATTACCCTGTAATATAATACGTGGTCCAATTTAAAAATTATAGGTCAATATTAAGGTCCGATACCGTGCCGTTAGTAAACATAGAAAAATGTCTTTGAATTTTTAAAGCATTTTAGAACGCTTATTTCCTCATTTTAAGCTTCTCAGAACACTTTATTTTGCATAGGAATACATAGTAAACTTTAGGGTCACGCTGTGTACCCCCTAATTGACCTATAATTATTTCTTGCTGTAGGGTACACTATTACCCTGTAATATAATATGTGGTCCAATTTAAAAATTATAGGTCAATATTAAGGTCCGATACCGTGCCGTTAGTTAACATAGAAAAATGTCTTTGAATTTTTAAAGCATTTTAGAACGCTTATTTCTTCATTTTAAGCTTCTCGGAACACTTTATTTCGCATAGGCATACATAGTAAGTTCTTTAGGGTCACGCTGTGTACCCCCTAATTGACCTATAATTATTTCCTGTGGTAGGGTACACTATTACCCTGTAATATAATACCTGGTCCAATTTAAATATTATGGGTCAATATTAAGGTCTGATATTTCGCCTTGCGTTAGTTAACCATTGAAAGATGTCTTTGAATTTTTAAAGCATTTTAGAACGCTTATTTCTTCATTTTAAGCTTCTCAAAACATTTTATTTCGCATAGGCATACATAGTAAAATTTAGGGTCACGCTGTGTACCCCCTAAATGACCTATAATTATTTCCTGTGGTAGGGTACACTATCACCCTGTAATATAATACGTGGTCCAATTTAAAAATTATAGGTCAATATTAAGGTCCGATACCGTGCCGTTAGTTAACATAGAAAAATGTCTTTGAATTTTTAAAGCATTTTAGAACGCTTATTTCCTCATTTTAAGCTTCTCAGAACACTTTATTTCGCATAGGCATACATAGTAGGTTCTTTAGGGTCACGCTGTGTACCCCCTAATTGACCTATAATTATTTCCTGTTTTAGGGTACACTATTACCCTGTAATATAATACCTGGTCCAATTTAAATATTATGGGTCAATATTAAGGTCTGATATTGCGCCTTGCGTTAGTTAACCATTGAAAGATGTCTTTGAATTTTTAAAGCATTTTAGAACGCTTATTTTTTCATTTTAAGCTTCTCAGAACACTTTATTTCGCATAGGCATACATAGTAAACTTTAGGGTCACTCTGTGTACCCCTTAATTGACCTATAATTATTTCCTGTGGTAGGGTACACTATAAACCTGTAATATAATACGTGGTCCAATTTAAAAATTATAGGTCAATATTAAGGTCCGATACCGTACCGTTAGTTAACATAGAAAAATGTCTTTGAATTTTTAAAGCATTTTAGAACGCTTATTTCCTCATTTTAAGCTTCTCAGAACACTTTATTTTGCATAGGAATACATAGTAAACTTTAGGGTCACGCTGTGTACCCCCTAATTGACCTATAATTATTTCCTGCTGTAGGGTACACTATTACCCTGTAATATAATACCTGGTCCAATTTAAATATTATGGGTCAATATTAAGGTCTGATATCGCGCCTTGCGTTCATTAACCATTGAAAGATATCTTTAAGTTTTAAAGCATTTTAGAACGCTTATTTCTTCATTTTAAGCTTCTCAAAACATTTTATTTCGCATAGGCATACATAGTAAAATTTAGGGTCACGCTGTGTACCCCCTAAATGACCTATAATTATTTCCTGTGGTAGGGTACACTATTACCCTGTAATATAATACGGGGTCCAATTTAAAATTTATAGGTCAATATTAAGGTCCGATACCGTGCCGTTAGTTAACATAGAAAAATGTCTTTGAATTTTTAAAGCATTTTAGAACGCTTATTTCCTCATTTTAAGCTTCTCAGAACACTTTATTTCGCATAGGCATACATAGTAAACTTTAGGGTCACGCTGTGTACCCCCTAATTGAAATATAATTATTTCCTGTTGTAGGGTACACTATTACCCTGTAATATAATACCTGGTCCAATTTAAATATTATGGTTCCATATTAAGGTCTGATATCGCGCCTTGCGTTAGTTAACCATTGAAAGACGTCTTTGAATTTTTAAAGCATTTTAGAACGCTTATTTCTTCATTTTAAGCTTCTCGGAACACTTTATTTCGCATAGGCATACATAGTAATTTTTAGGGGCACGCTGTGTACCCCCTAATTGACCTATAATTATTTCCTGTGGTAGGGTACACTATTAACCTGTAATATAATACCTGGTCCAATTTAAATATTATGGGTCAATATTAAGGTCTGATATCGCGCCTTGCGTTGATTAACCATTGAAAGATGTCTTTGAATTTTTAAAGCATTTTAGAACGCTTATTTCTTCATTTTAAGCTTCTCAAAACATTTTATTTTGCATAGGCATACATAGTAAAGTTTAGGGTCACGCTGTGTACCCCCTAAATGACCTATAATTATTTCCTGTGGTAGGGTACACTATTACCCTGTAATATAATACGTGGTCCAATTTAAAAATTATAGGTCAATATTAAGGTCCGATACCGTGCCGTTAGTTAACATAGAAAAATGTCTTTGAATTTTTAAAGCATTTTAGAACGCTTATTTCCTCATTTTAAGCTTCTCAGAACACTTTATTTTGCATAGGAATACATAGTAAACTTTAGGGTCACGCTGTGTACCCCCTAATTGACCTATAATTATTTCTTGCTGTAGGGTACACTATTACCCTGTAATATAATACGTGGTCCAATTTAAAAATTATAGGTCAATATTAAGGTCCGATACCGAGCCGTTAGTTAACATAGAAAAGTGTCTTCGAATTTCCTTGTTTTAATGCACTATTTAAAATATACATAGTGTACCCCCTAATTGACCTATAATCATTTCCTGTTTTAGGGTACACTATTACCCTGTAATATAACACCTGGGCCAATTTAAATATTTTGGGTCAATATTAAGGTTTGATATTGCGCCTTGCGTTAGTTAACCATTGAAAGATGTCTTTGAATTTTTAAAGCATTTTAGATCGCTTATTTCTTCATTTTAAGCTTCTCAAAACATTTTATTTCGCATAGGCATACATAGTAAAATTTAGGGTCACGCTGTGTACCCCCTAAATGACCTATAATTATTTCCTGTGGTAGGGTACACTATTACCCTGTAATATAATACGTGGTCCAATTTAAAAATTATAGGTCAATATTAAGGTCCGATACCGTGCCGTTAGTTAACATAGAAAAATGTCTTTGAATTTTTAAAGCATTTTAGAACGCTTATTTCCTCATTTTAAGCTTCTCAGAACACTTTATTTCGCATAGGCATACATAGTAAGTTCTTTAGGGTCACGCTGTGTGCCCCCTAATTGACCTATAATTATTTCCTGTTTTAGGGTACACTATTACCCTGTAATATAATACCTGGTCCAATTTAAATATTATGGGTCAATATTAAGGTCTGATATTGCGCCTTGCGTTAGTTAACCATTGAAAGATGTCTTTGAATTTTTAAAGCATTTTAGAACGCTTATTTCTTCATTTTAAGCTTCTCAAAACATTTTATTTCGCATAGGCATACATAGTAAAATTTAGGGTCACGCTGTGTACCCCCTAAATGACCTATAATTATTTCCTGTGGTAGGGTACACTATTACCCTGTAATATAATATGTGGTCCAATTTAAAAATTATAGGTCAATATTAAGGTCCGATACCGTGCCGTTAGTTAACATAGAAAAATGTCTTTGAATTTTTAAAGCATTTTAGAACGCTTATTTCTTCATTTTAAGCTTCTCGGAACACTTTATTTCGCATAGGAATACATAGTAAACTTTAGGGTCACGCTGTGTACCCCCTAATTGACCTATAATTATTTCTTGCTGTAGGGTACACTATTACCCTGTAATATAATACGTGGTCCAATTTAAAAATTATAGGTCAATATTAAGGTCCGATACCGAGCCGTTAGTTAACATAGAAAAGTGTCTTCGAATTTCCTTGTTTTAATGCACTATTTAAAATATACATAGTGTACCCCCTAATTGAACTATAATCATTTCCTGTTTTAGGGTACACTATTACCCTGTAATATAACACCTGGGCCAATTTAAATATTTTGGGTCAATATTAAGGTTTGATATTGCGCCTTGCGTTAGTTAACCATTGAAAGATGTCTTTGAATTTTTAAAGCATTTTAGAACGCTTATTTCTTCATTTTAAGCTTCTCAAAACATTTTATTTCGCATAGGCATACATAGTAAAATTTAGGGTCACGCTGTGTACCCCCTAAATGACCTATAATTAGTTCCTGTGGTAGGGTACACTATTACCCTGTAATATAATACGTGGTCCAATTTAAAAATTATAGGTCAATATTAAGGTCCGATACCGTGCCGTTAGTTAACATAGAAAAATGTCTTTGAATTTTTAAAGCATTTTAGAACGCTTATTTCCTCATTTTAAGCTTCTCAGAACACTTTATTTCGCATAGGCATACATAGTAAGTTCTTTAGGGTCACGCTGTGTGCCCCCTAATTGACCTATAATTATTTCCTGTTTTAGGGTACACTATTACCCTGTAATATAATACCTGGTCCAATTTAAATATTATGGGTCAATATTAAGGTCTGATATTGCGCCTTGCGTTAGTTAACCATTGAAAGATGTCTTTGAATTTTTAAAGCATTTTAGAACGCTTATTTCTTCATTTTAAGCTTCTCAAAACATTTTATTTCGCATAGGCATACATAGTAAAATTTAGGGTCACGCTGTGTACCCCCTAAATGACCTATAATTATTTCCTGTGGTAGGGTACACTATTACCCTGTAATATAATATGTGGTCCAATTTAAAAATTATAGGTCAATATTAAGGTCCGATACCGTGCCGTTAGTTAACATAGAAAAATGTCTTTGAATTTTTAAAGCATTTTAGAACGCTTATTTCTTCATTTTAAGCTTCTCGGAACACTTTATTTCGCATAGGCATACATAGTAATTTTTAGGGGCACGCTGTGTACCCCCTAATTGACCTATAATTATTTCCTGTGGTAGGGTACACTATTACCCTGTAATATAATACCTGGTCCAATTTAAATATTATGGGTCAATATTAAGGTCTGATATCGCGCCTTGCGTTGATTAAACATTGAAAGATGTCTTTGAATTTTTAAAGCATTTTAGAACGCTTATTTCTTCATTTTAAGCTTCTCAAAACATTTTATTTTGCATAGGCATACATAGTAAAGTTTAGGGTCACGCTGTGTACCCCCTAAATGACCTATAATTATTTCCTGTGGTAGGGTACACTATTACCCTGTAATATAATACGTGGTCCAATTTAAAAATTATAGGTCAATATTAAGGTCCGATACCGTGCCGTTAGTAAACATAGAAAAATGTCTTTGAATTTTTAAAGCATTTTAGAACGCTTATTTCCTCATTTTAAGCTTCTCAGAACACTTTATTTTGCATAGGAATACATAGTAAACTTTAGGGTCACGCTGTGTACCCCCTAATTGACCTATAATTATTTCTTGCTGTAGGGTACACTATTACCCTGTAATATAATATGTGGTCCAATTTAAAAATTATAGGTCAATATTAAGGTCCGATACCGTGCCGTTAGTTAACATAGAAAAATGTCTTTGAATTTTTAAAGCATTTTAGAACGCTTATTTCTTCATTTTAAGCTTCTCGGAACACTTTATTTCGCATAGGCATACATAGTAAGTTCTTTAGGGTCACGCTGTGTACCCCCTAATTGACCTATAATTATTTCCTGTGGTAGGGTACACTATTACCCTGTAATATAATACCTGGTCCAATTTAAATATTATGGGTCAATATTAAGGTCTGATATTTCGCCTTGCGTTAGTTAACCATTGAAAGATGTCTTTGAATTTTTAAAGCATTTTAGAACGCTTATTTCTTCATTTTAAGCTTCTCAAAACATTTTATTTCGCATAGGCATACATAGTAAAATTTAGGGTCACGCTGTGTACCCCCTAAATGACCTATAATTATTTCCTGTGGTAGGGTACACTATCACCCTGTAATATAATACGTGGTCCAATTTAAAAATTATAGGTCAATATTAAGGTCCGATACCGTGCCGTTAGTTAACATAGAAAAATGTCTTTGAATTTTTAAAGCATTTTAGAACGCTTATTTCCTCATTTTAAGCTTCTCAGAACACTTTATTTCGCATAGGCATACATAGTAGGTTCTTTAGGGTCACGCTGTGTACCCCCTAATTGACCTATAATTATTTCCTGTTTTAGGGTACACTATTACCCTGTAATATAATACCTGGTCCAATTTAAATATTATGGGTCAATATTAAGGTCTGATATTGCGCCTTGCGTTAGTTAACCATTGAAAGATGTCTTTGAATTTTTAAAGCATTTTAGAACGCTTATTTTTTCATTTTAAGCTTCTCAGAACACTTTATTTCGCATAGGCATACATAGTAAACTTTAGGGTCACTCTGTGTACCCCTTAATTGACCTATAATTATTTCCTGTGGTAGGGTACACTATAACCCTGTAATATAATACGTGGTCCAATTTAAAAATTATAGGTCAATATTAAGGTCCGATACCGTACCGTTAGTTAACATAGAAAAATGTCTTTGAATTTTTAAAGCATTTTAGAACGCTTATTTCCTCATTTTAAGCTTCTCAGAACACTTTATTTTGCATAGGAATACATAGTAAACTTTAGGGTCACGCTGTGTACCCCCTAATTGACCTATAATTATTTCCTGCTGTAGGGTACACTATTACCCTGTAATATAATACCTGGTCCAATTTAAATATTATGGGTCAATATTAAGGTCTGATATCGCGCCTTGCGTTCATTAACCATTGAAAGATATCTTTAAGTTTTAAAGCATTTTAGAACGCTTATTTCTTCATTTTAAGCTTCTCAAAACATTTTATTTCGCATAGGCATACATAGTAAAATTTAGGGTCACGCTGTGTACCCCCTAAATGACCTATAATTATTTCCTGTGGTAGGGTACACTATTACCCTGTAATATAATACGGGGTCCAATTTAAAATTTATAGGTCAATATTAAGGTCCGATACCGTGCCGTTAGTTAACATAGAAAAATGTCTTTGAATTTTTAAAGCATTTTAGAACGCTTATTTCCTCATTTTAAGCTTCTCAGAACACTTTATTTCGCATAGGCATACATAGTAAACTTTAGGGTCACGCTGTGTACCCCCTAATTGAAATATAATTATTTCCTGTTGTAGGGTACACTATTACCCTGTAATATAATACCTGGTCCAATTTAAATATTATGGTTCCATATTAAGGTCTGATATCGCGCCTTGCGTTAGTTAACCATTGAAAGACGTCTTTGAATTTTTAAAGCATTTTAGAACGCTTATTTCTTCATTTTAAGCTTCTCGGAACACTTTATTTCGCATAGGCATACATAGTAATTTTTAGGGGCACGCTGTGTACCCCCTAATTGACCTATAATTATTTCCTGTGGTAGGGTACACTATTAACCTGTAATATAATACCTGGTCCAATTTAAATATTATGGGTCAATATTAAGGTCTGATATCGCGCCTTGCGTTGATTAACCATTGAAAGATGTCTTTGAATTTTTAAAGCATTTTAGAACGCTTATTTCTTCATTTTAAGCTTCTCAAAACATTTTATTTTGCATAGGCATACATAGTAAAGTTTAGGGTCACGCTGTGTACCCCCTAAATGACCTATAATTATTTCCTGTGGTAGGGTACACTATTACCCTGTAATATAATACGTGGTCCAATTTAAAAATTATAGGTTAATATTAAGGTCCGATACCGTGCCGTTAGTTAACATAGAAAAATGTCTTTGAATTTTTAAAGCATTTTAGAACGCTTATTTCCTCATTTTAAGCTTCTCAGAACACTTTATTTTGCATAGGAATACATAGTAAACTTTAGGGTCACGCTGTGTACCCCCTAATTGACCTATAATTATTTCTTGCTGTAGGGTACACTATTACCCTGTAATATAATACGTGGTCCAATTTAAAAATTATAGGTCAATATTAAGGTCCGATACCGAGCCGTTAGTTAACATAGAAAAGTGTCTTCGAATTTCCTTGTTTTAATGCACTATTTAAAATATACATAGTGTACCCCCTAATTGACCTATAATCATTTCCTGTTTTAGGGTACACTATTACCCTGTAATATAACACCTGGGCCAATTTAAATATTTTGGGTCAATATTAAGGTTTGATATTGCGCCTTGCGTTAGTTAACCATTGAAAGATGTCTTTGAATTTTTAAAGCATTTTAGAACGCTTATTTCTTCATTTTAAGCTTCTCAAAACATTTTATTTCGCATAGGCATACATAGTAAAATTTAGGGTCACGCTGTGTACCCCCTAAATGACCTATAATTATTTCCTGTGGTAGGGTACACTATTACCCTGTAATATAATACGTGGTCCAATTTAAAAATTATAGGTCAATATTAAGGTCCGATACCGTGCCGTTAGTTAACATAGAAAAATGTCTTTGAATTTTTAAAGCATTTTAGAACGCTTATTTCCTCATTTTAAGCTTCTCAGAACACTTTATTTCGCATAGGCATACATAGTAAGTTCTTTAGGGTCACGCTGTGTACCCCCTAATTGACCTATAATTATTTCCTGTGGTAGGGTACACTATTACCCTGTAATATAATACCTGGTCCAATTTAAATATTATGGGTCAATATTAAGGTCTGATATTTCGCCTTGCGTTAGTTAACCATTGAAAGATGTCTTTGAATTTTTAAAGCATTTTAGAACGCTTATTTCTTCATTTTAAGCTTCTCAAAACATTTTATTTCGCATAGGCATACATAGTAAAATTTAGGGTCACGCTGTGTACCCCCTAAATGACCTATAATTATTTCCTGTGGTAGGGTACACTATTACCCTGTAATATAATACGTGGTCCAATTTAAAAATTATAGGTCAATATTAAGGTCCGATACCGTGCCGTTAGTTAACATAGAAAAATGTCTTTGAATTTTTAAAGCATTTTAGAACGCTTATTTCCTCATTTTAAGCTTCTCAGAACACTTTATTTCGCATAGGCATACATAGTAAGTTCTTTAGGGTCACGCTGTGTACCCCCTAATTGACCTATAATTATTTCCTGTTTTAGGGTACACTATTACCCTGTAATATAATACCTGGTCCAATTTAAATATTATGGGTCAATATTAAGGTCTGATATTGCGCCTTGCGTTAGTTAACCATTGAAAGATGTCTTTGAATTTTTAAAGCATTTTAGAACGCTTATTTCTTCATTTTAAGCTTCTCAGAACACTTTATTTCGCATAGGCATACATAGTAAACTTTAGGGTCACTCTGTGTACCCCCTAATTGACCTATAATTATTTCCTGTGGTAGGGTACACTATAACCCTGTAATATAATACGTGGTCCAATTTAAAAATTATAGGTCAATATTAAGGTCCGATACCGTACCGTTAGTTAACATAGAAAAATGTCTTTGAATTTTTAAAGAATTTTAGAACGCTTATTTCCTCATTTTAAGCTTCTCAGAACACTTTATTTTGCATAAGAATACATAGTAAACTTTAGGGTCACGCTGTGTACCCCCTAATTGACCTATAATTATTTCCTGCTGTAGGGTACACTATTACCCTGTAATATAACACCTGGTCCAATTTAAATATTATGGGTCAATATTAAGGTCTGATATCGCGCCTTGCGTTCATTAACCATTGAAAGATATCTTTGAATTTTTAAAGCATTTTAGAACGCTTATTTCTTCATTTTAAGCTTCTCAAAACATTTTATTTCGCATAGGCATACATAGTAAACTTTAGGTTCACTCTGTGTACCCCCTAATTGACCTATAATTATTTCCTATGGTAGGGTACACTATAACCCTGTAATATAATACGTGGTCCTATTTAAAAATTATACGTCAATATTAAGGTCCGATACCGTACCGTTAGTTAACATAGAAAAATGTCTTTGAATTTTTAAAGCATTTTAGAACGCTTATTTCCTTATTTTAAGCTTCTCAGAACACTTTATTTTGCATAGGAATACATAGTAAACTTTAGGGTCACGCTGTGTACCCCCTAATTGACCTATAATTATTTCCTGCTGTAGGGTAGACTATTACCCTGTAATATAATATCTGGTCCAATTTAAATATTATGGGTCAATATTAAGGTCTGATATTGCGCCTTGCGTTAGTTAACCATTGAAAGATGTCTTTGATTTTTTAAAGCATTTTAGAACGCTTATTTCTTCATTTTAAGCTTCTCAGAACACTCTATTTCGCATAGGCATACATAGTAAACTTTAGGGTCACGCTGTGTACCCCCTAAATGACCTATAAATATTTCCTGTGGTAGGGTACACTATTACCCTGTAATATAATACGTGGTCCAATTTAAAAATTATAGGTCAATATTAAGGTCCGATACCGTGCCGTTAGTTAACATAGAAAAATGTCTTTGAATTTTTAAAGCATTTTAGAACGCTTATTTCCTCATTTTAAGCTTCTCGGAACACTTTATTTCGCATAGGCATACACAGTAAACTTTAGGGGCACGCTGTGTACCCCCTAATTGACCTATAATTATTTCCTGTGGTAGGGTACACTATTACCCTGTAATATAATACCTGGTCCAATTTAAATATTATGGGTCAATATTAAGGTCTGATATCGCGCCTTGCGTTGATTAACCATTGAAAGATGTCTTTGAATTTTTAAAGCATTTTAGAACGCTTATTTCTTCATTTTAAGCTTCTCAAAACATTTTATTTCGCATAGGCATACATAGTAAAATTTAGGGTCACGCTGTGTACCCCCTAAATGACCTATAATTATTTCCTGTGGTAGGGTTCACTATTACCCTGTAATATAATACGTGGTCCAATTTAAAAATTATAGGTCAATATTAAGGTCCGATACCGTGCCGTTAGTTAACATAGAAAAATGTCTTTGAATTTTTAAAGCATTTTAGAACGCTTATTTCCTCATTTTAAGCTTCTCAGAACACTTTATTTTGCATAGGAATACATAGTAAACTTTAGGGTCACGCTGTGTACCCCCTAATTGACCTATAATTATTTCTTGCTGTAGGGTACACTATTACCCTGTAATATAATACGTGGTCCAATTTAAAAATTATAGGTCAATATTAAGGTCCGATACCGAGCCGTTAGTTAACATAGAAAAGTGTCTTCGAATTTCCTTGTTTTAATGCACTATTTAAAATATACATAGTGTACCCCCTAATTGACCTATAATCATTTCCTGTTTTAGGGTACACTATTACCCTGTAATATAACACCTGGGCCAATTTAAATATTTTGGGTCAATATTAAGGTTTGATATTGCGCCTTGCGTTAGTTAACCATTGAAAGATGTCTTTGAATTTTTAAAGCATTTTAGAACGCTTATTTCTTCATTTTAAGCTTCTCAAAACATTTTATTTCGCATAGGCATACATAGTAAAATTTAGGGTCACGCTGTGTACCCCCTAAATGACCTATAATTATTTCCTGTGGTAGGGTACACTATTACCCTGTAATATAATACGTGGTCCAATTTAAAAATTATAGGTCAATATTAAGGTCCGATACCGTGCCGTTAGTTAACATAGAAAAATGTCTTTGAATTTTTAAAGCATTTTAGAACGCTTATTTCCTCATTTTAAGCTTCTCAGAACACTTTATTTTGCATAGGAATACATAGTAAACTTTAGGGTCACGCTGTGTACCCCCTAATTGACCTATAATTATTTCTTGCTGTAGGGTACACTATTACCCTGTAATATAATATGTGGTCCAATTTAAAAATTATAGGTCAATATTAAGGTCCGATACCGTGCCGTTAGTTAACATAGAAAAATGTCTTTGAATTTTTAAAGCATTTTAGAACGCTTATTTCTTCATTTTAAGCTTCTCGGAACACTTTATTTCGCATAGGCATACATAGTAAGTTCTTTAGGGTCACGCTGTGTACCCCCTAATTGACCTATAATTATTTCCTGTGGTAGGGTACACTATTACCCTGTAATATAATACCTGGTCCAATTTAAATATTATGGGTCAATATTAAGGTCTGATATTTCGCCTTGCGTTAGTTAACCATTGAAAGATGTCTTTGAATTTTTAAAGCATTTTAGAACGCTTATTTCTTCATTTTAAGCTTCTCAAAACATTTTATTTCGCATAGGCATACATAGTAAAATTTAGGGTCACGCTGTGTACCCCCTAAATGACCTATAATTATTTCCTGTGGTAGGGTACACTATCACCCTGTAATATAATACGTGGTCCAATTTAAAAATTATAGGTCAATATTAAGGTCCGATACCGTGCCGTTAGTTAACATAGAAAAATGTCTTTGAATTTTTAAAGCATTTTAGAACGCTTATTTCCTCATTTTAAGCTTCTCAGAACACTTTATTTCGCATAGGCATACATAGTAGGTTCTTTAGGGTCACGCTGTGTACCCCCTAATTGACCTATAATTATTTCCTGTTTTAGGGTACACTATTACCCTGTAATATAATACCTGGTCCAATTTAAATATTATGGGTCAATATTAAGGTCTGATATTGCGCCTTGCGTTAGTTAACCATTGAAAGATGTCTTTGAATTTTTAAAGCATTTTAGAACGCTTATTTTTTCATTTTAAGCTTCTCAGAACACTTTATTTCGCATAGGCATACATAGTAAAATTTAGGGTCACTCTGTGTACCCCTTAATTGACCTATAATTATTTCCTGTGGTAGGGTACACTATAACCCTGTAATATAATACGTGGTCCAATTTAAAAATTATAGGTCAATATTAAGGTCCGATACCGTACCGTTAGTTAACATAGAAAAATGTCTTTGAATTTTTAAAGCATTTTAGAACGCTTATTTCCTCATTTTAAGCTTCTCAGAACACTTTATTTTGCATAGGAATACATAGTAAACTTTAGGGTCACGCTGTGTACCCCCTAATTGACCTATAATTATTTCCTGCTGTAGGGTACACTATTACCCTGTAATATAATACCTGGTCCAATTTAAATATTATGGGTCAATATTAAGGTCTGATATCGCGCCTTGCGTTCATTAACCATTGAAAGATATCTTTAAGTTTTAAAGCATTTTAGAACGCTTATTTCTTCATTTTAAGCTTCTCAAAACATTTTATTTCGCATAGGCATACATAGTAAACTTTAGGGTCACGCTGTGTACCCCCTAATTGACCTATAATTATTTCTTGCTGTAGGGTACACTATTACCCTGTAATATAATACGTGGTCCAATTTAAAAATTATAGGTCAATATTAAGGTCCGATACCGAGCCGTTAGTTAACATAGAAAAGTGTCTTCGAATTTCCTTGTTTTAATGCACTATTTAAAATATACATAGTGTACCCCCTAATTGACCTATAATCATTTCCTGTTTTAGGGTACACTATTACCCTGTAATATAACACCTGGGCCAATTTAAATATTTTGGGTCAATATTAAGGTTTGATATTGCGCCTTGCGTTAGTTAACCATTGAAAGATGTCTTTGAATTTTTAAAGCATTTTAGAACGCTTATTTCTTCATTTTAAGCTTCTCAAAACATTTTATTTCGCATAGGCATACATAGTAAAATTTAGGGTCACGCTGTGTACCCCCTAAATGACCTATAATTATTTCCTGTGGTAGGGTACACTATTACCCTGTAATATAATACGTGGTCCAATTTAAAAATTATAGGTCAATATTAAGGTCCGATACCGTGCCGTTAGTTAACATAGAAAAATGTCTTTGAATTTTTAAAGCATTTTAGAACGCTTATTTCCTCATTTTAAGCTTCTCAGAACACTTTATTTTGCATAGGAATACATAGTAAACTTTAGGGTCACGCTGTGTACCCCCTAATTGACCTATAATTATTTCTTGCTGTAGGGTACACTATTACCCTGTAATATAATATGTGGTCCAATTTAAAAATTATAGGTCAATATTAAGGTCCGATACCGTGCCGTTAGTTAACATAGAAAAATGTCTTTGAATTTTTAAAGCATTTTAGAACGCTTATTTCTTCATTTTAAGCTTCTCGGAACACTTTATTTCGCATAGGCATACATAGTAAGTTCTTTAGGGTCACGCTGTGTACCCCCTAATTGACCTATAATTATTTCCTGTGGTAGGGTACACTATTACCCTGTAATATAATACCTGGTCCAATTTAAATATTATGGGTCAATATTAAGGTCTGATATTTCGCCTTGCGTTAGTTAACCATTGAAAGATGTCTTTGAATTTTTAAAGCATTTTAGAACGCTTATTTCTTCATTTTAAGCTTCTCAAAACATTTTATTTCGCATAGGCATACATAGTAAAATTTAGGGTCACGCTGTGTACCCCCTAAATGACCTATAATTATTTCCTGTGGTAGGGTACACTATCACCCTGTAATATAATACGTGGTCCAATTTAAAAATTATAGGTCAATATTAAGGTCCGATACCGTGCCGTTAGTTAACATAGAAAAATGTCTTTGAATTTTTAAAGCATTTTAGAACGCTTATTTCCTCATTTTAAGCTTCTCAGAACACTTTATTTCGCATAGGCATACATAGTAGGTTCTTTAGGGTCACGCTGTGTACCCCCTAATTGACCTATAATTATTTCCTGTTTTAGGGTACACTATTACCCTGTAATATAATACCTGGTCCAATTTAAATATTATGGGTCAATATTAAGGTCTGATATTGCGCCTTGCGTTAGTTAACCATTGAAAGATGTCTTTGAATTTTTAAAGCATTTTAGAACGCTTATTTTTTCATTTTAAGCTTCTCAGAACACTTTATTTCGCATAGGCATACATAGTAAAATTTAGGGTCACTCTGTGTACCCCTTAATTGACCTATAATTATTTCCTGTGGTAGGGTACACTATAACCCTGTAATATAATACGTGGTCCAATTTAAAAATTATAGGTCAATATTAAGGTCCGATACCGTACCGTTAGTTAACATAGAAAAATGTCTTTGAATTTTTAAAGCATTTTAGAACGCTTATTTCCTCATTTTAAGCTTCTCAGAACACTTTATTTTGCATAGGAATACATAGTAAACTTTAGGGTCACGCTGTGTACCCCCTAATTGACCTATAATTATTTCCTGCTGTAGGGTACACTATTACCCTGTAATATAATACCTGGTCCAATTTAAATATTATGGGTCAATATTAAGGTCTGATATCGCGCCTTGCGTTCATTAACCATTGAAAGATATCTTTAAGTTTTAAAGCATTTTAGAACGCTTATTTCTTCATTTTAAGCTTCTCAAAACATTTTATTTCGCATAGGCATACATAGTAAAATTTAGGGTCACGCTGTGTACCCCCTAAATGACCTATAATTATTTCCTGCGGTAGGGTACACTATTACCCTGTAATATAATACGGGGTCCAATTTAAAATTTATAGGTCAATATTAAGGTCCGATACCGTGCCGTTAGTTAACATAGAAAAATGTCTTTGAATTTTTAAAGCATTTTAGAACGCTTATTTCCTCATTTTAAGCTTCTCAGAACACTTTATTTCGCATAGGCATACATAGTAAACTTTAGGGTCACGCTGTGTACCCCCTAATTGAAATATAATTATTTCCTGTTGTAGGGTACACTATTACCCTGTAATATAATACCTGGTCCAATTTAAATATTATGGTTCCATATTAAGGTCTGATATCGCGCCTTGCGTTAGTTAACCATTGAAAGACGTCTTTGAATTTTTAAAGCATTTTAGAACGCTTATTTCTTCATTTTAAGCTTCTCAAAACATTTTATTTCGCATAGGCATACATAGTAAAATTTAGGGTCACGCTGTGTACCCCCTAAATGACCTATAATTATTTCCTGTGGTAGGGTACACTATTACCCTGTAATATAATACGTGGTCCAATTTAAAATTTATAGGTCAATATTAAGGTCCGATACCGTGCCGTTAGTTAACATAGAAAAATGTCTTTGAATTTTTAAAGCATTTTAGAACGCTTATTTCCTCATTTTAAGCTTCTCAGAACACTTTATTTCGCATAGGCATACATAGTAAACTTTAGGGTCACGCTGTGTACCCCCTAATTGACCTATAATTATTTCCTGTGGTAGGGTACACTATTACCCTGTAATATAATACCTGGTCCAATTTAAATATTATGGGTGAATATTAAGGTCTGATATTGCGCCTTGCGTTAGTTAACCATTGAAAGATGTCTTTGATTTTTTAAAGCATTTTAGAACGCTTATTTCTTCATTTTAAGCTTCTCAGAACACTCTATTTCGCATAGGCATACATAGTAAACTTTAGGGTCACGCTGTGTACCCCCTAATTGAAATATAATTATTTCCTGTTGTAGGGTACACTATTACCCTGTAATATAATACCTGGTCCAATTTAAATATTATGGTTCCATATTAAGGTCTGATATCGCGCCTTGCGTTAGTTAACCATTGAAAGATGTCTTTGAATTTTAAAGCATTTTAGAACGCTTATTTCTTCATTTTAAGCTTCTCAAAACATTTTATTTCGCATAGGCATACATAGTAAAATTTAGGGTCACGCTGTGTACCCCCTAATTGACCTATAATTATTTCTTGCTGTAGGGTACACTATTACCCTGTAATATAATACGTGGTCCAATTTAAAAATTATAGGTCAATATTAAGGTCCGATACCGTGCCGTTAGTTAACATAGAAAAATGTCTTTGAATTTTTAAAGCATTTTAGAACGCTTATTTCCTCATTTTAAGCTTCTCAGAACACTTTATTTTGCATAGGAATACATAGTAAACTTTAGGGTCACGCTGTGTACCCCCTAATTGACCTATAATTATTTCTTGCTGTAGGGTACACTATTACCCTGTAATATAATACGTGGTCCAATTTAAAAATTATAGGTCAATATTAAGGTCCGATACCGAGCCGTTAGTTAACATAGAAAAGTGTCTTCGAATTTCCTTGTTTTAATGCACTATTTAAAATATACATAGTGTACCCCCTAATTGACCTATAATCATTTCCTGTTTTAGGGTACACTATTACCCTGTAATATAACACCTGGGCCAATTTAAATATTTTGGGTCAATATTAAGGTTTGATATTGCGCCTTGCGTTAGTTAACCATTGAAAGATGTCTTTGAATTTTTAAAGCATTTTAGAACGCTTATTTCTTCATTTTAAGCTTCTCAAAACATTTTATTTCGCATAGCATACATAGTAAAATTTAGGGTCACGCTGTGTACCCCCTAAATGACCTATAATTATTTCCTGTGGTAGGGTACACTATTACCCTGTAATATAATACGTGGTCCAATTTAAAAATTATAGGTCAATATTAAGGTCCGATACCGTGCCGTTAGTTAACATAGAAAAATGTCTTTGAATTTTTAAAGCATTTTAGAACGCTTATTTCCTCATTTTAAGCTTCTCAGAACACTTTATTTCGCATAGGCATACATAGTAAGTTCTTTAGGGTCACGCTGTGTACCCCCTAATTGACCTATAATTATTTCCTGTGGTAGGGTACACTATTACCCTGTAATATAATACCTGGTCCAATTTAAATATTATGGGTCAATATTAAGGTCTGATATTTCGCCTTGCGTTAGTTAACCATTGAAAGATGTCTTTGAATTTTTAAAGCATTTTAGAACGCTTATTTCTTCATTTTAAGCTTCTCAAAACATTTTATTTCGCATAGGCATACATAGTAAAATTTAGGGTCACGCTGTGTACCCCCTAAATGACCTATAATTATTTCCTGTGGTAGGGTACACTATTACCCTGTAATATAATACGTGGTCCAATTTAAAAATTATAGGTCAATATTAAGGTCCGATACCGTGCCGTTAGTTAACATAGAAAAATGTCTTTGAATTTTAAAGCATTTTAGAACGCTTATTTCCTCATTTTAAGCTTCTCAGAACACTTTATTTCGCATAGGCATACATAGTAAGTTCTTTAGGGTCACGCTGTGTACCCCCTAATTGACCTATAATTATTTCCTGTTTTAGGGTACACTATTACCCTGTAATATAATACCTGGTCCAATTTAAATATTATGGGTCAATATTAAGGTCTGATATTGCGCCTTGCGTTAGTTAACCATTGAAAGATGTCTTTGAATTTTTAAAGCATTTTAGAACGCTTATTTCTTCATTTTAAGCTTCTCAGAACACTTTATTTCGCATAGGCATACATAGTAAACTTTAGGGTCACTCTGTGTACCCCCTAATTGACCTATAATTATTTCCTGTGGTAGGGTACACTATAACCCTGTAATATAATACGTGGTCCAATTTAAAAATTATAGGTCAATACTAAGGTCCGATACCGTACCGTTAGTTAACATAGAAAAATGTCTTTGAATTTTTAAAGAATTTTAGAACGCTTATTTCCTCATTTTAAGCTTCTCAGAACACTTTATTTTGCATAAGAATACATAGTAAACTTTAGGGTCACGCTGTGTACCCCCTAATTGACCTATAATTATTTCCTGCTGTAGGGTACACTATTACCCTGTAATATAACACCTGGTCCAATTTAAATATTATGGGTCAATATTAAGGTCTGATATCGCGCCTTGCGTTCATTAACCATTGAAAGATATCTTTGAATTTTTAAAGCATTTTAGAACGCTTATTTCTTCATTTTAAGCTTCTCAAAACATTTTATTTCGCATAGGCATACATAGTAAACTTTAGGTTCACTCTGTGTACCCCCTAATTGACCTATAATTATTTCCTATGGTAGGGTACACTATAACCCTGTAATATAATACGTGGTCCTATTTAAAAATTATAGGTCAATACTAAGGTCCGATACCGTACCGTTAGTTAACATAGAAAAATGTCTTTGAATTTTTAAAGAATTTTAGAACGCTTATTTCCTCATTTTAAGCTTCTCAGAACACTTTATTTTGCATAAGAATACATAGTAAACTTTAGGGTCACGCTGTGTACCCCCTAATTGACCTATAATTATTTCCTGCTGTAGGGTACACTATTACCCTGTAATATAATATCTGGTCCAATTTAAATATTATGGGTCAATATTAAGGTCTGATATTGCGCCTTGCGTTAGTTAACCATTGAAAGATGTCTTTGATTTTTTAAAGCATTTTAGAACGCTTATTTCTTCATTTTAAGCTTCTCAGAACACTCTATTTCGCATAGGCATACATAGTAAACTTTAGGGTCACGCTGTGTACCCCCTAAATGACCTATAATTATTTCCTGTGGTAGGGTACACTATTCCCCTGTAATATAATACCTGGTCCAATTTAAATATTATGGGTCAATATTAAGGTCTGATATCGCGCCTTGCGTTGATTAACCATTGAAAGATGTCTTTGAATTTTTAAAGCATTTTAGAACGCTTATTTCTTCATTTTAAGCTTCTCAAAACATTTTATTTCGCATAGGCATACATAGTAAAATTTAGGGTCACGCTGTGTACCCCCTAAATGACCTATAATTATTTCCTGTGGTAGGGTTCACTATTACCCTGTAATATAATACGTGGTCCAATTTAAAAATTATAGGTCAATATTAAGGTCCGATACCGTGCCGTTAGTTAACATAGAAAAATGTCTTTGAATTTTTAAAGCATTTTAGAACGCTTATTTCCTCATTTTAAGCTTCTCAGAACACTTTACTTCGCATAGGCAAACATAGTAAACTTTAGGGTCACGCTGTGTACCCCCTAATTGACCTATAATTATTTCCTGTGGTAGGGTACACTATTACCCTGTAATATAATACCTGGTCCAATTTAAATATTATCGGTGAATATTAAGGTCTGATATTGCGCCTTGCGTTAGTTAACCATTGAAAGATGTCTTTGATTTTTTAAAGCATTTTAGAACGCTTATTTCTTCATTTTAAGCTTCTCAGAACACTCTATTTCGCATAGGCATACATAGTAAACTTTAGGGTCACGCTGTGTACCCCCTAATTGAAATATAATTATTTCCTGTTGTAGGGTACACTATTACCCTGTAATATAATATCTGGTCCAATTTAAATATTATGGTTCCATATTAAGGTCTGATATCGCGCCTTGCGTTGGTTAACCATTGAAAGATGTCTTTGAATTTTTAAAGCATTTTAGAACGCTTATTTCTTCATTTTAAGCTTCTCAAAACATTTTATTTCGCATAGGCATACATAGTAAAATTTAGGGTCACGCTGTGTACCCCCTAAATGACCTATAATTATTTCCTGTGGTAGGGTACACTATTACCCTGTAATATAATACGTGGTCCAATTTAAAAATTATAGGTCAATATTAAGGTCCGATACCGTGCCGTTAGTTAACATAGAAAAATGTCTTTGAATTTTTAAAGCATTTTAGAACGCTTATTTCCTCATTTTAAGCTTCTCGGAACACTTTATTTCGCATAGGCATACATAGTAAACTTTAGGGGCACGCTGTGTACCCCCTAATTGACCTATAATTATTTCCTGTGGTAGGGTACACTATTACCCTGTAATATAATACCTGGTCCAATTTAAATATTATGGGTCAATATTAAGGTCTGATATCGCGCCTTGCGTTGATTAACCATTGAAAGATGTCTTTGAATTTTTAAAGCATTTTAGAACGCTTATTTCTTCATTTTAAGCTTCTCAAAACATTTTATTTCGCATAGGCATACATAGTAAAATTTAGGGTCACGCTGTGTACCCCCTAAATGACCTATAATTATTTTCTGTGGTAGGGTACACTATTACCCTGTAATATAATACGTGGTCCAATTTAAAAATTATAGGTCAATATTAAGGTCCGATACCGTGCCGTTAGTTAACATAGAAAAATGTCTTTGAATTTTTAAAGCATTTTAGAACGCTTATTTCCTCATTTTAAGCTTCTCGGAACACTTTATTTCGCATAGGCATACATAGTAAACTTTAGGGGCACGCTGTGTACCCCCTAATTGACCTATAATTATTTCCTGTGGTAGGGTACACTATTACCCTGTAATATAATACCTGGTCCAATTTAAATATTATGGGTCAATATTAAGGTCTGATATCGCGCCTTGCGTTGATTAACCATTGAAAGATGTCTTTGAATTTTTAAAGCATTTTAGAACGCTTATTTCTTCATTTTAAGCTTCTCAAAACATTTTATTTCGCATAGGCATACATAGTAAAATTTAGGGTCACGCTGTGTACCCCCTAAATGACCTATAATTATTTCCTGTGGTAGGGTACACTATTACCCTGTAATATAATACGTGGTCCAATTTAAAAATTATAGGTCAATATTAAGGTCCGATACCTTGCCGTTAGTTAACATAGAAAAATGTCTTTGAATTTTTAAAGCATTTTAGAACGCTTATTTCCTCATTTTAAGCTTCACAGAACACTTTATTTCGCATAGGCATACATAGTAAACTTTAGGGTCACGCTATGTACCCCCTAATTGACCTATAATTATTTCCTGTGGTAGGGTACACTATTACCCTGTAATATAATACCTGGTCCAATTTAAATATTATGGGTCAATATTAAGGTCTGATATTGCGCCTTGCGTTAGTTAACCATTGAAAGATGTCTTTGAATTTTTAAAGCATTTTAGAACACTTATTTCTTCATTTTAAGCTTCTCAGAACACTTTATTTCGCATAGACATACATAGTAAACTTTAGGTTCACTCTGTGTGCCCCTTAATTGACCTATAATTATTTCCTATGGTAGGGTACCCTATAACCCTGTAATATAATACGTGGTCCTATTTAAAAATTATACGTCAATATTAAGGTCCGATACCGTACCGTTAGTTAACATAGAAAAATGTCTTTGAATTTTTAAAGCATTTTAGAACGCTTATTTCCTCATTTTAAGCTTCTCGGAACACTTTATTTCGCATAGGCATACACAGTAAACTTTAGGGGCACGCTGTGTACCCCCTAATTGACCTATAATTATTTCCTGTGGTAGGGTACACTATTACCCTGTAATATAATAGCTGGTCCAATTTAAATATTATGGGTCAATATTAAGGTCTGATATCGCGCCTTGCGTTGATTAACCATTGAAAGATGTCTTTGAATTTTTAAAGCATTTTAGAACGCTTATTTCTTCATTTTAAGCTTCTCAAAACATTTTATTTCGCATAGGCATACATAGTAAACTTTAGGGGCACGCTGTGTACCCCCTAATTGACCTATAATTATTTCCTGTGGTAGGTTACACTATTACCCTGTAATATAATACCTGGGCCAATTTAAATATTATGGGTCAATATTAAGGTCTGATATCGCGCCTTGCGTTGATTAACCATTGAAAGATGTCTTTGAATTTTTAAAGCATTTTAGAACGCTTATTTCTTCATTTTAAGCTTCTCAAAACATTTTATTTCGCATAGGCATACATAGTAAAATTTAGGGTCACGCTGTGTACCCCCTAAATGACCTATAATTATTTCCTGTGGTAGGGTACACTATTACCCTGTAATATAATACCTGGTCAAATTTAAATATTATGGTTCCATATTAAGGTCTGATATTGCGCCTTGCGTTATTTAACCATTGAAAGAAGTCTTTGATTTTTTAAAGCATTTTAGAACGCTTATTTCTTCATTTTAAGCTTCTCAGAACACTCTATTTCGCATAGGCATACATAGTAAACTTTAGGGTCACGCTGTGTACCCCCTAATTGAAATATAATTATTTCCTGTTGTAGGGTACACTATTACCCTGTAATATAATACCTGGTCCAATTTAAATATTATGGTTCCATATTAAGGTCTGATATCGCGCCTTGCGTTAGTTAACCATTGAAAGATGTCTTTGAATTTTTAAAGCATTTTAGAACGCTTATTTCTTCATTTTAAGCTTCTCAAAACATTTTATTTCGCATAGGCATACATAGTAAAATTTAGGGTCACGCTGTGTACCCCCTAAATGACCTATAATTATTTCCTGTGGTAGGGTACACTATTATACTGTAATATAATACGTGGTCCAATTTAAAAATTATAGGTCAATATTAAGGTCCGATACCGTGCCGTTAGTTAACATAGAAAAATGTCTTTGAATTTTTAAAGCATTTTAGAACGCTTATTTCTTCATTTTAAGCTTCTCGGAACACTTTATTTCGCATAGGCATACATAGTAAACTTTAGGGGCACGCTGTGTACACCCTAATTGACCTATAATTATTTCCTGTGGTAGGGTACACTATTACCCTGTAATATAATACCTGGTCCAATTTAAATATTATGGGTCAATATTAAGGTCTGATATCGCGCCTTGCGTTGATTAACCATTGAAAGATGTCTTTGAATTTTTAAAGCATTTTAGAACGCTTATTTCTTCATTTTAAGCTTCTCAAAACATTTTATTTTGCATAGGCATACATAGTAAAATTTAGGGTCACGCTGTGTTCCCCCTAAATGACCTATAATTATTTCCTGTGGTAGGGTACACAATTACCCTGTAATATAATACGTGGTCCAATTTAAAAATTATAGGTCAATATTAAGGTCCGATACCGTGCCGTTAGTTAACATAGAAAAATGTCTTTGAATTTTTAAAGCATTTTAGAACGCTTATTTCCTCATTTTAAGCTTCTCAGAACACTTTATTTTGCATAGGAATACATAGTAAACTTTAGGGTCACGCTGTGTACCCCCTAATTGACCTATAATTATTTCTTGCTGTAGGGTACACTATTACCCTGTAATATAATACGTGGTCCAATTTAAAAATTATAGGTCAATATTAAGGTCCGATACCGAGCCGTTAGTTAACATAGAAAAGTGTCTTCGAATTTCCTTGTTTTAATGCACTATTTAAAATATACATAGTGTACCCCCTAATTGACCTATAATTATTTCCTGTTTTAGGGTACACTATTACCCTGTGATATAACACCTGGTCCAATTTAAATATTATGGGTCAATGTTAAGGTCTGATATCGCGCCTTGCGTTGATTAACCATTGAAAGATGTCTTTGAATTTTTAAAGCATTTTAGAACGCTTATTTCTTCATTTTAAGCTTCTCAAAACATTTTATTTTGCATAGGCATACATAGTAAAATTTAGGGTCACGCTGTGTTCCCCCTAAATGACCTATAATTATTTCCTGTGGTAGGGTACACTATTACCCTGTAATATAATACGTGGTCCAATTTAAAAATTATAGGTCAATATTAAGGTCCGATACCGTGCCGTTAGTTAACATAGAAAAATGTCTTTGAATTTTTAAAGCATTTTAGAACGCTTATTTCCTCATTTTAAGCTTCTCAGAACACTTTATTTTGCATAGGAATACATAGTAAACTTTAGGGTCACGCTGTGTACCCCCTAATTGACCTATAATTATTTCTTGCTGTAGGGTACACTATTACCCTGTAATATAATACGTGGTCCAATTTAAAAATTATAGGTCAATATTAAGGTCCGATACCGAGCCGTTAGTTAACATAGAAAAGTGTCTTCGAATTTCCTTGTTTTAATGCACTATTTAAAATATACATAGTGTACCCCCTAATTGACCTATAATTATTTCCTGTTTTAGGGTACACTATTACCCTGTGATATAACACCTGGGCCAATTTAAATATTTTGGGTCAATATTAAGGTATGGTATTGCGCCTTGCGTTAGTTAACCATTGAAAGATGTCTTTGAATTTTTAAAGCATTTTAGAACGCTTATTTCTTCATTTTAAGCTTCTCAAAACATTTTATTTCGCATAGGCATACATAGTAAAATTTAGGGTCACGCTGTGTACCCCCTAAATGACCTATAATTATTTCCTGTGGTAGGGTACACTATTACCCTGTAATATAATACGTGGTCCAATTTAAAAATTATAGGTCAATATTAAGGTCCGATACCGTGCCGTTAGTTAACATAGAAAAATGTGTTTGAATTTTTAAAGCATTTTAGAACGCTTATTTCTTCATTTTAAGCTTCTCAAAACATTTTATTTCGCATAGGCATACATAGTAAAATTTAGGGTCACGCTGTGTACCCCCTAAATGACCTATAATTATTTCCTGTGGTAGGGTACACTATTACCCTGTAATATAATACGTGGTCCAATTTAAAAATTATAGGTCAATATTAAGGTCCGATACCGTGCCGTTAGTTAACATAGAAAAATGTCTTTGAATTTTTAAAGCATTTTAGAACGCTTATTTCCTCATTTTAAGCTTCTCAGAACACTTTACTTCGCATAGGCAAACATAGTAAACTTTAGGGTCACGCTGTGTACCCCCTAATTGACCTATAATTATTTCCTGTGGTAGGGTACACTATTACCCTGTAATATAATACCTGGTCCAATTTAAATATTATGGTTCCATATTAAGGTCTGATATTGCGCCTTGCGTTAGTTAACCATTGAAAGAAGTCTTTGATTTTTTAAAGCATTTTAGAACGCTTATTTCTTCATTTTAAGCTTCTCAGAACACTCTATTTCGCATAGGCATACATAGTAAACTTTAGGGTCACGCTGTGTACCCCCTAATTGAAATATAATTATTTCCTGTTGTAGGGTACACTATTACCCTGTAATATAATACCTGGTCCAATTTAAATATTATGGTTCCATATTAAGGTCTGATATCGCGCCTTGCGTTAGTTAACCATTGAAAGATGTCTTTAAATTTTTAAAGCATTTTAGAACGCTTATTTCTTCATTTTAAGCTTCTCAAAACATTTTATTTCGCATAGGCATACATAGTAAAATTTAGGGTCACGCTGTGTACCCCCTAAATGACCTATAATTATTTCCTGTGGTAGGGTACACTATTATACTGTAACTTTAGGGTCACGCTGTGTACCCCCTAATTGACCTATAATTATTTCCTGTGGTAGGGTACACTATTACCCTGTAATATAATACCTGGTCCAATTTAAATATTATGGGTGAATATTAAGGTCTGATATTGCGCCTTGCGTTAGTTAACCATTGAAAGATGTCTTTGATTTTTTAAAGCATTTTAGAACGCTTATTTCTTCATTTTAAGCTTCTCAGAACACTCTATTTCGCATAGGCATACATAGTAAACTTTAGGGTCACGCTGTGTACCCCCTAATTGAAATATAATTATTTCCTGTTGTAGGGTACACTATTACCCTGTAATATAATATCTGGTCCAATTTAAATATTATGGTTCCATATTAAGGTCTGATATCGCGCCTTGCGTTGGTTAACCATTGAAAGATGTCTTTGAATTTTTAAAGCATTTTAGAACGCTTATTTCCTCATTTTAAGCTTCTCGGAACACTTTATTTCGCATAGGCATACATAGTAAACTTTAGGGGCACGCTGTGTACCCCCTAATTGACCTATAATTATTTCCTGTGGTAGGGTACACTATTACCCTGTAATATAATACCTGGTCCAATTTAAATATTATGGGTCAATATTAAGGTCTGATATCGCGCCTTGCGTTGATTAACCATTGAAAGATGTCTTTGAATTTTTAAAGCATTTTAGAACGCTTATTTCTTCATTTTAAGCTTCTCAAAACATTTTATTTCGCATAGGCATACATAGTAAAATTTAGGGTCACGCTGTGTACCCCCTAAATGACCTATAATTATTTCCTGTGGTAGGGTACACTATTACCCTGTAATATAATACGTGGTCCAATTTAAAAATTATAGGTCAATATTAAGGTCCGATACCTTGCCGTTAGTTAACATAGAAAAATGTCTTTGAATTTTTAAAGCATTTTAGAACGCTTATTTCCTCATTTTAAGCTTCACAGAACACTTTATTTCGCATAGGCATACATAGTAAACTTTAGGGTCACGCTGTGTACCCCCTAATTGACCTATAATTATTTCCTGTGGTAGGGTACACTATTACCCTGTAATATAATACCTGGTCCAATTTAAATATTATGGGTCAATATTAAGGTCTGATATTGCGCCTTGCGTTAGTTAACCATTGAAAGATGTCTTTGAATTTTTAAAGCATTTTAGAACACTTATTTCTTCATTTTAAGCTTCTCAGAACACTTTATTTCGCATAGACATACATAGTAAACTTTAGGTTCACTCTGTGTGCCCCTTAATTGACCTATAATTATTTCCTATGGTAGGGTACACTATAACCCTGTAATATAATACGTGGTCCTATTTAAAAATTATACGTCAATATTAAGGTCCGATACCGTACCGTTAGTTAACATAGAAAAATGTCTTTGAATTTTTAAAGCATTTTAGAACGCTTATTTCCTCATTTTAAGCTTCTCAAAACACTTTATTTTGCATAGGAATACATAGTAAACTTTAGGGTCACGCTGTGTACCCCCTAATTGACCTATAATTATTTCCTGCTGTAGGGTACACTATTACCCTGTAATATAATATCTGGTCCAATTTAAATATTATGGATCAATATTAAGGTCTGATATCGCGCCTTGCGTTGATTAACCATTGAAAGATGTCTTTGAATTTTTAAAGCATTTTAGAACGCTTATTTCTTCATTTTAAGCTTCTCAAAACATTTTATTTCGCATAGGCATACATAGTAAACTTTAGGGTCACGCTGTGTACCCCCTAATTGACCTATAATTATTTCCTGTGGTAGGGTACACTATTACCCTGTAATATAATACCTGGTCTAATTTAAATATTATGGGTCAATATTAAGGTCTGATATTGCGCCTTGCGTTAGTTAACCATTGAAAGATGTCTTTGAATTTTTAAAGCATTTTAGAACACTTATTTCTTCATTTTAAGCTTCTCAGAACACTTTATTTCGCATAGACATACATAGTAAACTTTAGGTTCACTCTGTGTGCCCCTTAATTGACCTATAATTATTTCCTATGGTAGGGTACACTATAACCCTGTAATATAATACGTGGTCCTATTTAAAAATTATACGTCAATATTAAGGTCCGATACCGTACCGTTAGTTAACATAGAAAAATGTCTTTGAATTTTTAAAGCATTTTAGAACGCTTATTTCCTCATTTTAAGCTTCTCAGAACACTTTATTTTGCATAGGAATACATAGTAAACTTTAGGGTCACGCTGTGTACCCCCTAATTGACCTATAATTATTTCCTGCTGTAGGGTACACTATTACCCTGTAATATAATATCTGGTCCAATTTAAATATTATGGATCAATATTAAGGTCTGATATTGCGCCTTGCGTTAGTTAACCATTGAAAGATGTCTTTGATTTTTTAAAGCATTTTAGAACGCTTATTTCTTCATTTTAAGCTTCTCAGAACACTCTATTTCGCATAGGCATACATAGTAAACTTTAGGGTCACGCTGTGTACCCCCTAAATGACCTATAATTATTTCCTGTGGTAGGGTACACTATTACCCTGTAATATAATACGTGGTCCAATTTAAAAATTATAGGTCAATATTAAGGTCCGACACCGTGCCGTTGGTTAACATAGAAAAATGTCTTTGAATTTTTAAAGCATTTTAGAACGCTTATTTCCTCATTTTAAGCTTCTCGGAACACTTTATTTCGCTTAGGCATACATAGTAAACTTTAGGGGCACGCTGTGTACCCCCTAATTGAAATATAATTATTTCCTGTTGTAGGGTACACTATTACCCTGTAATATAATATCTGGTCCAATTTAAATATTATGGTTCCATATTAAGGTCTGATATCGCGCCTTGCGTTGGTTAACCATTGAAAGATGTCTTTGAATTTTTAAAGCATTTTAGAACGCTTATTTCTTCATTTTAAGCTTCTCAAAACATTTTATTTCGCATAGGCATACATAGTAAAATTTAGGGTCACGCTGTGTACCCCCTAAATGACCTATAATTATTTCCTGTGGTAGGGTACACTATTACCCTGTAATATAATACGTGGTCCAATTTAAAAATTATAGGTCAATATTAAGGTCCGATACCGTGCCGTTAGTTAACATAGAAAAATGTCTTTGAATTTTTAAAGCATTTTAGAACGCTTATTTCCTCATTTTAAGCTTCTCGGAACACTTTATTTCGCATAGGCATTCATAGTAAACTTTAGGGGCACGCTGTGTACCCCCTAATTGACCTATAATTATTTCCTGTGGTAGGGTACACTATTACCCTGTAATAAAATACCTGGTCCAATTTAAATATTATGGGTCAATATTAAGGTCTGATATCGCGCCTTGCGTTGATTAACCATTGAAAGATGTCTTTGAATTTTTAAAGCATTTTAGAACGGTTATTTCTTCATTTTAAGCTTCTCAAAACATTTCATTTCGCATAGGCATACATAGTAAAATTTAGGGTCACGCTGTGTACCCCCTAAATGACCTATAATTATTTTCTGTGGTAGGGTACACTATTACCCTGTAATATAATACGTGGTCCAATTTAAAAATTATAGGTCAATATTAAGGTCCGATACCGTGCCGTTAGTTGACATAGAAAAATGTCTTTGAATTTTTAAAGCATTTTAGAACGCTTATTTCCTCATTTTAAGCTTCTCGGAACACTTTATTTCGCATAGGCATACATAGTAAACTTTAGGGGCACGCTGGGTACCCCCTAATTGACCTATAATTATTTCCTGTGGTAGGGTACACTATTACCCTGTAATATAATACCTGGTCCAATTTAAATATTATGGGTCAATATTAAGGTCTGATATCGCGCCTTGCGTTGATTAACCATTGAAAGATGTCTTTGAATTTTTAAAGCATTTTAGAACGCTTATTTCTTCATTTTAAGCTTCTCAAAACATTTTATTTCGCATAGGCATACATAGTAAAATTTAGGGTCACGCTGTGTACCCCCTAAATGACCTATAATTATTTCCTGTGGTAGGGTACACTATTACCCTGTAATATAATACGTGGTCCAATTTAAAAATTATAGGTCAATATTAAGGTCCGATACCGTGCCGTTAGTTAACATAGAAAAATGTCTTTGAATTTTTAAAGCATTTTAGAACGCTTATTTCCTCATTTTAAGCTTCTCGGAACACTTTATTTCGCATAGGCATTCATAGTAAACTTTAGGGGCACGCTGTGTACCCCCTAATTGACCTATAATTATTTCCTGTGGAAGGGTACACTATTACCCTGTAATATAATACCTGGTCCAATTTAAATATTTTGGGTCAATATTAAGGTCTGATATCGCGCCTTGCGTTGATTAACCATTGAAAGATGTCTTTGAATTTTTAAAGCATTTTAGAACGCTTATTTCTTCATTTTAAGCTTCTCAAAACATTTTATTTCGCATAGGCATACATAGTAAAATTTAGGGTCACGCTGTGTACCCCCTAAATGACCTATAATTATTTTCTGTGGTAGGGTGCACTATTACCCTGTAATATAATACGTGGTCCAATTTAAAAATTATAGGTCAATATTAAGGTCCGATACCGTGCCGTTAGTTGACATAGAAAAATGTCTTTGAATTTTTAAAGCATTTTAGAACGCTTATTTCCTCATTTTAAGCTTCTCGGAACACTTTATTTCGCATAGGCATACATAGTAAACTTTAGGGGCACGCTGTGTACCCCCTAATTGACCTATAATTATTTCCTGTGGTAGGGTACACTATTACCCTGTAATATAATACCTGGTCCAATTTAAATATTATGGGTCAATATTAAGGTCTGATATCGCGCCTTGCGTTGATTAACCATTGAAAGATGTCTTTGAATTTTTAAAGCATTTTAGAACGCTTATTTCTTCATTTTAAGCTTCTCAAAACATTTTATTTCGCATAGGCATACATAGTAAAATTTAGGGTCACGCTGTGTACCCCCTAAATGACCTATAATTATTTCCTGTGGTAGGGTACACTATTACCCTGTAATATAATACGTGGTCCAATTTAAAAATTATAGGTCAATATTAAGGTCCGATACCTTGCCGTTAGTTAACATAGAAAAATGTCTTTGAATTTTTAAAGCATTTTAGAACGCTTATTTCCTCATTTTAAGCTTCACAGAACACTTTATTTCGCATAGGCATACATAGTAAACTTTAGGGTCACGCTGTGTACCCCCTAATTGACCTATAATTATTTCCTGTGGTAGGGTACACTATTACCCTGTAATATAATACCTGGTCCAATTTAAATATTATGGGTCAATATTAAGGTCTGATATTGCGCCTTGCGTTAGTTAACCATTGAAAGATGTCTTTGAATTTTTAAAGCATTTTAGAACACTTATTTCTTCATTTTAAGCTTCTCAGAACACTTTATTTCGCATAGACATACATAGTAAACTTTAGGTTCACTCTGTGTGCCCCTTAATTGACCTATAATTATTTCCTATGGTAGGGTACACTATAACCCTGTAATATAATACGTGGTCCTATTTAAAAATTATACGTCAATATTAAGGTCCGATACCGTACCGTTAGTTAACATAGAAAAATGTCTTTGAATTTTTAAAGCATTTTAGAACGCTTATTTCCTCATTTTAAGCTTCTCAGAACACTTTATTTTGCATAGGAATACATAGTAAACTTTAGGGTCACGCTGTGTACCCCCTAATTGACCTATAATTATTTCCTGCTGTAGGGTACACTATTACCCTGTAATATAATATCTGGTCCAATTTAAATATTATGGATCAATATTAAGGTCTGATATCGCGCCTTGCGTTGATTAACCATTGAAAGATGTCTTTGAATTTTTAAAGCATTTTAGAACGCTTATTTCTTCATTTTAAGCTTCTCAAAACATTTTATTTCGCATAGGCATACATAGTAAAATTTAGGGTCACGCTGTGTACCCCCTAAATGACCTATAATTATTTCCTGTGGTAGGGTACACTATTACCCTGTAATATAATACGTGGTCCAATTTAAAAATTATAGGTCAATATTAAGGTCCGATACCTTGCCGTTAGTTAACATAGAAAAATGTCTTTGAATTTTTAAAGCATTTTAGAACGCTTATTTCCTCATTTTAAGCTTCACAGAACACTTTATTTCGCATAGGCATACATAGTAAACTTTAGGGTCACGCTGTGTACCCCCTAATTGACCTATAATTATTTCCTGTGGTAGGGTACACTATTACCCTGTAATATAATACCTGGTCCAATTTAAATATTATGGGTCAATATTAAGGTCTGATATTGCGCCTTGCGTTAGTTAACCATTGAAAGATGTCTTTGATTTTTTAAAGCATTTTAGAACGCTTATTTCTTCATTTTAAGCTTCTCAGAACACTCTATTTCGCATAGGCATACATAGTAAACTTTAGGGTCACGCTGTGTACCCCCTAAATGACCTATAATTACTTCCTGTGGTAGGGTACACTATTACCCTGTAATATAATACGTGGTCCAATTTAAAAATTATAGGTCAATATTAAGGTCCGATACCGTGCCGTTAGTTAACATAGAAAAATGTCTTTGAATTTTTAAAGCATTTTAGAACGCTTATTTCCTCATTTTAAGCTTCTCGGAACACTTTATTTCGCTTAGGCATACATAGTAAACTTTAGGGGCACGCTGTGTACCCCCTAATTGAAATATAATTATTTCCTGTTGTAGGGTACACTATTACCCTGTAATATAATATCTGGTCCAATTTAAATATTATGGTTCCATATTAAGGTCTGATATCGCGCCTTGCGTTGGTTAACCATTGAAAGATGTCTTTGAATTTTTAAAGCATTTTAGAACGCTTATTTCTTCATTTTAAGCTTCTCAAAACATTTTATTTCGCATAGGCATACATAGTAAAATTTAGGGTTACGCTGTGTACCCCCTAAATGACCTATAATTATTTCCTGTGGTAGGGTACACGATTACCCTGTAATATAATACGTGGTCCAATTTAAAAATTATAGGTCAATATTAAGGTCCGATACCGTGCCGTTAGTTAACATAGAAAAATGTCTTTGAATTTTTAAAGCATTTTAGAACGCTTATTTCCTCATTTTAAGCTTCTCGGAACACTTTATTTCGCATAGGCATACATAGTAAACTTTAGGGGCACGCTGTGTACCCCCTAATTGACCTATAATTATTTCCTGTGGTAGGGTACACTATTACCCTGTAATATAATACCTGGTCCAATTTAAATATTATGGGTCAATATTAAGGTCTGATATCGCGCCTTGCGTTGATTAACCATTGAAAGATGTCTTTGAATTTTTAAAGCATTTTAGAACGCTTATTTCTTCATTTTAAGCTTCTCAAAACATTTTATTTCGCATAGGCATACATAGTAAAATTTAGGGTCACGCTGTGTACCCCCTAAATGACCTATAATTATTTTCTGTGGTAGGGTACACTATTACCCTGTAATATAATACGTGGTCCAATTTAAAAATTATAGGTCAATATTAAGGTCCGATACCGTGCCGTTAGTTAACATAGAAAAATGTCTTTGAATTTTTAAAGCATTTTAGAACGCTTATTTCCTCATTTTAAGCTTCTCGGAACACTTTATTTCGCATAGGCATACATAGTAAACTTTAGGGGCACGCTGTGTACCCCCTAATTGACCTATAATTATTTCCTGTGGTAGGGTACACTATTACCCTGTAATATAATACCTGGTCCAATTTAAATATTATGGGTCAATATTAAGGTCTGATATCGCGCCTTGCGTTGATTAACCATTGAAAGATGTCTTTGAATTTTTAAAGCATTTTAGAACGCTTATTTCTTCATTTTAAGCTTCTCAAAACATTTTATTTCGCATAGGCATACATAGTAAAATTTAGGGTCACGCTGTGTACCCCCTAAATGACCTATAATTATTTCCTGTGGTAGGGTACACTATTACCCTGTAATATAATACGTGGTCCAATTTAAAAATTATAGGTCAATATTAAGGTCCGATACCTTGCCGTTAGTTAACATAGAAAAATGTCTTTGAATTTTTAAAGCATTTTAGAACGCTTATTTCCTCATTTTAAGCTTCACAGAACACTTTATTTCGCATAGGCATACATAGTAAACTTTAGGGTCACGCTGTGTACCCCCTAATTGACCTATAATTATTTCCTGTGGTAGGGTACACTATTACCCTGTAATATAATACCTGGTCCAATTTAAATATTATGGGTCAATATTAAGGTCTGATATTGCGCCTTGCGTTAGTTAACCATTGAAAGATGTCTTTGAATTTTTAAAGCATTTTAGAACACTTATTTCTTCATTTTAAGCTTCTCAGAACACTTTATTTCGCATAGACATACATAGTAAACTTTAGGTTCACTCTGTGTGCCCCTTAATTGACCTATAATTATTTCCTATGGTAGGGTACCCTATAACCCTGTAATATAATACGTGGTCCTATTTAAAAATTATACGTCAATATTAAGGTCCGATACCGTACCGTTAGTTAACATAGAAAAATGTCTTTGAATTTTTAAAGCATTTTAGAACGCTTATTTCCTCATTTTAAGCTTCTCAGAACACTTTATTTTGCATAGGAATACATAGTAAACTTTAGGGTCACGCTGTGTACCCCCTAATTGACCTATAATTATTTCCTGCTGTAGGGTGCACTATTACCCTGTAATATAATATCTGGTCCAATTTAAATATTATGGATCAATATTAAGGTCTGATATTGCGCCTTGCGTTAGTTAACCATTGAAAGATGTCTTTGATTTTTTAAAGCATTTTAGAACGCTTATTTCTTCATTTTAAGCTTCTCAGAACACTCTATTTCGCATAGGCATACATAGTAAACTTTAGGGTCACGCTGTGTACCCCCTAAATGACCTATAATTATTTCCTGTGGTAGGGTACACTATTACCCTGTAATATAATACGTGGTCCAATTTAAAAATTATAGGTCAATATTAAGGTCCGATACCGTGCCGTTAGTTAACATAGAAAAATGTCTTTGAATTTTTAAAGCATTTTAGAACGCTTATTTCCTCATTTTAAGCTTCTCGGAACACTTTATTTCACTTAGGCATACATAGTAAACTTTAGGGGCACGCTGTGTACCCCCTAATTGACCTATAATTATTTCCTGTGGTAGGGTACACTATTACCCTGTAATATAATACCTGGTCCAATTTAAATATTATGGGTCAATATTATGGTCTGATATCGCGCCTTGCGTTGATTAACCATTGAAAGATGTCTTTGAATTTTTAAAGCATTTTAGAACGCTTATTTCTTCATTTTAAGCTTCTCAAAACATTTTATTTCGCATAGGCATACATAGTAAAATTTAGGGTCACGCTGTGTACCCCCTAAATGACCTATAATTATTTCCTGTGGTAGGGTACACTATTACCTGTAATATAATACGTGGTCCAATTTAAAAATTATAGGTCAATATTAAGGTCCGATACCGTGCCGTTAGTTAACATAGAAAAATGTCTTTAAATTTTTAAAGCATTTTAGAACGCTTATTTCCTCATTTTAAGCTTCTCAGAACACTTTACTTCGCATAGGCAAACATAGTAAACTTTAGGGTCACGCTGTGTACCCCCTAATTGACCTATAATTATTTCCTGTGGTAGGGTACACTATTACCCTGTAATATAATACCTGGTCCAATTTAAATATTATGGGTGAATATTAAGGTCTGATATTGCGCCTTGCGTTAGTAAACCATTGAAAGATGTCTTTGATTTTTTAAAGCATTTTAGAACGCTTATTTCTTCATTTTAAGCTTCTCGGAACACTTTATTTCGCATAGGCATACATAGTAAACTTTAGGGGCACGCTGTGTACCCCCTAATTGACCTATAATTATTACCTGTGGTAGGGTACACTATTACCCTGTAATATAATATCTGGTCCAATTTATATATTATGGTTCCATATTAAGGTCTGATATCGCGCCTTGCGTTGGTTAACCATTGAAAGATGTCTTTGAATTTTTAAAGCATTTTAGAACGCTTATTTCTTCATTTTAAGCTTCTCAAAACATTTTATTTCGCATAGGCATACATAGTAAAATTTAGGGTCACGCTGTGTACCCCCTAAATGACCTATAATTATTTCCTGTGGTAGGGTACACTATTACCCTGTAATATAATACGTGGTCCAATTTAAAAATTATAGGTCAATATTAAGGTCCGATACCGTGCCGTTAGTTAACATAGAAAAATGTCTTTGAATTTTTAAAGCATTTTAGAACGCTTATTTCCTCATTTTAAGCTTCTCGGAACACTTTATTTCGCATAGGCATACATAGTAAACTTTAGGGGCACGCTGTGTACCCCCTAATTGACCTATAATTATTTCCTGTGGTAGGGTACACTATTACCCTGTAATATAATACCTGGTCCAATTTAAATATTATGGGTCAATATTAAGGTCTGATATCGCGCCTTGCGTTGATTAACCATTGAAAGATGTCTTTGAATTTTTAAAGCATTTTAGAACGCTTATTTCTTCATTTTAAGCTTCTCAAAACATTTTATTTCGCATAGGCATACATAGTAAAATTTAGGGTCACGCTGTGTACCCCCTAAATGACCTATAATTATTTTCTGTGGTAGGGTACACTATTACCCTGTAATATAATACGTGGTCCAATTTAAAAATTATAGGTCAATATTAAGGTCCGATACCGTGCCGTTAGTTAACATAGAAAAATGTCTTTGAATTTTTAAAGCATTTTAGAACGCTTATTTCCTCATTTTAAGCTTCTCGGAACACTTTATTTCGCATAGGCATACATAGTAAACTTTAGGGGCACGCTGTGTACCCCCTAATTGACCTATAATTATTTCCTGTGGTAGGGTACACTATTACCCTGTAATATAATACCTGGTCCAATTTAAATATTATGGGTCAATATTAAGGTCTGATATCGCGCCTTGCGTTGATTAACCATTGAAAGATGTCTTTGAATTTTTAAAGCATTTTAGAACGCTTATTTCTTCATTTTAAGCTTCTCAAAACATTTTATTTCGCATAGGCATACATAGTAAAATTTAGGGTCACGCTGTGTACCCCCTAAATGACCTATAATTATTTCCTGTGGTAGGGTACACTATTACCCTGTAATATAATACGTGGTCCAATTTAAAAATTATAGGTCAATATTAAGGTCCGATACCTTGCCGTTAGTTAACATAGAAAAATGTCTTTGAATTTTTAAAGCATTTTAGAACGCTTATTTCCTCATTTTAAGCTTCACAGAACACTTTATTTCGCATAGGCATACATAGTAAACTTTAGGGTCACGCTGTGTACCCCCTAATTGACCTATAATTATTTCCTGTGGTAGGGTACACTATTACCCTGTAATATAATACCTGGTCCAATTTAAATATTATGGGTCAATATTAAGGTCTGATATTGCGCCTTGCGTTAGTTAACCATTGAAAGATGTCTTTGAATTTTTAAAGCATTTAGAACGCTTATTTCCTCATTTTAAGCTTCTCAGAACACTTTATTTTGCATAGGAATACATAGTAAACTTTAGGGTCACGCTGTGTACCCCCTAATTGACCTATAATTATTTCCTGCTGTAGGGTACACTATTACCCTGTAATATAATATCTGGTCCAATTTAAATATTATGGATCAATATTAAGGTCTGATATTGCGCCTTGCGTTAGTTAACCATTGAAAGATGTCTTTGATTTTTTAAAGCATTTTAGAACGCTTATTTCTTCATTTTAAGCTTCTCAGAACACTCTATTTCGCATAGGCATACATAGTAAACTTTAGGGTCACGCTGTGTACCCCCTAAATGACCTATAATTATTTCCTGTGGTAGGGTACACTATTACCCTGTAATATAATACGTGGTCCAATTTAAAAATTATAGGTCAATATTAAGGTCCGATACCGTGCCGTTAGTTAACATAGAAAAATGTCTTTGAATTTTTAAAGCATTTTAGAACGCTTATTTCCTCATTTTAAGCTTCTCGGAACACTTTATTTCGCTTAGGCATACATAGTAAACTTTAGGGGCACGCTGTGTACCCCCTAATTGACCTATAATTATTTCCTGTGGTAGGGTACACTATTACCCTGTAATATAATACCTGGTCCAATTTAAATATTATGGGTCAATATTAAGGTCTGATATCGCGCCTTGCGTTGATTAACCATTGAAAGACGTCTTTGAATTTTTAAAGCATTTTAGAACGCTTATTTCTTCATTTTAAGCTTCTCAAAACATTTTATTTCGCATAGGCATACATAGTAAAATTTAGGGTCACGCTGTGTACCCCCTAAATGACCTATAATTATTTCCTGTGGTAGGGTACACTATTACCCTGTAATATAATACGTGGTCCAATTTAAAAATTATAGGTCAATATTAAGGTCCGATACCGTGCCGTTAGTTAACATAGAAAAATGTCTTTGAATTTTTAAAGCATTTTAGAACGCTTATTTCCTCATTTTAAGCTTCTCAGAACACTTTACTTCGCATAGGCAAACATAGTAAACTTTAGGGTCACGCTGTGTACCCCCTAATTGACCTATAATTATTTCCTGTGGTAGGGTACACTATTACCCTGTAATATAATATCTGGTCCAATTTAAATATTATGGTTCCATATTAAGGTCTGATATCGCGCCTTGCGTTGGTTAACCATTGAAAGATGTCTTTGAATTTTTAAAGCATTTTAGAACGCTTATTTCTTCATTTTAAGCTTCTCAAAACATTTTATTTCGCATAGGCATACATAGTAAAATTTAGGGTTACGCTGTGTACCCCCTAAATGACCTATAATTATTTCCTGTGGTAGGGTACACTATTACCCTGTAATATAATACCTGGTCCAATTTAAATATTATGGGTCAATATTAAGGTCTGATATCGCGCCTTGCGTTGATTAACCATTGAAAGATGTCTTTGAATTTTTAAAGCATTTTAGAACGCTTATTTCTTCATTTTAAGCTTCTCAAAACATTTTATTTCGCATAGGCATACATAGTAAAATTTAGGGTCACGCTGTGTACCCCCTAAATGACCTATAATTATTTCCTGTGGTAGGGTACACTATTACTTTGTAATATAATACGTGGTCCAATTTAAAAATTATAGGTCAATATTAAGGTCCGATACCTTGCCGTTAGTTAACATAGAAAAAGTCTTTGAATTTTTAAAGCATTTTAGAACGCTTATTTCCTCATTTTAAGCTCCTCAGAACACTTTATTTCGCATAGGCAAACATAGTAAACTTTAGGGTCACGCTGTGTACCCCCTAATTGACCTATAATTATTTCCTGTGGTAGGGTACGCTATAACCCTGTAATATAATACGTGGTGCAATTTAAAAATTATAGGTCAATATTAAGGTCCGATACCGTGCCGTTAGTTAACATAGAAAAGTGTCTTCGAATTTCCTTGTTTTAATGCACTATTTAAAATATACATAGTGTACCCCCTAATTGACCTATAATTATTTCCTGTGGTAGGGTACACTATTACCCTGTAATATAATACCTGGTCCAATTTAAATATTATGGGTCAATATTAAGGTCTGACATCGCGCCTTGCGTTGATTAACCATTGAAAGATGTCTTTGAATTTTTAAAGCATTTTAGAACGCTTATTTCTTCATTTTAAGCTTCTCAAAACATTTTATTTCGCAAAGGCATACATAGTAAAATTTAGGGTCACGCTGTGTACCCCCTAAATGACCTATAATTATTTTCTGTGGTAGGGTACACTATTACCCTGTAATATAATACGTGGTCCAATTTAAAAATTATAGGTCAATATTAAGGTCCGATACCGTGCCGTTAGTTAACATAGAAAAATGTCTTTGAATTTTTAAAGCATTTTAGAACGCTTATTTCCTCATTTTAAGCTTCTCGGAACACTTTATTCCGCATAGGCATACATAGTAAACTTTAGGGGCATGCTGTGTACCCCCTAATTGACCTATAATTATTTCCTGTGGTAGGGTACACTATTACCCTGTAATATAATACCTGGTCCAATTTAAATATTATGGGTCAATATTAAGGTCTGATATCGCGCCTTGCGTTGATTAACCATTGAAAGATGTCTTTGAATTTTTAAAGCATTTTAGAACGCTTATTTCTTCATTTTAAGCTTCTCAAAACATTTTATTTCGCATAGGCATACATAGTAAAATTTAGGGTCACGCTGTGTACCCCCTAAATGACCTATAATTATTTCCTGTGGTAGGGTACACTATTACTTTGTAATATAATACGTGGTCCAATTTAAAAATTATAGGTCAATATTAAGGTCCGATACCTTGCCGTTAGTTAACATAGAAAAAGTCTTTGAATTTTTAAAGCATTTTAGAACGCTTATTTCCTCATTTTAAGCTCCTCAGAACACTTTATTTCGCATAGGCAAACATAGTAAACTTTAGGGTCACGCTGTGTCCCCCTAATTGACCTATAATTATTTCCTGTGGTAGGGTACGCTATAACCCTGTAATATAATACGTGGTGCAATTTAAAAATTATAGGTCAATATTAAGGTCCGATACCGTGCCGTTAGTTAACATAGAAAAGTGTCTTCGAATTTCCTTGTTTTAATGCACTATTTAAAATATACATAGTGTACCCCCTAATTGACCTATAATTATTTCCTGTGGTAGGGTACACTATTACCCTGTAATATAATACCTGGTCCAATTTAAATATTATGGGTCAATATTAAGGTCTGATATCGCGCCTTTCGTTGATTAACCATTGAATGATGTCTTTGAATTTTTAAAGCATTTTAGAACGCTTATTTCTTCATTTTAAGCATCTCAAAACATTTTATTTCGCATAGGCATACATAGTAAAATTTAGGGTCACGCTGTGTACCCCCTAAATGACCTATAATTATTTTCTGTGGTAGGGTACACTATTACCCTGTAATATAATACGTGGTCCAATTTAAAAATTATAGGTCAATATTAAGGTCCGATACCGTGCCGTTAGTTAACATAGAAAAATGTCTTTGAATTTTTAAAGCATTTTAGAACGCTTATTTCCTCATTTTAAGCTTCTCGGAACACTTTATTTCGCATAGGCATACATAGTAAACTTTAGGGGCACGCTGTGTACCCCCTAATTGACCTATAATTATTTCCTGTGGTAGGGTACACTATTACCCTGTAATATAATACCTGGTCCAATTTAAATATTATGGGTCAATATTAAGGTCTGATATTGCGCCTTGCGTTAGTTAACCATTGAAAGATGTCTTTGAATTTTTAAAGCATTTTAGAACGCTTATTTCCTCATTTTAAGCTTCTCAGAACACTTTATTTTGCATAGGAATACATAGTAAACTTTAGGGTCACGCTGTGTACCCCCTAATTGACCTATAATTATTTCCTGCTGTAGGGTACACTATTACCCTGTAATATAATATCTGGTCCAATTTAAATATTATGGATCAATATTAAGGTCTGATATTGCACCTTGCGTTAGTTAACCATTGAAAGATGTCTTTGATTTTTTAAAGCATTTTAGAACGCTTATTTCTTCATTTTAAGCTTCTCAGAACACTCTATTTCGCATAGGCATACATAGTAAACTTTAGGGTCACGCTGTGTACCCCCTAAATGACCTATAATTATTTCCTGTGGTAGGGTACACTATTACCCTGTAATATAATACGTGGTCCAATTTAAAAATTATAGGTCAATATTAAGGTCCGATACCGTGCCGTTAGTTAACATAGAAAAATGTCTTTGAATTTTTAAAGCATTTTAGAACGCTTATTTCCTCATTTTAAGCTTCTCGGAACACTTTATTTCGCTTAGGCATACATAGTAAACTTTAGGGGCACGCTGTGTACCCCCTAATTGACCTATAATTATTTCCTGTGGTAGGGTACACTATTACCCTGTAATATAATACCTGGTTCAATTTAAATATTATGGGTCAATATTAAGGTCTGATATCGCGCCTTGCGTTGATTAACCATTGAAAGATGTCTTTGAATTTTTAAAGCATTTTAGAACGCTTATTTCTTCATTTTAAGCTTCTCAAAACATTTTATTTCGCATAGGCATACATAGTAAAATTTAAGGTCACGCTGTGTACCCCCTAAATGACCTATAATTATTTTCTGTGGTAGGGTACACTATTACCCTGTAATATAATACGTGGTCCAATTTAAAAATTATAGGTCAATATTAAGGTCCGATACCGTGCCGTTAGTTAACATAGAAAAATGTCTTTGAATTTTTAAAGCATTTTAGAACGCTTATTTCCTCATTTTAAGCTTCTCGGAACACTTTATTTCGCATAGGCATACATAGTAAACATTAGGGGCACGCTGTGTACCCCCTAATTGACCTATAATTATTTTCTGTGGTAGGGTACACTATTACCCTGTAATATAATACCTGGTCCAATTTAAATATTATGGGTCAATATTAAGGTCTGATATCGCGCCTTGCGTTGATTAACCATTGAAAGATGTCTTTGAATTTTTAAAGCATTTTAGAACGCTTATTTCTTCATTTTAAGCTTCTCAAAACATTTTATTTCGCATAGGCATACATAGTAAAATTTAGGGTCACGCTGTGTACCCCCTAAATGACCTATAATTATTTCCTGTGGTAGGGTACACTATTACCCTGTAATATAATACGTGGTCCAATTTAAAAATTATAGGTCAATATTAAGGTCCGATACCTTGCCGTTAGTTAACATAGAAAAATGTCTTTGAATTTTTAAAGCATTTTAGAACGCTTATTTCCTCATTTTAAGCTTCACAGAACACTTTATTTCGCATAGGCATACATAGTAAACTTTAGGGTCACGCTGTGTACCCCCTAATTGACCTATAAGTATTTCCTGTGGTAGGGTACAGTATTACCCTGTAATATAATACCTGGTCCAATTTAAATATTATGGGTCAATATTAAGGTCTGATATTGCGCCTTGCGTTAGTTAACCATTGAAAGATGTCTTTGAATTTTTAAAGCATTTTAGAACACTTATTTCTTCATTTTAAGCTTCTCAGAACACTTTATTTCGCATAGACATACATAGTAAACTTTAGGTTCACTCTGTGTGCCCCTTAATTGACCTATAATTATTTCCTATGGTAGGGTACACTATAACCCTGTAATATAATACGTGGTCCTATTTAAAAATTATACGTCAATATTAAGGTCCGATACCGTACCGTTAGTTAACATAGAAAAATGTCTTTGAATTTTTAAAGCATTTTAGAACGCTTATTTCCTCATTTTAAGCTTCTCAGAACACTTTATTTTGCATAGGAATACATAGTAAACTTTAGGGTCACGCTGTGTACCCCCTAATTGACCTATAATTATTTCCTGCTGTAGGGTACACTATTACCCTGTAATATAATATCTGGTCCAATTTAAATATTATGGATCAATATTAAGGTCTGATATTGCGCCTTGCGTTAGTTAATAATTGAAAGATGTCTTTGATTTTTTAAAGCATTTTAGAACGCTTATTTCTTCATTTTAAGCTTCTCAGAACACTCTATTTCGCATAGGCATACATAGTAAACTTTAGGGTCACGCTGTGTACCCCCTAAATGACCTATAATTATTTCCTGTGGTAGGGTACACTATTACCCTGTAATATAATACGTGGTCCAATTTAAAAATTATAGGTCAATATTAAGGTCCGATACCGTGCCGTTAGTTAACATAGAAAAATGTCTTTGAATTTTTAAAGCATTTTAGAACGCTTATTTCCTCATTTTAAGCTTCTCGGAACACTTTATTTCGCTTAGGCATACATAGTAAACTTTAGGGGCACGCTGTGTACCCCCTAATTGACCTATAATTATTTCCTGTGGTAGGGTACACTATTACCCTGTAATATAATACCTGGTCCAATTTAAATATTATGGGTGAATATTAAGGTCTGATATTGCGCCTTGCGTTAGTTAACCATTGAAAGATGTCTTTGATTTCTTAAAGCATTTTAGAACGCTTATTTCTTCATTTTAAGCTTCTCGGAACACTTTATTTCGCATAGGCATACATAGTAAACTTTAGGGGCACGCTGTGTACCCCCTAATTGACCTATAATTATTACCTGTGGTAGGGTACACTATTACCCTGTAATATAATACCTGGTCCAATTTAAATATTATGGGTCAATATTAAGGTCTGACATCGCGCCTTGCGTTGATTAACCATTGAAAGATGTCTTTGAATTTTTAAAGCATTTTAGAACGCTTATTTCTTCATTTTAAGCTTCTCAAAACATTTTATTTCGCATAGGCATACATAGTAAAATTTAGGGTCACGCTGTGTACCCCCTAAATGACCTATAATTATCTCCTGTGGTAGGGTACACTATTACCCTGTAATATAATACGTGGTCCAATTTAAAAATTATAGGTCAATATTAAGGTCCGATACCTTGCCGTTAGTTAACATAGAAAAATGTCTTTGAATTTTTAAAGCATTTTAGAACGCTTATTTCCTCATTTTAAGCTTCACAGAACACTTTATTTCGCATAGGCATACATAGTAAACTTTAGGGTCACGCTGTGTACCCCCTAATTGACCTATAAGTATTTCCTGTGGTAGGGTACAGTATTACCCTGTAATATAATACCTGGTCCAATTTAAATATTATGGGTCAATATTAAGGTCTGATATTGCGCCTTGCGTTAGTTAACCATTGAAAGATGTCTTTGAATTTTTAAAGCATTTTAGAACACTTATTTCTTCATTTTAAGCTTCTCAGAACACTTTATTTCGCATAGACATACATAGTAAACTTTAGGTTCACTCTGTGTGCCCCTTAATTGACCTATAATTATTTCCTATGGTAGGGTACACTATAACCCTGTAATATAATACGTGGTCCTATTTAAAAATTATACGTCAATATTAAGGTCCGATACCGTACCGTTAGTTAACATAGAAAAATGTCTTTGAATTTTTAAAGCATTTTAGAACGCTTATTTCCTCATTTTAAGCTTCTCAGAACACTTTATTTTGCATAGGAATACATAGTAAACTTTAGGGTCACGCTGTGTACCCCCTAATTGACCTATAATTATTTCCTGCTGTAGGGTACACTATTACCCTGTAATATAATATCTGGTCCAATTTAAATATTATGGATCAATATTAAGGTCTGATATTGCGCCTTGCGTTAGTTAACCATTGAAAGATGTCTTTGATTTTTTAAAGCATTTTAGAACGCTTATTTCTTCATTTTAAGCTTCTCAGAACACTCTATTTCGCATAGGCATACATAGTAAACTTTAGGGTCACGCTGTGTACCCCCTAAATGACCTATAATTATTTCCTGTGGTAGGGTACACTATTACCCTGTAATATAATACGTGGTCCAATTTAAAAATTATAGGTCAATATTAATGTCCGATACCGTGCCGTTAGTTAACATAGAAAAATGTCTTTGAATTTTTAAAGCATTTTAGAACGCTTATTTCCTCATTTTAAGCTTCTCAGAACACTTTACTTCGCATAGGCAAACATAGTAAACTTTAGGGTCACGCTGTGTACCCCCTAATTGACCTATAATTATTTCCTGTGGTAGGGTACACTATTACCCTGTAATATAATACCTGGTCCAATTTAAATATTATGGGTGAATATTAAGGTCTGATATTGCGCCTTGCGTTAGTTAACCATTGAAAGATGTCTTTGATTTCTTAAAGCATTTTAGAACGCTTATTTCTTCATTTTAAGCTTCTCGGAACACTTTATTTCGCATAGGCATACATAGTAAACTTTAGGGGCACGCTGTGTACCCCCTAATTGACCTATAATTATTACCTGTGGTAGGGTACACTATTACCCTGTAATATAATACCTGGTCCAATTTAAATATTATGGGTCAATATTAAGGTCTGACATCGCGCCTTGCGTTGATTAACCATTGAAAGATGTCTTTGAATTTTTAAAGCATTTTAGAACGCTTATTTCTTCATTTTAAGCTTCTCAAAACATTTTATTTCGCATAGGCATACATAGTAAAATTTAGGGTCACGCTGTGTACCCCCTAAATGACCTATAATTATCTCCTGTGGTAGGGTACACTATTACCCTGTAATATAATACGTGGTCCAATTTAAAAATTATAGGTCAATATTAAGGTCCGATACCGTGCCGTTAGTTAACATAGAAAAATGTCTTTGAATTTTTAAAGCATTTTAGAACGCTTATTTCCTCATTTTAAGCTTCTCAGAACACTTTACTTCGCATAGGCAAACATAGTAAACTTTAGGGTCACGCTGTGTACCCCCTAATTGACCTATAATTATTTCCTGTGGTAGGGTACACTATTACCCTGTAATATAATACCTGGTCCAATTTAAATATTATGGGTGAATATTAAGGTCTGATATTGCGCCTTGCGTTAGTTAACCATTGAAAGATGTCTTTGATTTCTTAAAGCATTTTAGAACGCTTATTTCTTCATTTTAAGCTTCTCGGAACACTTTATTTCGCATAGGCATACATAGTAAACTTTAGGGGCACGCTGTGTACCCCCTAATTGACCTATAATTATTACCTGTGGTAGGGTACACTATTACCCTGTAATATAATACCTGGTCCAATTTAAATATTATGGGTCAATATTAAGGTCTGACATCGCGCCTTGCGTTGATTAACCATTGAAAGATGTCTTTGAATTTTTAAAGCATTTTAGAACGCTTATTTCTTCATTTTAAGCTTCTCAAAACATTTTATTTCGCATAGGCATACATAGTAAAATTTAGGGTCACGCTGTGTACCCCCTAAATGACCTATAATTATTTTCTGTGGTAGGGTACACTATTACCCTGTAATATAATACGTGGTCCAATTTAAAAATTATAGGTCAATATTAAGGTCCGATACCGTGCCGTTAGTTAACATAGAAAAATGTCTTTGAATTTTTAAAGCATTTTAGAACGCTTATTTCCTCATTTTAAGCTTCTCGGAACACTTTATTTCGCATAGGCATTCATAGTAAACTTTAGGGGCATGCTGTGTACCCCCTAATTGACCTATAATTATTTCCTGTGGTAGGGTACACTATTACCCTGTAATATAATACCTGGTCCAATTTAAATATTATGGGTCAATATTAAGGTCTGATATCGCGCCTTGCGTTGATTAACCATTGAAAGATGTCTTTGAATTTTTAAAGCATTTTAGAACGCTTATTTCTTCATTTTAAGCTTCTCAAAACATTTTATTTCGCATAGGCATACATAGTAAAATTTAGGGTCACGCTGTGTACCCCCTAAATGACCTATAATTATTTCCTGTGGTAGGGTACACTATTACTTTGTAATATAATACGTGGTCCAATTTAAAAATTATAGGTCAATATTAAGGTCCGATACCTTGCCGTTAGTTAACATAGAAAAAGTCTTTGAATTTTTAAAGCATTTTAGAACGCTTATTTCCTCATTTTAAGCTCCTCAGAACACTTTATTTCGCATAGGCAAACATAGTAAACTTTAGGGTCACGCTGTGTACCCCCTAATTGACCTATAATTATTTCCTGTGGTAGGGTACGCTATAACCCTGTAATATAATACGTGGTGCAATTTAAAAATTATAGGTCAATATTAAGGTCCGATACCGTGCCGTTAGTTAACATAGAAAAGTGTCTTCGAATTTCCTTGTTTTAATGCACTATTTAAAATATACATAGTGTACCCCCTAATTGACCTATAATTATTTCCTGTTGTAGGGTACACTATTACCCTGTAATATAATACCTGGTCCAATTTAAATATTATGGTTCCATATTAAGGTCTGATATCGCGCCTTGCGTTAGTTAACCATTGAAAGATGTCTTTGAATTTTTAAAGCATTTTAGAACGCTTATTTCTTCATTTTAAGCTTCTCAAAACATTTTATTTCGCATAGGCATACATAGTAAATTTTAGGGTCACGCTGTGTACCCCCTAAATGACCTATAATTATTTCCTGTGGTAGGGTACACTATTACCCTGTAATATAATACGTGGTCCAATTTAAAAATTATAGGTCAATATTAAGGTCCGATACCGTGACGTTAGTTAACATAGAAAAATGTCTTTGAATTTTTAAAGCATTTTAGAACGCTTATTTCCTCATTTTAAGCTTCTCAGAACACTTTTTTTCGCATAGCCATACATAGTAAACTTTAGGGTCACTCTGTGTACCCCCTAATTGACCTATAATTATTTCCTGTGGTAGGGTACACTATAACCCTGTAATATAATACGTGGTCCAATTTAAAAATTATAGGTCAATATTAAGGTCCGATACCGTACCGTTAGTTAACATAGAAAAATGTCTTTGAATTTTTAAAGCATTTTAGAACGCTTATTTCCTCATTTTAAGCTTCTCAGAACACTTTATTTTGCATAGGAATACATAGTAAACTTTAGGGTCACGCTGTGTACCCCCTAATTGACCTATAATTATTTCCTGCTGTAGGGTACACTATTACCCTGTAATATAATACCTGGTCCAATTTAAATATTATGGGTCAATATTAAGGTCTGATATCGCGCCTTGCGTTCATTAACCATTGAAAGATATCTTTGAATTTTTAAAGCATTTTAGAACGCTTATTTCTTCATTTTAAGCTTCTCAAAACATTTTATTTCGCATAGGCATACATAGTAAAATTTAGGGTCACGCTGTGTACCCCCTAAATGACCTAAAATTATTTCCTGTGGTAGGGTACACTATTACCCTGTAATATAATACGTGGTCCAATTTAAAAATTATAGGTCAATATTAAGGTCCGATACCGTGCCGTTAGTTAACATAGAAAAATGTCTTTGAATTTTTAAAGCATTTTAGAACGCTTATTTCCTCATTTTAAGCTTCTCGGAACACTTTATTTCGCATAGGCATACACAGTAAACTTTAGGGGCACGCTGTGTACCCCCTAATTGACCTATAATTATTTCCTGTGGTAGGGTACACTATTAACCTGTAATACAATACCTGGTCCAATTTAAATATTATGGGTCAATATTAAGGTCTGATATCGCGCCTTGCGTTGATTAACCATTGAAAGATGTCTTTGAATTTTTAAAGCATTTTAGAACGCTTATTTCTTCATTTTAAGCTTCTCAAAACATTTTATTTCGCATAGGCATACATAGTAAAATTTAGGGTCACGCTGTGTACCCCCTAAATGACCTATAATTATTTCCTGTGGTAGGGTTCACTATTACCCTGTAATATAATACGTGGTCCAATTTAAAAATTATAGGTCAATATTAAGGTCCGATACCGTGCCGTTAGTTAACATAGAAAAATGTCTTTGAATTTTTAAAGCATTTTAGAACGCTTATTTCCTCATTTTAAGCTCCTCAGAACACTTTATTTCGCATAGGCAAACATAGTAAACTTTAGGGTCACGCTGTGTACCCCCTAATTGACCTATAATTATTTCCTGTGGTAGGGTACGCTATAACCCTGTAATATAATACGTGGTGCAATTTAAAAATTATAGGTCAATATTAAGGTCCGATACCGTGCCGTTAGTTAACATAGAAAAGTGTCTTCGAATTTCCTTGTTTTAATGCACTATTTAAAATATACATAGTGTACCCCCTAATTGACCTATAATTATTTCCTGTTGTAGGGTACACTATTACCCTGTAATATAATACCTGGTCCAATTTAAATATTATGGTTCCATATTAAGGTCTGATATCGCGCCTTGCGTTAGTTAACCATTGAAAGATGTCTTTGAATTTTTAAAGCATTTTAGAACGCTTATTTCTTCATTTTAAGCTTCTCAAAACATTTTATTTCGCATAGGCATACATAGTAAATTTTAGGGTCACGCTGTGTACCCCCTAAATGACCTATAATTATTTCCTGTGGTAGGGTACACTATTACCCTGTAATATAATACGTGGTCCAATTTAAAAATTATAGGTCAATATTAAGGTCCGATACCGTGACGTTAGTTAACATAGAAAAATGTCTTTGAATTTTTAAAGCATTTTAGAACGCTTATTTCCTCATTTTAAGCTTCTCAGAACACTTTTTTTCGCATAGCCATACATAGTAAACTTTAGGGTCACTCTGTGTACCCCCTAATTGACCTATAATTATTTCCTGTGGTAGGGTACACTATAACCCTGTAATATAATACGTGGTCCAATTTAAAAATTATAGGTCAATATTAAGGTCCGATACCGTACCGTTAGTTAACATAGAAAAATGTCTTTGAATTTTTAAAGCATTTTAGAACGCTTATTTCCTCATTTTAAGCTTCTCAGAACACTTTATTTTGCATAGGAATACATAGTAAACTTTAGGGTCACGCTGTGTACCCCCTAATTGACCTATAATTATTTCCTGCTGTAGGGTACACTATTACCCTGTAATATAATACCTGGTCCAATTTAAATATTATGGGTCAATATTAAGGTCTGATATCGCGCCTTGCGTTCATTAACCATTGAAAGATATCTTTGAATTTTTAAAGCATTTTAGAACGCTTATTTCTTCATTTTAAGCTTCTCAAAACATTTTATTTCGCATAGGCATACATAGTAAAATTTAGGGTCACGCTGTGTACCCCCTAAATGACCTAAAATTATTTCCTGTGGTAGGGTACACTATTACCCTGTAATATAATACGTGGTCCAATTTAAAAATTATAGGTCAATATTAAGGTCCGATACCGTGCCGTTAGTTAACATAGAAAAATGTCTTTGAATTTTTAAAGCATTTTAGAACGCTTATTTCCTCATTTTAAGCTTCTCGGAACACTTTATTTCGCATAGGCATACACAGTAAACTTTAGGGGCACGCTGTGTACCCCCTAATTGACCTATAATTATTTCCTGTGGTAGGGTACACTATTAACCTGTAATACAATACCTGGTCCAATTTAAATATTATGGGTCAATATTAAGGTCTGATATCGCGCCTTGCGTTGATTAACCATTGAAAGATGTCTTTGAATTTTTAAAGCATTTTAGAACGCTTATTTCTTCATTTTAAGCTTCTCAAAACATTTTATTTCGCATAGGCATACATAGTAAAATTTAGGGTCACGCTGTGTACCCCCTAAATGACCTATAATTATTTCCTGTGGTAGGGTTCACTATTACCCTGTAATATAATACGTGGTCCAATTTAAAAATTATAGGTCAATATTAAGGTCCGATACCGTGCCGTTAGTTAACATAGAAAAATGTCTTTGAATTTTTAAAGCATTTTAGAACGCTTATTTCCTCATTTTAAGCTTCTCAGAACACTTTACTTCGCATAGGCAAACATAGTAAACTTTAGGGTCACGCTGTGTACCCCCTAATTGACCTATAATTATTTCCTGTGGTAGGGTACACTATTACCCTGTAATATAATACCTGGTCCAATTTAAATATTATGGGTGAATATTAAGGTCTGATATTGCGCCTTGCGTTAGTTAACCATTGAAAGATGTCTTTGATTTTTTAAAGCATTTTAGAACGCTTATTTCTTCATTTTAAGCTTCTCAGAACACTCTATTTCGCATAGGCATACATAGTAAACTTTAGGGTCACGCTGTGTACCCCCTAATTGAAATATAATTATTTCCTGTTGTAGGGTACACTATTACCCTGTAATATAATATCTGGTCCAATTTAAATATTATGGTTCCATATTAAGGTCTGATATCGCGCCTTGCGTTGGTTAACCATTGAAAGATGTCTTTGAATTTTTAAAGCATTTTAGAACGCTTATTTCTTCATTTTAAGCTTCTCAAAACATTTTATTTCGCATAGGCATACATAGTAAAATTTAGGGTCACGCTGTGTACCCCCTAAATGACCTATAATTATTTCCTGTGGTAGGGTACACTATTACCCTGTAATATAATACGTGGTCTAATTTAAAAATTATAGGTCAATATTAAGGTCCGATACCGTGCCGTTAGTTAACATAGAAAAATGTCTTTGAATTTTTAAAGCATTTTAGAACGCTTATTTCCTCATTTTAAGCTTCTCGGAACACTTTATTTCGCATAGGCATACATAGTAAACTTTAGGGGCACGCTGTGTACCCCCTAATTGACCTATAATTATTTCCTGTGGTAGGGTACACTATTACCCTGTAATATAATACCTGGTCCAATTTAAATATTATGGGTCAATATTAAGGTCTGATATCGCGCCTTGCGTTGATTAACCATTGAAAGATGTCTTTGAATTTTTAAAGCATTTTAGAACGCTTATTTCTTCATTTTAAGCTTCTCAAAACATTTTATTTCGCATAGGCATACATAGTAAAATTTAGGGACACGCTGTGTACCCCCTAAATGACCTATAATTATTTTCTGTGGTAGGGTACACTATTACCCTGTAATATAATACCTGGTCCAATTTAAATATTATGGGTGAATATTAAGGTCTGATATTGCGCCTTGCGTTAGTTAACCATTGAAAGATGTCTTTGATTTTTTAAAGCATTTTAGAACGCTTATTTCTTCATTTTAAGCTTCTCAGAACACTCTATTTCGCATAGGCATACATAGTAAACTTTAGGGTCACGCTGTGTACCCCCTAATTGAAATATAATTATTTCCTGTTGTAGGGTACACTATTACCCTGTAATATAATATCTGGTCCAATTTAAATATTATGGTTCCATATTAAGGTCTGATATCGCGCCTTGCGTTGGTTAACCATTGAAAGATGTCTTTGAATTTTTAAAGCATTTTAGAACGCTTATTTCTTCATTTTAAGCTTCTCAAAACATTTTATTTCGCATAGGCATACATAGTAAAATTTAGGGTCACGCTGTGTACCCCCTAAATGACCTATAATTATTTCCTGTGGTAGGGTACACTATTACCCTGTAATATAATACGTGGTCCAATTTAAAAATTATAGGTCAATATTAAGGTCCGATACCGTGCCGTTAGTTAACATAGAAAAATGTCTTTGAATTTTTAAAGCATTTTAGAACGCTTATTTCCTCATTTTAAGCTTCTCGGAACACTTTATTTCGCATAGGCATACATAGTAAACTTTAGGGGCACGCTGTGTACCCCCTAATTGACCTATAATTATTTCCTGTGGTAGGGTACACTATTACCCTGTAATATAATACCTGGTCCAATTTAAATATTATGGGTCAATATTAAGGTCTGATATCGCGCCTTGCGTTGATTAACCATTGAAAGATGTCTTTGAATTTTTAAAGCATTTTAGAACGCTTATTTCTTCATTTTAAGCTTCTCAAAACATTTTATTTCGCATAGGCATACATAGTAAAATTTAGGGTCACGCTGTGTACCCCCTAAATGACCTATAATTATTTTCTGTGGTAGGGTACACTATTACCCTGTAATATAATACGTGGTCCAATTTAAAAATTATAGGTCAATATTAAGGTCCGATACCGTGCCGTTAGTTAACATAGAAAAATGTCTTTGAATTTTTAAAGCATTTTAGAACGCTTATTTCCTCATTTTAAGCTTCTCGGAACACTTTATTTCGCTTAGGCATACATAGTAAACTTTAGGGGCACGCTGTGTACCCCCTAATTGAAATATAATTATTTCCCGTTGTAGGGTACACTATTACCCTGTAATATAATATCTGGTCCAATTTAAATATTATGGTTCCATATTAAGGTCTGATATCGCGCCTTGCGTTGGTTAACCATTGAAAGATGTCTTTGAATTTTTAAAGCATTTTAGAACGCTTATTTCTTCATTTTAAGCTTCTCAAAACATTTTATTTCGCATAGGCATACATAGTAAAATTTAGGGTCACGCTGTGTACCCCCTAAATGACCTATAATTATTTCCAGTGGTAGGGTACACTATTACCCTGTAATATAATACGTGGTCCAATTTAAAAATTATAGGTCAATATTAAGGTCCGATACCGTGCCGTTAGTTAACATAGAAAAATGTCTTTGAATTTTTAAAGCATTTTAGAACGCTTATTTCCTCATTTTAAGCTTCTCGGAACACTTTATTTCGCATAGGCATACATAGTAAACTTTAGGGGCACGCTGTGTACCCCCTAATTGACCTATAATTATTTCCTGTGGTAGGGTACACTATTACCCTGTAATATAATACCTGGTCCAATTTAAATATTATGGGTCAATATTAAGGTCTGATATCGCGCCTTGCGTTGATTAACCATTGAAAGATGTCTTTGAATTTTTAAAGCATTTTAGAACGCTTATTTCTTCATTTTAAGCTTCTCAAAACATTTTATTTCGCATAGGCATACATAGTAAAATTTAGGGTCACGCTGTGTACCCCCTAAATGACCTATAATTATTTTCTGTGGTAGGGTACACTATTACCCTGTAATATAATACGTGGTCCAATTTAAAAATTATAGGTCAATATTAAGGTCCGATACCGTGCCGTTAGTTAACATAGAAAAATGTCTTTGAATTTTTAAAGCATTTTAGAACGCTTATTTCCTCATTTTAAGCTTCTCGGAACACTTTATTTCGCATAGGCATACATAGTAAACTTTAGGGGCACGCTGTGTACCCCCTAATTGAGCTATAATTATTTCCTGTGGTAGGGTACACTATTACCCTGTAATATAATACCTGGTCCAATTTAAATATTATGGGTCAATATTAAGGTCTGATATCGCGCCTTGCGTTGATTAACCATTGAAAGATGTCTTTGAATTTTTAAAGCATTTTAGAACGCTTATTTCTTCATTTTAAGCTTCTCAAAACATTTTATTTCGCATAGGCATACATAGTAAAATTTAGGGTCACGCTGTGTACCCCCTAAATGACCTATAATTATTTCCTGTGGTAGGGTACACTATTACCCTGTAATATAATACGTGGTCCAATTTAAAAATTATAGGTCAATATTAAGGTCCGATACCGTGCCGTTAGTTAACATAGAAAAATGTCTTTGAATTTTTAAAGCATTTTAGAACGCTTATTTCCTCATTTTAAGCTTCTCGGAACACTTTATTTCGCATAGGCATACATAGTAAACTTTAGGGGCACGCTGTGTACCCCCTAATTGACCTATAATTATTTCCTGTGGTAGGGTACACTATTACCCTGTAATATAATACCTGGTCCAATTTAAATATTATGGGTCAATATTAAGGTCTGATATCGCGCCTTGCGTTGATTAACCATTGAAAGATGTCTTTGAATTTTTAAAGCATTTTAGAACGCTTATTTCTTCATTTTAAGCTTCTCAAAACATTTTATTTCGCATAGGCATACATAGTAAAATTTAGGGTCACGCTGTGTACCCCCTAAATGACCTATAATTATTTTCTGTGGTAGGGTACACTATTACCCTGTAATATAATACGTGGTCCAATTTAAAAATTATAGGTCAATATTAAGGTCCGATACCGTGCCGTTAGTTAACATAGAAAAATGTCTTTGAATTTTTAAAGCATTTTAGAACGCTTATTTCCTCATTTTAAGCTTCTCGGAACACTTTATTTCGCTTAGGCATACATAGTAAACTTTAGGGGCACGCTGTGTACCCCCTAATTGAAATATAATTATTTCCCGTTGTAGGGTACACTATTACCCTGTAATATAATATCTGGTCCAATTTAAATATTATGGTTCCATATTAAGGTCTGATATCGCGCCTTGCGTTGGTTAACCATTGAAAGATGTCTTTGAATTTTTAAAGCATTTTAGAACGCTTATTTCTTCATTTTAAGCTTCTCAAAACATTTTATTTCGCATAGGCATACATAGTAAAATTTAGGGTCACGCTGTGTACCCCCTAAATGACCTATAATTATTTCCAGTGGTAGGGTACACTATTACCCTGTAATATAATACGTGGTCCAATTTAAAAATTATAGGTCAATATTAAGGTCCGATACCGTGCCGTTAGTTAACATAGAAAAATGTCTTTGAATTTTTAAAGCATTTTAGAACGCTTATTTCCTCATTTTAAGCTTCTCGGAACACTTTATTTCGCATAGGCATACATAGTAAACTTTAGGGGCACGCTGTGTACCCCCTAATTGACCTATAATTATTTCCTGTGGTAGGGTACACTATTACCCTGTAATATAATACCTGGTCCAATTTAAATATTATGGGTCAATATTAAGGTCTGATATCGCGCCTTGCGTTGATTAACCATTGAAAGATGTCTTTGAATTTTTAAAGCATTTTAGAACGCTTATTTCTTCATTTTAAGCTTCTCAAAACATTTTATTTCGCATAGGCATACATAGTAAAATTTAGGGTCACGCTGTGTACCCCCTAAATGACCTATAATTATTTTCTGTGGTAGGGTACACTATTACCCTGTAATATAATACGTGGTCCAATTTAAAAATTATAGGTCAATATTAAGGTCCGATACCGTGCCGTTAGTTAACATAGAAAAATGTCTTTGAATTTTTAAAGCATTTTAGAACGCTTATTTCCTCATTTTAAGCTTCTCGGAACACTTTATTTCGCATAGGCATACATAGTAAACTTTAGGGGCACGCTGTGTACCCCCTAATTGAGCTATAATTATTTCCTGTGGTAGGGTACACTATTACCCTGTAATATAATACCTGGTCCAATTTAAATATTATGGGTCAATATTAAGGTCTGATATCGCGCCTTGCGTTGATTAACCATTGAAAGATGTCTTTGAATTTTTAAAGCATTTTAGAACGCTTATTTCTTCATTTTAAGCTTCTCAAAACATTTTATTTCGCATAGGCATACATAGTAAAATTTAGGATCACGCTGTGTACCCCCTAAATGACCTATAATTATTTCCTGTGGTAGGGTACACTATTACCCTGTAATATAATACGTGGTCCAATTTAAAAATTATAGGTCAATATTAAGGTCCGATACCTTGCCGTTAGTTAACATAGAAAAATGTCTTTGAATTTTTAAAGCATTTTAGAACGCTTATTTCCTCATTTTAAGCTTCACAGAACACTTTATTTCGCATAGGCATACATAGTAAACTTTAGGGTCACGCTGTGTACCCCCTAATTGACCTATAATTATTTCCTGTGGTAAGGTACACTATTACCCTGTAATATAATACCTGGTCCAATTTAAATATTATGGGTCAATATTAAGGTCTGATATTGCGCCTTGCGTTAGTTAACCATTGAAAGATGTCTTTGAATTTTTAAAGCATTTTAGAACACTTATTTCTTCATTTTAAGCTTCTCAGAACACTTTATTTCGCATAGACATACATAGTAAACTTTAGGTTCACTCTGTGTGCCCCTTAATTGACCTATAATTATTTCCTATGGTAGGGTACACTATAACCCTGTAATATAATACGTGGTCCTATTTAAAAATTATACGTCAATATTAAGGTCCGATACCGTACCGTTAGTTAACATAGAAAAATGTCTTTGAATTTTTAAAGCATTTTAGAACGCTTATTTCCTCATTTTAAGCTTCTCAGAACACTTTATTTTGCATAGGAATACATAGTAAACTTTAGGGTCACGCTGTGTACCCCCTAATTGACCTATAATTATTTCCTGCTGTAGGGTACACTATTACCCTGTAATATAATATCTGGTCCAATTTAAATATTATGGATCAATATTAAGGTCTGATATTGCGCCTTGCGTTAGTTAACCATTGAAAGATGTCTTTGATTTTTTAAAGCATTTTAGAACGCTTATTTCTTCATTTTAAGCTTCTCAGAACACTCTATTTCGCATAGGCATACATAGTAAACTTTAGGGTCACGCTGTGTACCCCCTAAATGACCTATAATTATTTCCTGTGGTAGGGTACACTATTACCCTGTAATATAATACGTGGTCCAATTTAAAAATTATAGGTCAATATTAAGGTCCGATACCGTGCCGTTAGTTAACATAGAAAAATGTCTTTGAATTTTTAAAGCATTTTAGAACGCTTATTTCCTCATTTTAAGCTTCTCGGAACACTTTATTTCGCTTAGGCATACATAGTAAACTTTAGGGGCACGCTGTGTACCCCCTAATTGAAATATAATTATTTCCTGTTGTAGGGTACACTATTACCCTGTAATATAATATCTGGTCCAATTTAAATATTATGGTTCCATATTAAGGTCTGATATCGCGCCTTGCGTTGGTTAACCATTGAAAGATGTCTTTGAATTTTTAAAGCATTTTAGAACGCTTATTTCTTCATTTTAAGCTTCTCAAAACATTTTATTTCGCATAGGCATACATAGTAAAATTTAGGGTTACGCTGTGTACCCCCTAAATGACCTATAATTATTTCCTGTGGTAGGGTACACTATTACCCTGTAATATAATACGTGGTCCAATTTAAAAATTATAGGTCAATATTAAGGTCCGATACCGTGCCGTTAGTTAACATACAAAAATGTCTTTGAATTTTTAAAGCATTTTAGAACGCTTATTTCCTCATTTTAAGCTTCTCGGAACACTTTATTTCGCATAGGCATACATAGTAAACTTTAGGGGCACGCTGTGTACCCCCTAATTGACCTATAATTATTTCCTGTGGTAGGGTACACTATTACCCTGTAATATAATACCTGGTCCAATTTAAATATTATGGGTCAATATTAAGGTCTGATATCGCGCCTTGCGTTGATTAACCATTGAAAGATGTCTTTGAATTTTTAAAGCATTTTAGAACGCTTATTTCTTCATTTTAAGCTTCTCAAAACATTTTATTTCGCATAGGCATACATAGTAAAATTTAGGGTCACGCTGTGTACCCCCTAAATGACCTATAATTATTTTCTGTGGTAGGGTACACTATTACCCTGTAATATAATACGTGGTCCAATTTAAAAATTATAGGTCAATATTAAGGTCCGATACCGTGCCGTTAGTTAACATAGAAAAATGTCTTTGAATTTTTAAAGCATTTTAGAACGCTTATTTCCTCATTTTAAGCTTCTCGGAACACTTTATTTCGCATAGGCATACATAGTAAACTTTAGGGGCACGCTGTGTACCCCCTAATTGACCTATAATTATTTCCTGTGGTAGGGTACACTATTACCCTGTAATATAATACCTGGTCCAATTTAAATATTATGGGTCAATATTAAGGTCTGATATCGCGCCTTGCGTTGATTAACCATTGAAAGATGTCTTTGAATTTTTAAAGCATTTTAGAACGCTTATTTCTTCATTTTAAGCTTCTCAAAACATTTTATTTCGCATAGGCATACATAGTAAAATTTAGGGTCACGCTGTGTACCCCCTAAATGACCTATAATTATTTCCAGTGGTAGGGTACACTATTACCCTGTAATATAATACGTGGTCCAATTTAAAAATTATAGGTCAATATTAAGGTCCGATACCGTGCCGTTAGTTAACATAGAAAAATGTCTTTGAATTTTTAAAGCATTTTAGAACGCTTATTTCCTCATTTTAAGCTTCTCGGAACACTTTATTTCGCATAGGCATACATAGTAAACTTTAGGGGCACGCTGTGTACCCCCTAATTGACCTATAATTATTTCCTGTGGTAGGGTACACTATTACCCTGTAATATAATACCTGGTCCAATTTAAATATTATGGGTCAATATTAAGGTCTGATATCGCGCCTTGCGTTGATTAACCATTGAAAGATGTCTTTGAATTTTTAAAGCATTTTAGAACGCTTATTTCTTCATTTTAAGCTTCTCAAAACATTTTATTTCGCATAGGCATACATAGTAAAATTTAGGGTCACGCTGTGTACCCCCTAAATGACCTATAATTATTTTCTGTGGTAGGGTACACTATTACCCTGTAATATAATACGTGGTCCAATTTAAAAATTATAGGTCAATATTAAGGTCCGATACCGTGCCGTTAGTTAACATAGAAAAATGTCTTTGAATTTTTAAAGCATTTTAGAACGCTTATTTCCTCATTTTAAGCTTCTCGGAACACTTTATTTCGCATAGGCATACATAGTAAACTTTAGGGGCACGCTGTGTACCCCCTAATTGAGCTATAATTATTTCCTGTGGTAGGGTACACTATTACCCTGTAATATAATACCTGGTCCAATTTAAATATTATGGGTCAATATTAAGGTCTGATATCGCGCCTTGCGTTGATTAACCATTGAAAGATGTCTTTGAATTTTTAAAGCATTTTAGAACGCTTATTTCTTCATTTTAAGCTTCTCAAAACATTTTATTTCGCATAGGCATACATAGTAAAATTTAGGATCACGCTGTGTACCCCCTAAATGACCTATAATTATTTCCTGTGGTAGGGTACACTATTACCCTGTAATATAATACGTGGTCCAATTTAAAAATTATAGGTCAATATTAAGGTCCGATACCTTGCCGTTAGTTAACATAGAAAAATGTCTTTGAATTTTTAAAGCATTTTAGAACGCTTATTTCCTCATTTTAAGCTTCACAGAACACTTTATTTCGCATAGGCATACATAGTAAACTTTAGGGTCACGCTGTGTACCCCCTAATTGACCTATAATTATTTCCTGTGGTAAGGTACACTATTACCCTGTAATATAATACCTGGTCCAATTTAAATATTATGGGTCAATATTAAGGTCTGATATTGCGCCTTGCGTTAGTTAACCATTGAAAGATGTCTTTGAATTTTTAAAGCATTTTAGAACACTTATTTCTTCATTTTAAGCTTCTCAGAACACTTTATTTCGCATAGACATACATAGTAAACTTTAGGTTCACTCTGTGTGCCCCTTAATTGACCTATAATTATTTCCTATGGTAGGGTACACTATAACCCTGTAATATAATACGTGGTCCTATTTAAAAATTATACGTCAATATTAAGGTCCGATACCGTACCGTTAGTTAACATAGAAAAATGTCTTTGAATTTTTAAAGCATTTTAGAACGCTTATTTCCTCATTTTAAGCTTCTCAGAACACTTTATTTTGCATAGGAATACATAGTAAACTTTAGGGTCACGCTGTGTACCCCCTAATTGACCTATAATTATTTCCTGCTGTAGGGTACACTATTACCCTGTAATATAATATCTGGTCCAATTTAAATATTATGGATCAATATTAAGGTCTGATATTGCGCCTTGCGTTAGTTAACCATTGAAAGATGTCTTTGATTTTTTAAAGCATTTTAGAACGCTTATTTCTTCATTTTAAGCTTCTCAGAACACTCTATTTCGCATAGGCATACATAGTAAACTTTAGGGTCACGCTGTGTACCCCCTAAATGACCTATAATTATTTCCTGTGGTAGGGTACACTATTACCCTGTAATATAATACGTGGTCCAATTTAAAAATTATAGGTCAATATTAAGGTCCGATACCGTGCCGTTAGTTAACATAGAAAAATGTCTTTGAATTTTTAAAGCATTTTAGAACGCTTATTTCCTCATTTTAAGCTTCTCGGAACACTTTATTTCGCTTAGGCATACATAGTAAACTTTAGGGGCACGCTGTGTACCCCCTAATTGAAATATAATTATTTCCTGTTGTAGGGTACACTATTACCCTGTAATATAATATCTGGTCCAATTTAAATATTATGGTTCCATATTAAGGTCTGATATCGCGCCTTGCGTTGGTTAACCATTGAAAGATGTCTTTGAATTTTTAAAGCATTTTAGAACGCTTATTTCTTCATTTTAAGCTTCTCAAAACATTTTATTTCGCATAGGCATACATAGTAAAATTTAGGGTTACGCTGTGTACCCCCTAAATGACCTATAATTATTTCCTGTGGTAGGGTACACTATTACCCTGTAATATAATACGTGGTCCAATTTAAAAATTATAGGTCAATATTAAGGTCCGATACCGTGCCGTTAGTTAACATACAAAAATGTCTTTGAATTTTTAAAGCATTTTAGAACGCTTATTTCCTCATTTTAAGCTTCTCGGAACACTTTATTTCGCATAGGCATACATAGTAAACTTTAGGGGCACGCTGTGTACCCCCTAATTGACCTATAATTATTTCCTGTGGTAGGGTACACTATTACCCTGTAATATAATACCTGGTCCAATTTAAATATTATGGGTCAATATTAAGGTCTGATATCGCGCCTTGCGTTGATTAACCATTGAAAGATGTCTTTGAATTTTTAAAGCATTTTAGAACGCTTATTTCTTCATTTTAAGCTTCTCAAAACATTTTATTTCGCATAGGCATACATAGTAAAATTTAGGGTCACGCTGTGTACCCCCTAAATGACCTATAATTATTTTCTGTGGTAGGGTACACTATTACCCTGTAATATAATACGTGGTCCAATTTAAAAATTATAGGTCAATATTAAGGTCCGATACCGTGCCGTTAGTTAACATAGAAAAATGTCTTTGAATTTTTAAAGCATTTTAGAACGCTTATTTCCTCATTTTAAGCTTCTCGGAACACTTTATTTCGCATAGGCATACATAGTAAACTTTAGGGGCACGCTGTGTACCCCCTAATTGACCTATAATTATTTCCTGTGGTAGGGTACACTATTACCCTGTAATATAATACCTGGTCCAATTTAAATATTATGGGTCAATATTAAGGTCTGATATCGCGCCTTGCGTTGATTAACCATTGAAAGATGTCTTTGAATTTTTAAAGCATTTTAGAACGCTTATTTCTTCATTTTAAGCTTCTCAAAACATTTTATTTCGCATAGGCATACATAGTAAAATTTAGGGTCACGCTGTGTACCCCCTAAATGACCTATAATTATTTCCTGTGGTAGGGTACACTATTACCCTGTAATATAATACGTGGTCCAATTTAAAAATTATAGGTCAATATTAAGGTCCGATACCTTGCCGTTAGTTAACATAGAAAAATGTCTTTGAATTTTTAAAGCATTTTAGAACGCTTATTTCCTCATTTTAAGCTTCACAGAACACTTTATTTCGCATAGGCATACATAGTAAACTTTAGGGTCACGCTGTGTACCCCCTAATTGACCTATAATTATTTCCTGTGGTAGGGTACACTATTACCCTGTAATATAATACCTGGTTCAATTTAAATATTATGGGTCAATATTAAGGTGTGATATTGCGCCTTGCGTTAGTTAACCATTGAAAGATGTCTTTGAATTTTTAAAGCATTTTAGAACACTTATTTCTTCATTTTAAGCTTCTCAGAACACTTTATTTCGCATAGACATACATAGTAAACTTTAGGTTCACTCTGTGTGCCCCTTAATTGACCTATAATTATTTCCTATGGTAGGGTACCCTATAACCCTGTAATATAATACGTGGTCCTATTTAAAAATTATACGTCAATATTAAGGTCCGATACCGTACCGTTAGTTAACATAGAAAAATGTCTTTGAATTTTTAAAGCATTTTAGAACGCTTATTTCCTCATTTTAAGCTTCTCGGAACACTTTATTTCGCTTAGGCATACATAGTAAACTTTAGGGGCACGCTGTGTACCCCCTAATTGAAATATAATTATTTCCCGTTGTAGGGTACACTATTACCCTGTAATATAATATCTGGTCCAATTTAAATATTATGGTTCCATATTAAGGTCTGATATCGCGCCTTGCGTTGGTTAACCATTGAAAGATGTCTTTGAATTTTTAAAGCATTTTAGAACGCTTATTTCTTCATTTTAAGCTTCTCAAAACATTTTATTTCGCATAGGCATACATAGTAAAATTTAGGGTCACGCTGTGTACCCCCTAAATGACCTATAATTATTTCCTGTGGTAGGGTACACTATTACCCTGTAATATAATACGTGGTCCAATTTAAAAATTATAGGTCAATATTAGGGTCCGATACCGTGCCGTTAGTTAACATAGAAAAATGTCTTTGAATTTTTAAAGCATTTTAGAACGCTTATTTCCTCATTTTAAGCTTCTCGGAACACTTTATTTCGCATAGGCATACATAGTAAACTTTAGGGTCACGCTGTGTACCCCCTAATTGACCTATAATTATTTCCTGTGGTAGGGTACACTATTACCCTGTAATATAATACCTGGTCCAATTTAAATATTATGGGTCAATATTAAGGTCTGATATCGCGCCTTGCGTTGATTAACCATTGAAAGATGTCTTTGAATTTTTAAAGCATTTTAGAACGCTTATTTCTTCATTTTAAGCTTCTCAAAACATTTTATTTCGCATAGGCATACATAGTAAAATTTAGGGTCACGCTGTGTACCCCCTAAATGACCTATAATTATTTTCTGTGGTAGGGTACACTATTACCCTGTAATATAATACGTGGTCCAATTTAAAAATTATAGGTCAATATTAAGGTCCGATACCGTGCCGTTAGTTAACATAGAAAAATGTCTTTGAATTTTTAAAGCATTTTAGAACGCTTATTTCCTCATTTTAAGCTTCTCGGAACACTTTATTTCGCATAGGCATACATAGTAAACTTTAGGGGCACGCTGTGTACCCCCTAATTGAGCTATAATTATTTCCTGTGGTAGGGTACACTATTACCCTGTAATATAATACCTGGTCCAATTTAAATATTATGGGTCAATATTAAGGTCTGATATCGCGCCTTGCGTTGATTAACCATTGAAAGATGTCTTTGAATTTTTAAAGCATTTTAGAACGCTTATTTCTTCATTTTAAGCTTCTCAAAACATTTTATTTCGCATAGGCATACATAGTAAAATTTAGGATCACGCTGTGTACCCCCTAAATGACCTATAATTATTTCCTGTGGTAGGGTACACTATTACCCTGTAATATAATACGTGGTCCAATTTAAAAATTATAGGTCAATATTAAGGTCCGATACCTTGCCGTTAGTTAACATAGAAAAATGTCTTTGAATTTTTAAAGCATTTTAGAACGCTTATTTCCTCATTTTAAGCTTCACAGAACACTTTATTTCGCATAGGCATACATAGTAAACTTTAGGGTCACGCTGTGTACCCCCTAATTGACCTATAATTATTTCCTGTGGTAGGGTACACTATTACCCTGTAATATAATACCTGGTCCAATTTAAATATTATGGGTCAATATTAAGGTCTGATATCGCGCCTTGCGTTGATTAACCATTGAAAGATGTCTTTGAATTTTTAAAGCATTTTAGAACGCTTATTTCTTCATTTTAAGCTTCTCAAAACATTTTATTTCGCATAGGCATACATAGTAAAATTTAGGGTCACGCTGTGTACCCCCTAAATGACCTATAATTATTTTCTGTGGTAGGGTACACTATTACCCTGTAATATAATACGTGGTCCAATTTAAAAATTATAGGTCAATATTAAGGTCCGATACCGTGCCGTTAGTTAACATAGAAAAATGTCTTTGAATTTTTAAAGCATTTTAGAACGCTTATTTCCTCATTTTAAGCTTCTCGGAACACTTTATTTCGCATAGGCATACATAGTAAACTTTAGGGGCACGCTGTGTACCCCCTAATTGACCTATAATTATTTCCTGTGGTAGGGTACACTATTACCCTGTAATATAATACCTGGTCCAATTTAAATATTATGGGTCAATATTAAGGTCTGATATCGCGCCTTGCGTTGATTAACCATTGAAAGATGTCTTTGAATTTTTAAAGCATTTTAGAACGCTTATTTCTTCATTTTAAGCTTCTCAAAACATTTTATTTCGCATAGGCATACATAGTAAAATTTAGGGTCACGCTGTGTACCCCCTAAATGACCTATAATTATTTCCTGTGGTAGGGTACACTATTACCCTGTAATATAATACGTGGTCCAATTTAAAAATTATAGGTCAATTTTAAGGTCCGATACCTTGCCGTTAGTTAACATAGAAAAATGTCTTTGAATTTTTAAAGCATTTTAGAACGCTTATTTCCTCATTTTAAGCTTCACAGAACACTTTATTTCGCATAGGCATACATAGTAAACTTTAGGGTCACGCTGTGTACCCCCTAATTGACCTATAATTATTTCCTGTGGTAGGGTACACTATTACCCTGTAATATAATACCTGGTTCAATTTAAATATTATGGGTCAATATTAAGGTCTGATATTGCGCCTTGCGTTAGTTAACCATTGAAAGATGTCTTTGAATTTTTAAAGCATTTTAGAACACTTATTTCTTCATTTCAAGCTTCTCAGAACACTTTATTTCGCATAGACATACATAGTAAACTTTAGGTTCACTCTGTGTGCCCCTTAATTGACCTATAATTATTTCCTATGGTAGGGTACCCTATAACCCTGTAATATAATACGTGGTCCTATTTAAAAATTATACGTCAATATTAAGGTCCGATACCGTACCGTTAGTTAACATAGAAAAATGTCTTTGAATTTTTAAAGCATTTTAGAACGCTTATTTCCTCATTTTAAGCTTCTCAGAACACTTTATTTTGCATAGGAATACATAGTAAACTTTAGGGTCACGCTGTGTACCCCCTAATTGACCTATAATTATTTCCTGCTGTAGGGTACACTATTACCCTGTAATATAATATCTGGTCCAATTTAAATATTATGGATCAATATTAAGGTCTGATATTGCGCCTTGCGTTAGTTAACCATTGAAAGATGTCTTTGATTTTTTAAAGCATTTTAGAACGCTTATTTCTTCATTTTAAGCTTCTCAGAACACTCTATTTCGCATAGGCATACATAGTAAACTTTAGGGTCACGCTGTGTACCCCCTAAATGACCTATAATTATTTCCTGTGGTAGGGTACACTATTACCCTGTAATATAATACGTGGTCCAATTTAAAATTTATAGGTCAATATTAAGGTCCGATACCGTGCCGTTAGTTAACATAGAAAAATGTCTTTGAATTTTTAAAGCATTTTAGAACGCTTATTTCCTCATTTTAAGCTTCTCGGAACACTTTATTTCGCTTAGGCATACATAGTAAACTTTAGGGGCACGCTGTGTACCCCCTAATTGACCTATAATTATTTCCTGTGGTAGGGTACACTATTACCCTGTAATATAATACCTGGTCCAATTTAAATATTATGGGTCAATATTATGGTCTGATATCGCGCCTTGCGTTGATTAACCATTGAAAGATGTCTTTGAATTTTTAAAGCATTTTAGAACGCTTATTTCTTCATTTTAAGCTTCTCAAAACATTTTATTTCGCATAGGCATACATAGTAAAATTTAGGGTCACGCTGTGTACCCCCTAAATGACCTATAATTATTTCCTGTGGTAGGGTACACTATTACCCTGTAATATAATACGTGGTCCAATTTAAAAATTATAGGTCAATATTAAGGTCCGATACCGTGCCGTTAGTTAACATAGAAAAATGTCTTTGAATTTTTAAAGCATTTTAGAACGCTTATTTCCTCATTTTAAGCTTCTCAGAACACTTTACTTCGCATAGGCAAACATAGTAAACTTTAGGGTCACGCTGTGTACCCCCTAATTGACCTATAATTATTTCCTGTGGTAGGGTACACTATTACCCTGTAGTATAATACCTGGTCCAATTTAAATATTATGGGTGAATATTAAGGTCTGATATTGCGCCTTGCGTTAGTTAACCATTGAAAGATGTCTTTGATTTTTTAAAGCATTTTAGAACGCTTATTTCTTCATTTTAAGCTTCTCGGAACACTTTATTTCGCATAGGCATACATAGTAAACTTTAGGGGCACGCTGTGTACCCCCTAATTGACCTATAATTATTACCTGTGGTAGGGTACACTATTACCCTGTAATATAATATCTGGTCCAATTTATATATTATGGTTCCATATTAAGGTCTGATATCGCGCCTTGCGTTGGTTAACCATTGAAAGATGTCTTTGAATTTTTAAAGCATTTTAGAACGCTTATTTCTTCATTTTAAGCTTCTCAAAACATTTTATTTCGCATAGGCATACATAGTAAAATTTAGGGTCACGCTGTGTACCCCCTAAATGACCTATAATTATTTCCTGTGGTAGGGTACACTATTACCCTGTAATATAATACGTGGTCCAATTTAAAAATTATAGGTCAATATTAAGGTCCGATACCGTGCCGTTAGTTAACATAGAAAAATGTCTTTGAATTTTTAAAGCATTTTAGAACGCTTATTTCCTCATTTTAAGCTTCTCGGAACACTTTATTTCGCATAGGCATACATAGTAAACTTTAGGGGCACGCTGTGTACCCCCTAATTGACCTATAATTATTTCCTGTGGTAGGGTACACTATTACCCTGTAATATAATAAATACCTGGTCCAATTTAAATATTATGGGTCAATATTAAGGTCTGATATCGCGCCTTGCGTTGATTAACCATTGAAAGATGTCTTTGAATTTTTAAAGCATTTTAGAACGCTTATTTCTTCATTTTAAGCTTCTCAAAACATTTTATTTCGCATAGGCATACATAGTAAAATTTAGGGTCACGCTGTGTACCCCCTAAATGACCTATAATTATTTTCTGTGGTAGGGTACACTATTACCCTGTAATATAATACGTGGTCCAATTTAAAAATTATAGGTCAATATTAAGGTCCGATACCGTGCCGTTAGTTAACATAGAAAAATGTCTTTGAATTTTTAAAGCATTTTAGAACGCTTATTTCCTCATTTTAAGCTTCTCGGAACACTTTATTTCGCATAGGCATACATAGTAAACTTTAGGGGCACGCTGTGTACCCCCTAATTGACCTATAATTATTTCCTGTGGTAGGGTACACTATTACCCTGTAATATAATACCTGGTCCAATTTAAATATTATGGGTCAATATTAAGGTCTGATATCGCGCCTTGCGTTGATTAACCATTGAAAGATGTCTTTGAATTTTTAAAGCATTTTAGAACGCTTATTTCTTCATTTTAAGCTTCTCAAAACATTTTATTTCGCATAGGCATACATAGTAAAATTTAGGGTCACGCTGTGTACCCCCTAAATGACCTATAATTATTTCCTGTGGTAGGGTACACTATTACCCTGTAATATAATACGTGGTCCAATTTAAAAATTATAGGTCAATATTAAGGTCCGATACCTTGCCGTTAGTTAACATAGAAAAATGTCTTTGAATTTTTAAAGCATTTTAGAACGCTTATTTCCTCATTTTAAGCTTCACAGAACACTTTATTTCGCATAGGCATACATAGTAAACTTTAGGGTCACGCTGTGTACCCCCTAATTGACCTATAATTATTTCCTGTGGTAGGGTACACTATTACCCTGTAATATAATACCTGGTCCAATTTAAATATTATGGGTCAATATTAAGGTCTGATATTGCGCCTTGCGTTAGTTAACCATTGAAAGATGTCTTTGAATTTTTAAAGCATTTTAGAACACTTATTTCTTCATTTTAAGCTTCTCAGAACACTTTATTTCGCATAGACATACATAGTAAACTTTAGGTTCACTCTGTGTGCCCCTTAATTGACCTATAATTATTTCCTATGGTAGGGTACACTATAACCCTGTAATATAATACGTGGTCCTATTTAAAAATTATACGTCAATATTAAGGTCCGATACCGTACCGTTAGTTAACATAGAAAAATGTCTTTGAATTTTTAAAGCATTTTAGAACGCTTATTTCCTCATTTTAAGCTTCTCAGAACACTTTATTTTGCATAGGAATACATAGTAAACTTTAGGGTCACGCTGTGTACCCAATAATTGACCTATAATTATTTCCTGCTGTAGGGTACACTATTACCCTGTAATATAATATCTGGTCCAATTTAAATATTATGGATCAATATTAAGGTCTGATATTGCGCCTTGCGTTAGTTAACCATTGAAAGATGTCTTTGATTTTTTAAAGCATTTTAGAACGCTTATTTCTTCATTTTAAGCTTCTCAGAACACTCTATTTCGCATAGGCATACATAGTAAACTTTAGGGTCACGCTGTGTACCCCCTAAATGACCTATAATTATTTCCTGTGGTAGGGTACACTATTACCCTGTAATATAATACGTGGTCCAATTTAAAAATTATAGGTCAATATTAAGGTCCGATACCGTGCCGTTAGTTAACATAGAAAAATGTCTTTGAATTTTTAAAGCATTTTAGAACGCTTATTTCCTCATTTTAAGCTTCTCGGAACACTTTATTTCGCTTAGGCGTACATAGTAAACTTTAGGGGCACGCTGTGTACCCCCTAATTGACCTATAATTATTTCCTGTGGTAGGGTACACTATTACCCTGTAATATAATACCTGGTCCAATTTAAATATTATGGGTCAATATTAAGGTCTGATATCGCGCCTTGCGTTGATTAACCATTGAAAGACGTCTTTGAATTTTTAAAGCATTTTAGAACGCTTATTTCTTCATTTTAAGCTTCTCAAAACATTTTATTTCGCATAGGCATACATAGTAAAATTTAGGGTCACGCTGTGTACCCCCTAAATGACCTATAATTATTTCCTGTGGTAGGGTACACTATTACCCTGTAATATAATACGTGGTCCAATTTAAAAATTATAGGTCAATATTAAGGTCCGATACCGTGCCGTTAGTTAACATAGAAAAATGTCTTTGAATTTTTAAAGCATTTTAGAACGCTTATTTCCTCATTTTAAGCTTCTCAGAACACTTTACTTCGCATAGGCAAACATAGTAAACTTTAGGGTCACGCTGTGTACCCCCTAATTGACCTATAATTATTTCCTGTGGTAGGGTACACTATTACCCTGTAATATAATACCTGGTCCAATTTAAATATTATGGGTGAATATTAAGGTCTGATATTGCGCCTTGCGTTAGTTAACCATTGAAAGATGTCTTTGATTTTTTAAAGCATTTTAGAACGCTTATTTCTTCATTTTAAGCTTCTCGGAACACTTTATTTCGCATAGGCATACATAGTAAACTTTAGGGGCACGCTGTGTACCCCCTAATTGACCTATAATTATTACCTGTGGTAGGGTACACTATTACCCTGTAATATAATACCTGGTCCAATTTAAATATTATGGGTCAATATTAAGGTCTGACATCGCGCCTTGCGTTGATTAACCATTGAAAGATGTCTTTGAATTTTTAAAGCATTTTAGAACGCTTATTTCTTCATTTTAAGCTTCTCAAAACATTTTATTTCGCATAGGCATACATAGTAAAATTTAGGGTCACGCTGTGTACCCCCTAAATGACCTATAATTATTTTCTGTGGTAGGGTACACTATTACCCTGTAATATAATACGTGGTCCAATTTAAAAATTATAGGTCAATATTAAGGTCCGATACCGTGCCGTTAGTTAACATAGAAAAATGTCTTTGAATTTTTAAAGCATTTTAGAACGCTTATTTCCTCATTTTAAGCTTCTCGGAACACTTTATTTCGCATAGGCATACATAGTAAACTTTAGGGGCATGCTGTGTACCCCCTAATTGACCTATAATTATTTCCTGTGGTAGGGTACACTATTACCCTGTAATATAATACCTGGTCTAATTTAAATATTATGGGTCAATATTAAGGTCTGATATCGCGCCTTGCGTTGATTAACCATTGAAAGATGTCTTTGAATTTTTAAAGCATTTTAGAACGCTTATTTCTTCATTTTAAGCTTCTCAAAACATTTTATTTCGCATAGGCATACATAGTAAAATTTAGGGTCACGCTGTGTACCCCCTAAATGACCTATAATTATTTCCTGTGGTAGGGTACACTATTACTTTGTAATATAATACGTGGTCCAATTTAAAAATTATAGGTCAATATTAAGGTCCGATACCTTGCCGTTAGTTAACATAGAAAAAGTCTTTGAATTTTTAAAGCATTTTAGAACGCTTATTTCCTCATTTTAAGCTCCTCAGAACACTTTATTTCGCATAGGCAAACATAGTAAACTTTAGGGTCACGCTGTGTACCCCCTAATTGACCTATAATTATTTCCTGTGGTAGGGTACGCTATAACCCTGTAATATAATACGTGGTGCAATTTAAAAATTATAGGTCAATATTAAGGTCCGATACCGTGCCGTTAGTTAACATAGAAAAATGTCTTTGAATTTTTAAAGCATTTTAGAACGCTTATTTCCTCATTTTAAGCTTCTCAGAACACTTTATTTTGCATAGGAATACATAGTAAACTTTAGGGTCACGCTGTGTACCCCCTAATTGACCTATAATTATTTCCTGCTGTAGGGTACACTATTACCCTGTAATATAATATCTGGTCCAATTTAAATATTATGGATCAATATTAAGGTCTGATATTGCGCCTTGCGTTAGTTAACCATTGAAAGATGTCTTTGATTTTTTAAAGCATTTTAGAACGCTTATTTCTTCATTTTAAGCTTCTCAGAACACTCTATTTCGCATAGGCATACATAGTAAACTTTAGGGTCACGCTGTGTACCCCCTAAATGACCTATAATTATTTCCTGTGGTAGGGTACACTATTACCCTGTAATATAATACGTGGTCCAATTTAAAAATTATAGGTCAATATTAAGGTCCGATACCGTGCCGTTAGTTAACATAGAAAAATGTCTTTGAATTTTTAAAGCATTTTAGAACGCTTATTTCCTCATTTTAAGCTTCTCGGAACACTTTATTTCGCTTAGGCATACATAGTAAACTTTAGGGGCACGCTGTGTACCCCCTAATTGACCTATAATTATTTCCTGTGGTAGGGTACACTATTACCCTGTAATATAATACCTGGTCCAATTTAAATATTATGGGTCAATATTATGGTCTGATATCGCGCCTTGCGTTGATTAACCATTGAAAGATGTCTTTGAATTTTTAAAGCATTTTAGAACGCTTATTTCTTCATTTTAAGCTTCTCAAAACATTTTATTTCGCATAGGCATACATAGTAAAATTTAGGGTCACGCTGTGTACCCCCTAAATGACCTATAATTATTTCCTGTGGTAGGGTACACTATTACCCTGTAATATAATACGTGGTCCAATTTAAAAATTATAGGTCAATATTAAGGTCCGATACCGTGCCGTTAGTTAACATAGAAAAATGTCTTTGAATTTTTAAAGCATTTTAGAACGCTTATTTCCTCATTTTAAGCTTCTCAAAACATTTTATTTCGCATAGGCATACATAGTAAAATTTAGGGTCACGCTGTGTACCCATTAAATGACCTATAATTATTTCCTGTGGTAGGGTACACTATTACCCTGTAATATAATACGTGGTCCAATTTAAAATTTATAGGTCAATATTAAGGTCAGATACCGTGCCGTTAGTTAACATAGAAAAATGTCTTTGAATTTTTAAAGCATTTTAGAACGCTTATTTCCTCATTTTAAGCTTCACAGAACACTTTATTTCGCATAGGCATACATAGTAAACTTTAGGGTCACGCTGTGTACCCCCTAATTGACCTATAATTATTTCCTGTGGTAGGGTACACTATTACCCTGTAATATAATACCTGGTCCAATTTAAATATTATGGGTCAATATTAAGGTCTGATATTGCGCCTTGCGTTAGTTAACCATTGAAAGATGTCTTTGAATTTTTAAAGCATTTTAGAACACTTATTTTTTCATTTTAAGCTTCTCAGAACACTTTATTTCGCATAGGCATACATAGTAAACTTTAGGTTCACTCTGTGTACCCCCTAATTGACCTATAATTATTTCCTGTGGTAGGGTACACTATAACCCTGTAATATAATACGTGGTCCTATTTAAAAATTATAGGTCAATATTAAGGTCCGATACCGTGCCGTTAGTTAACATAGAAAAATGTCTTTGAATTTTTAAAGCATTTTAGAACGCTTATTTCCTCATTTTAAGCTTCTCAGAACACTTTACTTCGCATAGGCAAACATAGTAAACTTTAGGGTCACGCTGTGTACCCCCTAATTGACCTATAATTATTTCCTGTGGTAGTGTACACTATTACCCTGTAATATAATACCTGGTCCAATTTAAATATTATGGGTGAATATTAAGGTCTGATATTGCGCCTTGCGTTAGTTAACCATTGAAAGATGTCTTTGATTTTTTAAAGCATTTTAGAACGCTTATTTCTTCATTTTAAGCTTCTCGGAACACTTTATTTCGCATAGGCATACATAGTAAACTTTAGGGGCACGCTGTGTACCCCCTAATTGACCTATAATTATTACCTGTGGTAGGGTACACTATTACCCTGTAATATAATATCTGGTCCAATTTATATATTATGGTTCCATATTAAGGTCTGATATCGCGCCTTGCGTTGGTTAACCATTGAAAGATGTCTTTGAATTTTTAAAGCATTTTAGAACGCTTATTTCTTCATTTTAAGCTTCTCAAAACATTTTATTTCGCATAGGCATACATAGTAAAATTTAGGGTCACGCTGTGTACCCCCTAAATGACCTATAATTATTTCCTGTGGTAGGGTACACTATTACCCTGTAATATAATACGTGGTCCAATTTAAAAATTATAGGTCAATATTAAGGTCCGATACCGTGCCGTTAGTTAACATAGAAAAATGTCTTTGAATTTTTAAAGCATTTTAGAACGCTTATTTCCTCATTTTAAGCTTCTCAAAACATTTTATTTCGCATAGGCATACATAGTAAAATTTAGGGTCACGCTGTGTACCCATTAAATGACCTATAATTATTTCCTGTGGTAGGGTACACTATTACCCTGTAATATAATACGTGGTCCAATTTAAAATTTATAGGTCAATATTAAGGTCAGATACCGTGCCGTTAGTTAACATAGAAAAATGTCTTTGAATTTTTAAAGCATTTTAGAACGCTTATTTCCTCATTTTAAGCTTCACAGAACACTTTATTTCGCATAGGCATACATAGTAAACTTTAGGGTCACGCTGTGTACCCCCTAATTGACCTATAATTATTTCCTGTGGTAGGGTACACTATTACCCTGTAATATAATACCTGGTCCAATTTAAATATTATGGGTCAATATTAAGGTCTGATATTGCGCCTTGCGTTAGTTAACCATTGAAAGATGTCTTTGAATTTTTAAAGCATTTTAGAACACTTATTTCTTCATTTTAAGCTTCTCAGAACACTTTATTTCGCATAGACATACATAGTAAACTTTAGGTTCACTCTGTGTGCCCCTTAATTGACCTATAATTATTTCCTATGGTAGGGTACACTATAACCCTGTAATATAATACGTGGTCCTATTTAAAAATTATACGTCAATATTAAGGTCCGATACCGTACCGTTAGTTAACATAGAAAAATGTCTTTGAATTTTTAAAGCATTTTAGAACGCTTATTTCCTCATTTTAAGCTTCTCAGAACACTTTATTTTGCATAGGAATACATAGTAAACTTTAGGGTCACGCTGTGTACCCAATAATTGACCTATAATTATTTCCTGCTGTAGGGTACACTATTACCCTGTAATATAATATCTGGTCCAATTTAAATATTATGGATCAATATTAAGGTCTGATATTGCGCCTTGCGTTAGTTAACCATTGAAAGATGTCTTTGATTTTTTAAAGCATTTTAGAACGCTTATTTCTTCATTTTAAGCTTCTCAGAACACTCTATTTCGCATAGGCATACATAGTAAACTTTAGGGTCACGCTGTGTACCCCCTAAATGACCTATAATTATTTCCTGTGGTAGGGTACACTATTACCCTGTAATATAATACGTGGTCCAATTTAAAAATTATAGGTCAATATTAAGGTCCGATACCGTGCCGTTAGTTAACATAGAAAAATGTCTTTGAATTTTTAAAGCATTTTAGAACGCTTATTTCCTCATTTTAAGCTTCTCGGAACACTTTATTTCGCTTAGGCATACATAGTAAACTTTAGGGGCACGCTGTGTACCCCCTAATTGACCTATAATTATTTCCTGTGGTAGGGTACACTATTACCCTGTAATATAATACCTGGTCCAATTTAAATATTATGGGTCAATATTAAGGTCTGATATCGCGCCTTGCGTTGATTAACCATTGAAAGACGTCTTTGAATTTTTAAAGCATTTTAGAACGCTTATTTCTTCATTTTAAGCTTCTCAAAACATTTTATTTCGCATAGGCATACATAGTAAAATTTAGGGTCACGCTGTGTACCCCCTAAATGACCTATAATTATTTCCTGTGGTAGGGTACACTATTACCCTGTAATATAATACGTGGTCCAATTTAAAAATTATAGGTCAATATTAAGGTCCGATACCGTGCCGTTAGTTAACATAGAAAAATGTCTTTGAATTTTTAAAGCATTTTAGAACGCTTATTTCCTCATTTTAAGCTTCTCAGAACACTTTACTTCGCATAGGCAAACATAGTAAACTTTAGGGTCACGCTGTGTACCCCCTAATTGACCTATAATTATTTCCTGTGGTAGGGTACACTATTACCCTGTAATATAATACCTGGTCCAATTTAAATATTATGGGTGAATATTAAGGTCTGATATTGCGCCTTGCGTTAGTTAACCATTGAAAGATGTCTTTGATTTTTTAAAGCATTTTAGAACGCTTATTTCTTCATTTTAAGCTTCTCGGAACACTTTATTTCGCATAGGCATACATAGTAAACTTTAGGGGCACGCTGTGTACCCCCTAATTGACCTATAATTATTACCTGTGGTAGGGTACACTATTACCCTGTAATATAATACCTGGTCCAATTTAAATATTATGGGTCAATATTAAGGTCTGACATCGCGCCTTGCGTTGATTAACCATTGAAAGATGTCTTTGAATTTTTAAAGCATTTTAGAACGCTTATTTCTTCATTTTAAGCTTCTCAAAACATTTTATTTCGCATAGGCATACATAGTAAAATTTAGGGTCACGCTGTGTACCCCCTAAATGACCTATAATTATTTTCTGTGGTAGGGTACACTATTACCCTGTAATATAATACGTGGTCCAATTTAAAAATTATAGGTCAATATTAAGGTCCGATACCTTGCCGTTAGTTAACATAGAAAAAGTCTTTGAATTTTTAAAGCATTTTAGAACGCTTATTTCCTCATTTTAAGCTCCTCAGAACACTTTATTTCGCATAGGCAAACATAGTAAACTTTAGGGTCACGCTGTGTACCCCCTAATTGACCTATAATTATTTCCTGTGGTAGGGTACGCTATAACCCTGTAATATAATACGTGGTGCAATTTAAAAATTATAGGTCAATATTAAGGTCCGATACCGTGCCGTTAGTTAACATAGAAAAATGTCTTTGAATTTTTAAAGCATTTTAGAACGCTTATTTCCTCATTTTAAGCTTCTCAGAACACTTTATTTTGCATAGGAATACATAGTAAACTTTAGGGTCACGCTGTGTACCCCCTAATTGACCTATAATTATTTCCTGCTGTAGGGTACACTATTACCCTGTAATATAATATCTGGTCCAATTTAAATATTATGGATCAATATTAAGGTCTGATATTGCGCCTTGCGTTAGTTAACCATTGAAAGATGTCTTTGATTTTTTAAAGCATTTTAGAACGCTTATTTCTTCATTTTAAGCTTCTCAGAACACTCTATTTCGCATAGGCATACATAGTAAACTTTAGGGTCACGCTGTGTACCCCCTAAATGACCTATAATTATTTCCTGTGGTAGGGTACACTATTACCCTGTAATATAATACGTGGTCCAATTTAAAAATTATAGGTCAATATTAAGGTCCGATACCGTGCCGTTAGTTAACATAGAAAAATGTCTTTGAATTTTTAAAGCATTTTAGAACGCTTATTTCCTCATTTTAAGCTTCTCGGAACACTTTATTTCGCTTAGGCATACATAGTAAACTTTAGGGGCACGCTGTGTACCCCCTAATTGACCTATAATTATTTCCTGTGGTAGGGTACACTATTACCCTGTAATATAATACCTGGTCCAATTTAAATATTATGGGTCAATATTAAGGTCTGATATCGCGCCTTGCGTTGATTAACCATTGAAAGATGTCTTTGAATTTTTAAAGCATTTTAGAACGCTTATTTCTTCATTTTAAGCTTCTCAAAACATTTTATTTCGCATAGGCATACATAGTAAAATTTAGGGTCACGCTGTGTACCCCCTAAATGACCTATAATTATTTCCTGTGGTAGGGTACACTATTACTTTGTAATATAATACGTGGTCCAATTTAAAAATTATAGGTCAATATTAAGGTCCGATACCTTGCCGTTAGTTAACATAGAAAAAGTCTTTGAATTTTTAAAGCATTTTAGAACGCTTATTTCCTCATTTTAAGCTCCTCAGAACACTTTATTTCGCATAGGCAAACATAGTAAACTTTAGGGTCACGCTGTGTACCCCCTAATTGACCTATAATTATTTCCTGTGGTAGGGTACGCTATAACCCTGTAATATAATACGTGGTGCAATTTAAAAATTATAGGTCAATATTAAGGTCCGATACCGTGCCGTTAGTTAACATAGAAAAATGTCTTTGAATTTTTAAAGCATTTTAGAACGCTTATTTCCTCATTTTAAGCTTCTCAGAACACTTTATTTTGCATAGGAATACATAGTAAACTTTAGGGTCACGCTGTGTACCCCCTAATTGACCTATAATTATTTCCTGCTGTAGGGTACACTATTACCCTGTAATATAATATCTGGTCCAATTTAAATATTATGGATCAATATTAAGGTCTGATATTGCGCCTTGCGTTAGTTAACCATTGAAAGATGTCTTTGATTTTTTAAAGCATTTTAGAACGCTTATTTCTTCATTTTAAGCTTCTCAGAACACTCTATTTCGCATAGGCATACATAGTAAACTTTAGGGTCACGCTGTGTACCCCCTAAATGACCTATAATTATTTCCTGTGGTAGGGTACACTATTACCCTGTAATATAATACGTGGTCCAATTTAAAAATTATAGGTCAATATTAAGGTCCGATACCGTGCCGTTAGTTAACATAGAAAAATGTCTTTGAATTTTTAAAGCATTTTAGAACGCTTATTTCCTCATTTTAAGCTTCTCGGAACACTTTATTTCGCTTAGGCATACATAGTAAACTTTAGGGGCACGCTGTGTACCCCCTAATTGACCTATAATTATTTCCTGTGGTAGGGTACACTATTACCCTGTAATATAATACCTGGTCCAATTTAAATATTATGGGTCAATATTATGGTCTGATATCGCGCCTTGCGTTGATTAACCATTGAAAGATGTCTTTGAATTTTTAAAGCATTTTAGAACGCTTATTTCTTCATTTTAAGCTTCTCAAAACATTTTATTTCGCATAGGCATACATAGTAAAATTTAGGGTCACGCTGTGTACCCCCTAAATGACCTATAATTATTTCCTGTGGTAGGGTACACTATTACCCTGTAATATAATACGTGGTCCAATTTAAAAATTATAGGTCAATATTAAGGTCCGATACCGTGCCGTTAGTTAACATAGAAAAATGTCTTTGAATTTTTAAAGCATTTTAGAACGCTTATTTCCTCATTTTAAGCTTCTCAAAACATTTTATTTCGCATAGGCATACATAGTAAAATTTAGGGTCACGCTGTGTACCCATTAAATGACCTATAATTATTTCCTGTGGTAGGGTACACTATTACCCTGTAATATAATACGTGGTCCAATTTAAAATTTATAGGTCAATATTAAGGTCAGATACCGTGCCGTTAGTTAACATAGAAAAATGTCTTTGAATTTTTAAAGCATTTTAGAACGCTTATTTCCTCATTTTAAGCTTCACAGAACACTTTATTTCGCATAGGCATACATAGTAAACTTTAGGGTCACGCTGTGTACCCCCTAATTGACCTATAATTATTTCCTGTGGTAGGGTACACTATTACCCTGTAATATAATACCTGGTCCAATTTAAATATTATGGGTCAATATTAAGGTCTGATATTGCGCCTTGCGTTAGTTAACCATTGAAAGATGTCTTTGAATTTTTAAAGCATTTTAGAACACTTATTTTTTCATTTTAAGCTTCTCAGAACACTTTATTTCGCATAGGCATACATAGTAAACTTTAGGTTCACTCTGTGTACCCCCTAATTGACCTATAATTATTTCCTGTGGTAGGGTACACTATAACCCTGTAATATAATACGTGGTCCTATTTAAAAATTATAGGTCAATATTAAGGTCCGATACCGTGCCGTTAGTTAACATAGAAAAATGTATTTGAATTTTTAAAGCATTTTAGAACGCTTATTTCCTCATTTTAAGCTTCTCAGAACACTTTACTTCGCATAGGCAAACATAGTAAACTTTAGGGTCACGCTGTGTACCCCCTAATTGACCTATAATTATTTCCTGTGGTAGTGTACACTATTACCCTGTAATATAATACCTGGTCCAATTTAAATATTATGGGTGAATATTAAGGTCTGATATTGCGCCTTGCGTTAGTTAACCATTGAAAGATGTCTTTGATTTTTTAAAGCATTTTAGAACGCTTATTTCTTCATTTTAAGCTTCTCGGAACACTTTATTTCGCATAGGCATACATAGTAAACTTTAGGGGCACGCTGTGTACCCCCTAATTGACCTATAATTATTACCTGTGGTAGGGTACACTATTACCCTGTAATATAATATCTGGTCCAATTTATATATTATGGTTCCATATTAAGGTCTGATATCGCGCCTTGCGTTGGTTAACCATTGAAAGATGTCTTTGAATTTTTAAAGCATTTTAGAACGCTTATTTCTTCATTTTAAGCTTCTCAAAACATTTTATTTCGCATAGGCATACATAGTAAAATTTAGGGTCACGCTGTGTACCCCCTAAATGACCTATAATTATTTCCTGTGGTAGGGTACACTATTACCCTGTAATATAATACGTGGTCCAATTTAAAAATTATAGGTCAATATTAAGGTCCGATACCGTGCCGTTAGTTAACATAGAAAAATGTCTTTGAATTTTTAAAGCATTTTAGAACGCTTATTTCCTCATTTTAAGCTTCTCAAAACATTTTATTTCGCATAGGCATACATAGTAAAATTTAGGGTCACGCTGTGTACCCATTAAATGACCTATAATTATTTCCTGTGGTAGGGTACACTATTACCCTGTAATATAATACGTGGTCCAATTTAAAATTTATAGGTCAATATTAAGGTCAGATACCGTGCCGTTAGTTAACATAGAAAAATGTCTTTGAATTTTTAAAGCATTTTAGAACGCTTATTTCCTCATTTTAAGCTTCACAGAACACTTTATTTCGCATAGGCATACATAGTAAACTTTAGGGTCACGCTGTGTACCCCCTAATTGACCTATAATTATTTCCTGTGGTAGGGTACACTATTACCGTGTAATATAATACCTGGTCCAATTTAAATATTATGGGTCAATATTAAGGTCTGATATTGCGCCTTGCGTTAGTTAACCATTGAAAGATGTCTTTGAATTTTTAAAGCATTTTAGAACACTTATTTTTTCATTTTAAGCTTCTCAGAACACTTTATTTCGCATAGGCATACATAGTAAACTTTAGGTTCACTCTGTGTACCCCCTAATTGACCTATAATTATTTCCTGTGGTAGGGTACACTATAACCCTGTAATATAATACGTGGTCCTATTTAAAAATTATAGGTCAATATTAAGGTCCGATACCGTGCCGTTAGTTAACATAGAAAAATGTCTTTGAATTTTTAAAGCATTTTAGAACGCTTATTTCCTCATTTTAAGCTTCTCAGAACACTTTACTTCGCATAGGCAAACATAGTAAACTTTAGGGTCACGCTGTGTACCCCCTAATTGACCTATAATTATTTCCTGTGGTAGTGTACACTATTACCCTGTAATATAATACCTGGTCCAATTTAAATATTATGGGTGAATATTAAGGTCTGATATTGCGCCTTGCATTAGTTAACCATTGAAAGATGTCTTTGATTTTTTAAAGCATTTTAGAACGCTTATTTCTTCATTTTAAGCTTCTCGGAACACTTTATTTCGCATAGGCATACATAGTAAACTTTAGGGGCACGCTGTGTACCCCCTAATTGACCTATAATTATTACCTGTGGTAGGGTACACTATTACCCTGTAATATAATATCTGGTCCAATTTATATATTATGGTTCCATATTAAGGTCTGATATCGCGCCTTGCGTTGGTTAACCATTGAAAGATGTCTTTGAATTTTTAAAGCATTTTAGAACGCTTATTTCTTCATTTTAAGCTTCTCAAAACATTTTATTTCGCATAGGCATACATAGTAAAATTTAGGGTCACGCTGTGTACCCCCTAAATGACCTATAATTATTTCCTGTGGTAGGGTACACTATTACCCTGTAATATAATACGTGGTCCAATTTAAAAATTATAGGTCAATATTAAGGTCCGATACCGTGCCGTTAGTTAACATAGAAAAATGTCTTTGAATTTTTAAAGCATTTTAGAACGCTTATTTCCTCATTTTAAGCTTCTCGGAACACTTTATTTCGCATAGGCATACATAGTAAACTTTAGGGGCACGCTGTGTACCCCCTAATTGACCTATAATTATTTCCTGTGGTAGGGTACACTATTACCCTGTAATATAATACCTGGTCCAATTTAAATATTATGGGTCAATATTAAGGTCTGATATCGCGCCTTGCGTTGATTAACCATTGAAAGATGTCTTTGAATTTTTAAAGCATTTTAGAACGCTTATTTCTTCATTTTAAGCTTCTCAAAACATTTTATTTCGCATAGGCATACATAGTAAAATTTAGGGTCACGCTGTGTACCCCCTAAATGACCTATAATTATTTTCTGTGGTAGGGTACACTATTACCCTGTAATATAATACGTGGTCCAATTTAAAAATTATAGGTCAATATTAAGGTCCGATACCGTGCCGTTAGTTAACATAGAAAAATGTCTTTGAATTTTTAAAGCATTTTAGAACGCTTATTTCCTCATTTTAAGCTTCTCGGAACACTTTATTTCGCATAGGCATACATAGTAAACTTTAGGGGCACGCTGTGTACCCCCTAATTGACCTATAATTATTTCCTGTGGTAGGGTACACTATTACCCTGTAATATAATACCTGGTCCAATTTAAATATTATGGGTCAATATTAAGGTCTGATATCGCGCCTTGCGTTGATTAACCATTGAAAGATGTCTTTGAATTTTTAAAGCATTTTAGAACGCTTATTTCTTCATTTTAAGCTTCTCAAAACATTTTATTTCGCATAGGCATACATGGTAAAATTTAGGGTCACGCTGTGTACCCCCTAAATGACCTATAATTATTTCCTGTGGTAGGGTACACTATTACCCTGTAATATAATACGTGGTCCAATTTAAAAATTATAGGTCAATATTAAGGTCCGATACCTTGCCGTTAGTTAACATAGAAAAATGTCTTTGAATTTTTAAAGCATTTTAGAACGCTTATTTCCTCATTTTAAGCTTCACAGAACACTTTATTTCGCATAGGCATACATAGTAAACTTTAGGGTCACGCTGTGTACCCCCTAATTGACCTATAATTATTTCCTGTGGTAGGGTACACTATTACCCTGTAATATAATACCTGGTCCAATTTAAATATTATGGGTCAATATTAAGGTCTGATATTGCGCCTTGCGTTAGTTAACCATTGAAAGATGTCTTTGAATTTTTAAAGCATTTTAGAACACTTATTTCTTCATTTTAAGCTTCTCAGAACACTTTATTTCGCATAGACATACATAGTAAACTTTAGGTTCACTCTGTGTGCCCCTTAATTGACCTATAATTATTTCCTATGGTAGGGTACACTATAACCCTGTAATATAATACGCGGTCCTATTTAAAAATTATACGTCAATATTAAGGTCCGATACCGTACCGTTAGTTAACATAGAAAAATGTCTTTGAATTTTTAAAGCATTTTAGAACGCTTATTTCCTCATTTTAAGCTTCTCAGAACACTTTATTTTGCATAGGAATACATAGTAAACTTTAGGGTCACGCTGTGTACCCAATAATTGACCTATAATTATTTCCTGCTGTAGGGTACACTATTACCCTGTAATATAATATCTGGTCCAATTTAAATATTATGGATCAATATTAAGGTCTGATATTGCGCCTTGCGTTAGTTAACCATTGAAAGATGTCTTTGATTTTTTAAAGCATTTTAGAACGCTTATTTCTTCATTTTAAGCTTCTCGGAACACTTTATTTCGCTTAGGCATACATAGTAAACTTTAGGGGCACGCTGTGTACCCCCTAATTGACCTATAATTATTTCCTGTGGTAGGGTACACTATTACCCTGTAATATAATACCTGGTCCAATTTAAATATTATGGGTCAATATTATGGTCTGATATCGCGCCTTGCGTTGATTAACCATTGAAAGATGTCTTTGAATTTTTAAAGCATTTTAGAACGCTTATTTCTTCATTTTAAGCTTCTCAAAACATTTTATTTCGCATAGGCATACATAGTAAAATTTAGGGTCACGCTGTGTACCCCCTAAATGACCTATAATTATTTCCTGTGGTAGGGTACACTATTACCCTGTAATATAATACGTGGTCCAATTTAAAAATTATAGGTCAATATTAAGGTCCGATACCGTGCTGTTAGTTAACATAGAAAAATGTCTTTGAATTTTTAAAGCATTTTAGAACGCTTATTTCCTCATTTTAAGCTTCTCAAAACATTTTATTTCGCATAGGCATACATAGTAAAATTTAGGGTCACGCTGTGTACCCATTAAATGACCTATAATTATTTCCTGTGGTAGGGTACACTATTACCCCTGTAATATAATACGTGGTCCAATTTAAAATTTATAGGTCAATATTAAGGTCAGATACCGTGCCGTTAGTTAACATAGAAAAATGTCTTTGAATTTTTAAAGCATTTTAGAACGCTTATTTCCTCATTTTAAGCTTCACAGAACACTTTATTTCGCATAGGCATACATAGTAAACTTTAGGGTCACGCTGTGTACCCCCTAATTGACCTATAATTATTTCCTGTGGTAGGGTACACTATTACCCTGTAATATAATACCTGGTCCAATTTAAATATTATGGGTCAATATTAAGGTCTGATATTGCGCCTTGCGTTAGTTAACCATTGAAAGATGTCTTTGAATTTTTAAAGCATTTTAGAACACTTATTTTTTCATTTTAAGCTTCTCAGAACACTTTATTTCGCATAGGCATACATAGTAAACTTTAGGTTCACTCTGTGTACCCCCTAATTGACCTATAATTATTTCCTGTGGTAGGGTACACTATAACCCTGTAATATAATACGTGGTCCTATTTAAAAATTATAGGTCAATATTAAGGTCCGATACCGTGCCGTTAGTTAACATAGAAAAATGTCTTTGAATTTTTAAAGCATTTTAGAACGCTTATTTCCTCATTTTAAGCTTCTCAGAACACTTTACTTCGCATAGGCAAACATAGTAAACTTTAGGGTCACGCTGTGTACCCCCTAATTGACCTATAATTATTTCCTGTGGTAGTGTACACTATTACCCTGTAATATAATACCTGGTCCAATTTAAATATTATGGGTGAATATTAAGGTCTGATATTGCGCCTTGCGTTAGTTAACCATTGAAAGATGTCTTTGATTTTTTAAAGCATTTTAGAACGCTTATTTCTTCATTTTAAGCTTCTCGGAACACTTTATTTCGCATAGGCATACATAGTAAACTTTAGGGGCACGCTGTGTACCCCCTAATTGACCTATAATTATTACCTGTGGTAGGGTACACTATTACCCTGTAATATAATATCTGGTCCAATTTATATATTATGGTTCCATATTAAGGTCTGATATCGCGCCTTGCGTTGGTTAACCATTGAAAGATGTCTTTGAATTTTTAAAGCATTTTAGAACGCTTATTTCTTCATTTTAAGCTTCTCAAAACATTTTATTTCGCATAGGCATACATAGTAAAATTTAGGGTCACGCTGTGTACCCCCTAAATGACCTATAATTATTTCCTGTGGTAGGGTACACTATTACCCTGTAATATAATACGTGGTCCAATTTAAAAATTATAGGTCAATATTAAGGTCCGATACCGTGCCGTTAGTTAACATAGAAAAATGTCTTTGAATTTTTAAAGCATTTTAGAACGCTTATTTCCTCATTTTAAGCTTCTCGGAACACTTTATTTCGCATAGGCATACATAGTAAACTTTAGGGGCACGCTGTGTACCCCCTAATTGACCTATAATTATTTCCTGTGGTAGGGTACACTATTACCCTGTAATATAATACCTGGTCCAATTTAAATATTATGGGTCAATATTAAGGTCTGATATCGCGCCTTGCGTTGATTAACCATTGAAAGATGTCTTTGAATTTTTAAAGCATTTTAGAACGCTTATTTCTTCATTTTAAGCTTCTCAAAACATTTTATTTCGCATAGGCATACATAGTAAAATTTAGGGTCACGCTGTGTACCCCCTAAATGACCTATAATTATTTTCTGTGGTAGGGTACACTATTACCCTGTAATATAATACGTGGTCCAATTTAAAAATTATAGGTCAATATTAAGGTCCGATACCGTGCCGTTAGTTAACATAGAAAAATGTCTTTGAATTTTTAAAGCATTTTAGAACGCTTATTTCCTCATTTTAAGCTTCTCGGAACACTTTATTTCGCATAGGCATACATAGTAAACTTTAGGGGCACGCTGTGTACCCCCTAATTGACCTATAATTATTTCCTGTGGTAGGGTACACTATTACCCTGTAATATAATACCTGGTCCAATTTAAATATTATGGGTCAATATTAAGGTCTGATATCGCGCCTTGCGTTGATTAACCATTGAAAGATGTCTTTGAATTTTTAAAGCATTTTAGAACGCTTATTTCTTCATTTTAAGCTTCTCAAAACATTTTATTTCGCATAGGCATACATGGTAAAATTTAGGGTCACGCTGTGTACCCCCTAAATGACCTATAATTATTTCCTGTGGTATTGTACACTATTACCCTGTAATATAATACGTGGTCCAATTTAAAAATTATAGGTCAATATTAAGGTCCGATACCTTGCCGTTAGTTAACATAGAAAAATGTCTTTGAATTTTTAAAGCATTTTAGAACGCTTATTTCCTCATTTTAAGCTTCACAGAACACTTTATTTCGCATAGGCATACATAGTAAACTTTAGGGTCACGCTGTGTACCCCCTAATTGACCTATAATTATTTCCTGTGGTAGGGTACACTATTACCCTGTAATATAATACCTGGTCTAATTTAAATATTATGGGTCAATATTAAGGTCTGATATTGCGCCTTGCGTTAGTTAACCATTGAAAGATGTCTTTGAATTTTTAAAGCATTTTAGAACACTTATTTCTTCATTTTAAGCTTCTCAGAACACTTTATTTCGCATAGACATACATAGTAAACTTTAGGTTCACTCTGTGTGCCCCTTAATTGACCTATAATTATTTCCTATGGTAGGGTACACTATAACCCTGTAATATAATACGTGGTCCTATTTAAAAATTATACGTCAATATTAAGGTCCGATACCGTACCGTTAGTTAACATAGAAAAATGTCTTTGAATTTTTAAAGCATTTTAGAACGCTTATTTCCTCATTTTAAGCTTCTCAGAACACTTTATTTTGCATAGGAATACATAGTAAACTTTAGGGTCACGCTGTGTACCCAATAATTGACCTATAATTATTTCCTGCTGTAGGGTACACTATTACCCTGTAATATAATATCTGGTCCAATTTAAATATTATGGATCAATATTAAGGTCTGATATTGCGCCTTGCGTTAGTTAACCATTGAAAGATGTCTTTGATTTTTTAAAGCATTTTAGAACGCTTATTTCTTCATTTTAAGCTTCTCAGAACACTCTATTTCGCATAGGCATACATAGTAAACTTTAGGGTCACGCTGTGTACCCCCTAAATGACCTATAATTATTTCCTGTGGTAGGGTACACTATTACCCTGTAATATAATACGTGGTCCAATTTAAAAATTATAGGTCAATATTAAGGTCCGATACCGTGCCGTTAGTTAACATAGAAAAATGTCTTTGAATTTTTAAAGCATTTTAGAACGCTTATTTCCTCATTTTAAGCTTCTCAGAACACTTTACTTCGCATAGGCAAACATAGTAAACTTTAGGGTCACGCTGTGTACCCCCTAATTGACCTATAATTATTTCCTGTGGTAGGGTACACTATTACCCTGTAATATAATACCTGGTCCAATTTAAATATTATGGGTGAATATTAAGGTCAGATATTGCGCCTTGCGTTAGTTAACCATTGAAAGATGTCTTTGATTTTTTAAAGCATTTTAGAACGCTTATTTCTTCATTTTAAGCTTCTCGGAACACTTTATTTCGCATAGGCATACATAGTAAACTTTAGGGGCACGCTGTGTACCCCCTAATTGACCTATAATTATTACCTGTGGTAGGGTACACTATTACCCTGTAATATAATACCTGGTCCAATTTAAATATTATGGGTCAATATTAAGGTCTGACATCGCGCCTTGCGTTGATTAACCATTGAAAGATGTCTTTGAATTTTTAAAGCATTTTAGAACGCTTATTTCTTCATTTTAAGCTTCTCAAAACATTTTATTTCGCATAGGCATACATAGTAAAATTTAGGGTCACGCTGTGTACCCCCTAAATGACCTATAATTATTTTCTGTGGTAGGGTACACTATTACCCTGTAATATAATACGTGGTCCAATTAAAAATTATAGGTCAATATTAAGGTCCGATACCGTGCCGTTAGTTAACATAGAAAAATGTCTTTGAATTTTTAAAGCATTTTAGAACGCTTATTTCCTCATTTTAAGCTTCTCGGAACACTTTATTTCGCATAGGCATACATAGTAAACTTTAGGGGCATGCTGTGTACCCCTAATTGACCTATAATTATTTCCTGTGGTAGGGTACACTATTACCCTGTAATATAATACCTGGTCCAATTTAAATATTATGGGTCAATATTAAGGTCTGATATCGCGCCTTGCGTTGATTAACCATTGAAAGATGTCTTTGAATTTTTAAAGCATTTTAGAACGCTTATTTCTTCATTTTAAGCTTCTCAAAACATTTTATTTCGCATAGGCATACATAGTAAAATTTAGGGTCACGCTGTGTACCCCCTAAATGACCTATAATTATTTCCTGTGGTAGGGTACACTATTACTTTGTAATATAATACGTGGTCCAATTTAAAAATTATAGGTCAATATTAAGGTCCGATACCTTGCCGTTAGTTAACATAGAAAAATGTCTTTGAATTTTTAAAGCATTTTAGAACGCTTATTTCCTCATTTTAAGCTTCTCGGAACACTTTATTTCGCATAGGCATACATATAGTAAACTTTAGGGGCACGCTGTGTACCCCCTAATTGACCTATAATTATTTCCTGTGGTAGGGTACACTATTACCCTGTAATATAATACCTGGTCCAATTTAAATATTATGGGTCAATATTAAGGTCTGATATCGCGCCTTGCGTTGATTAACCATTGAAAGATGTCTTTGAATTTTTAAAGCATTTTAGAACGCTTATTTCTTCATTTTAAGCTTCTCAAAACATTTTATTTCGCATAGGCATACATAGTAAAATTTAGGGTCACGCTGTGTACCCCCTAAATGACCTATAATTATTTCCTGTGGTAGGGTACACTATTACCCTGTAATATAATACGTGGTCCAATTTAAAAATTATAGGTCAATATTAAGGTCCGATACCTTGCCGTTAGTTAACATAGAAAAATGTCTTTGAATTTTTAAAGCATTTTAGAACGCTTATTTCCTCATTTTAAGCTTCACAGAACACTTTATTTCGCATAGGCATACATAGTAAACTTTAGGGTCACGCTGTGTACCCCCTAATTGACCTATAATTATTTCCTGTGGTAGGGTACACTATTACCCTGTAATATAATACCTGGTCCAATTTAAATATTATGGGTCAATATTAAGGTCTGATATTGCGCCTTGCGTTAGTTAACCATTGAAAGATGTCTTTGAATTTTTAAAGCATTTTAGAACACTTATTTCTTCATTTTAAGCTTCTCAGAACACTTTATTTCGCATAGACATACATAGTAAACTTTAGGTTCACTCTGTGTGCCCCTTAATTGACCTATAATTATTTCCTATGGTAGGGTACACTATAACCCTGTAATATAATACGTGGTCCTATTTAAAAATTATACGTCAATATTAAGGTCCGATACCGTACCGTTAGTTAACATAGAAAAATGTCTTTGAATTTTTAAAGCATTTTAGAACGCTTATTTCCTCATTTTAAGCTTCTCAGAACACTTTATTTTGCATAGGAATACATAGTAAACTTTAGGGTCACGCTGTGTACCCCCTAATTGACCTATAATTATTTCCTGATGTAGGGTACACTATTACCCTGTAATATAATATCTGGTCCAATTTAAATATTATGGATCAATATTAAGGTCTGATATTGCGCCTTGCGTTAGTTAACCATTGAAAGATGTCTTTGATTTTTTAAAGCATTTTAGAACGCTTATTTCTTCATTTTAAGCTTCTCAGAACACTCTATTTCGCATAGGCATACATAGTAAACTTTAGGGTCACGCTGTGTACCCCCTAAATGACCTATAATTATTTCCTGTGGTAGGGTACACTATTACCCTGTAATATAATACGTGGTCCAATTTAAAAATTATAGGTCAATATTAAGGTCCGATACCGTGCCGTTAGTTAACATAGAAAAATGTCTTTGAATTTCTAAAGCATTTTAGAACGCTTATTTCCTCATTTTAAGCTTCTCGGAACACTTTATTTCGCTTAGGCATACATAGTAAACTTTAGGGGCACGCTGTGTACCCCCTAATTGACCTATAATTATTTCCTGTGGTAGGGTACACTATTACCCTGTAATATAATACCTGGTCCAATTTAAATATTATGGGTCAATATTAAGGTCTGATATCGCGCCTTGCGTTGATTAACCATTGAAAGATGTCTTTGAATTTTTAAAGCATTTTAGAACGCTTATTTCTTCATTTTAAGCTTCTCAAAACATTTTATTTCGCATAGGCATACATAGTAAAATTTAGGGTCACGCTGTTTACCCCCTAAATGACCTATAATTATTTTCTGTGGTAGGGTACACTATTACCCTGTAATATAATACGTGGTCCAATTTAAAAATTATAGGTCAATATTAAGGTCCGATACCGTGCCGTTAGTTAACATAGAAAAATGTCTTTGAATTTTTAAAGCATTTTAGAACGCTTATTTCCTCATTTTAAGCTTCTCGGAACACTTTATTTCGCATAGGCATACATAGTAAACATTAGGGGCACGCTGTGTACCCCCCAATTGACCTATAATTATTTCCTGTGGTAGGGTACACTATTACCCTGTAATATAATACCTGGTCCAATTTAAATATTATGGGTCAATATTAAGGTCTGATATCGCGCCTTGCGTTGATTAACCATTGAAAGATGTCTTTGAATTTTTAAAGCATTTTAGAACGCTTATTTCTTCATTTTAAGCTTCTCAAAACATTTTATTTCGCATAGGCATACATAGTAAAATTTAGGGTCACGCTGTGTACCCCCTAAATGACCTATAATTATTTCCTGTGGTAGGGTACACTATTACCCTGTAATATAATACGTGGTCCAATTTAAAAATTATAGGTCAATATTAAGGTCCGATACCTTGCCGTTAGTTAACATAGAAAAATGTCTTTGAATTTTTAAAGCATTTTAGAACGCTTATTTCCTCATTTTAAGCTTCACAGAACACTTTATTTCGCATAGGCATACATAGTAAACTTTAGGGTCACGCTGTGTACCCCCTAATTGACCTATAAGTATTTCCTGTGGTAGGGTACAGTATTACCCTGTAATATAATACCTGGTCCAATTTAAATATTATGGGTCAATATTAAGGTCTGATATTGCGCCTTGCGTTAGTTAACCATTGAAAGATGTCTTTGAATTTTTAAAGCATTTTAGAACACTTATTTCTTCATTTTAAGCTTCTCAGAACACTTTATTTCGCATAGACATACATAGTAAACTTTAGGTTCACTCTGTGTGCCCCTTAATTGACCTATAATTATTTCCTATGGTAGGGTACACTATAACCCTGTAATATAATACGTGGTCCTATTTAAAAATTATACGTCAATATTAAGGTCCGATACCGTACCGTTAGTTAACATAGAAAAATGTCTTTGAATTTTTAAAGCATTTTAGAACGCTTATTTCCTCATTTTAAGCTTCTCAGAACACTTTATTTTGCATAGGAATACATAGTAAACTTTAGGGTCACGCTGTGTACCCCCTAATTGACCTATAATTATTTCCTGCTGTAGGGTACACTATTACCCTGTAATATAATATCTGGTCCAATTTAAATATTATGGATCAATATTAAGGTCTGATATTGCGCCTTGCGTTAGTTAACCATTGAAAGATGTCTTTGATTTTTTAAAGCATTTTAGAACACTTATTTCTTCATTTTAAGCTTCTCAGAACACTCTATTTCGCATAGGCATACATAGTAAACTTTAGGGTCACGCTGTGTACCCCCTAAATGACCTATAATTATTTCCTGTGGTAGGGTACACTATTACCCTGTAATATAATACGTGGTCCAATTTAAAAATTATAGGTCAATATTAAGGTCCGATACCGTGCCGTTAGTTAACATAGAAAAATGTCTTTGAATTTTTAAAGCATTTTAGAACGCTTATTTCCTCATTTTAAGCTTCTCGGAACACTTTATTTCGCTTAGGCATACATAGTAAACTTTAGGGGCACGCTGTGTACCCCCTAATTGACCTATAATTATTTCCTGTGGTAGGGTACACTATTACCCTGTAATATAATACCTGGTCCAATTTAAATATTATGGGTCAATATTAAGGTCTGATATCGCGCCTTGCGTTGATTAACCATTGAAAGATGTCTTTGAATTTTTAAAGCATTTTAGAACGCTTATTTCTTCATTTTAAGCTTCTCAAAACATTTTATTTCGCATAGGCATACATAGTAAAATTTAGGGTCACGCTGTGTACCCCCTAAATGACCTATAATTATTTCCTGTGGTAGGGTACACTATTACCCTGTAATATAATACGTGGTCCAATTTAAAAATTATAGGTCAATATTAAGGTCCGATACCGTGCCGTTAGTTAACATAGAAAAATGTCTTTGAATTTTTAAAGCATTTTAGAACGCTTATTTCCTCATTTTAAGCTTCTCAGAACACTTTACTTCGCATAGGCAAACATAGTAAACTTTAGGGTCACGCTGTGTACCCCCTAATTGACCTATAATTATTTCCTGTGGTAGGGTACACTATTACCCTGTAATATAATACCTGGTCCAATTTAAATATTATGGGTGAATATTAAGGTCTGATATTGCGCCTTGCGTTAGTTAACCATTGAAAGATGTCTTTGATTTTTTAAAGCATTTTAGAACGCTTATTTCTTCATTTTAAGCTTCTCGGAACACTTTATTTCGCATAGGCATACATAGTAAACTTTAGGGGCACGCTGTGTACCCCCTAATTGACCTATAATTATTACCTGTGGTAGGGTACACTATTACCCTGTAATATAATACCTGGTCCAATTTAAATATTATGGGTCAATATTAAGGTCTGACATCGCGCCTTGCGTTGATTAACCATTGAAAGATGTCTTTGAATTTTTAAAGCATTTTAGAACGCTTATTTCTTCATTTTAAGCTTCTCAAAACATTTTATTTCGCATAGGCATACATAGTAAAATTTAGGGTCACGCTGTGTACCCCCTAAATGACCTATAATTATTTTCTGTGGTAGGGTACACTATTACCCTGTAATATAATACGTGGTCCAATTTAAAAATTATAGGTCAATATTAAGGTCCGATACCGTGCCGTTAGTTAACATAGAAAAATGTCTTTGAATTTTTAAAGCATTTTAGAACGCTTATTTCCTCATTTTAAGCTTCTCGGAACACTTTATTTCGCATAGGCATTCATAGTAAACTTTAGGGGCATGCTGTGTACCCCCTAATTGACCTATAATTATTTCCTGTGGTAGGGTACACTATTACCCTGTAATAAAATACCTGGTCCAATTTAAATATTATGGGTCAATATTAAGGTCTGATATCGCGCCTTGCGTTGATTAACCATTGAAAGATGTCTTTGAATTTTTAAAGCATTTTAGAACGCTTATTTCTTCATTTTAAGCTTCTCAAAACATTTTATTTCGCATAGGCATACATAGTAAAATTTAGGGTCACGCTGTGTACCCCCTAAATGACCTATAATTATTTCCTGTGGTAGGGTACACTATTATTTGTAATATAATACGTGGTCCAATTTAAAAATTATAGGTCAATATTAAGGTCCGATACCTTGCCGTTAGTTAACATAGAAAAAGTCTTTGAATTTTTAAAGCATTTTAGAACGCTTATTTCCTCATTTTAAGCTCCTCAGAACACTTTATTTCGAATAGGCAAACATAGTAAACTTTAGGGTCACGCTGTGTACCCCCTAATTGACCTATAATTATTTCCTGTGGTAGGGTACGCTATAACCCTGTAATATAATACGTGGTGCAATTTAAAAATTATAGGTCAATATTAAGGTCCGATACCGTGCCGTTAGTTAACATAGAAAAGTGTCTTCGAATTTCCTTGTTTTAATGCACTATTTAAAATATACATAGTGTACCCCCTAATTGACCTATAATTATTTCCTGTTGTAGGGTACACTATTACCCTGTAATATAATACCTGGTCCAATTTAAATATTATGGTTCCATATTAAGGTCTGATATCGCGCCTTGCGTTAGTTAACCATTGAAAGATGTCTTTGAATTTTTAAAGCATTTTAGAACGCTTATTTCTTCTTTTTAAGCTTCTCAAAACATTTTATTTCGCATAGGCATACATAGTAAAATTTAGGGTCACGCTGTGTACCCCCTAAATGACCTATAATTATTTCCTGTGGTAGGGTACACTATTACCCTGTAATATAATACGTGGTCCAATTTAAAAATTATAGGTCAATATTAAGGTCCGATACCGTGACGTTAGTTAACATAGAAAAATGTCTTTGAATTTTTAAAGCATTTTAGAACGCTTATTTCCTCATTTTAAGCTTCTCAGAACACTTTTTTTCGCATAGCCATACATAGTAAACTTTAGGGTCACTCTGTGTACCCCCTAATTGACCTATAATTATTTCCTGTGGTAGGGTACACTATAACCCTGTAATATAATACGTGGTCCAATTTAAAAATTATAGGTCAATATTAAGGTCCGATACCGTACCGTTAGTTAACATAGAAAAATGTCTTTGAATTTTTAAAGCATTTTAGAACGCTTATTTCCTCATTTTAAGCTTCTCAGAACACTTTATTTTGCATAGGAATACATAGTAAACTTTAGGGTCACGCTGTGTACCCCCTAATTGACCTATAATTATTTCCTGCTGTAGGGTACACTATTACCCTGTAATATAATACCTGGTCCAATTTAAATATTATGGGTCAATATTAAGGTCTGATATCGCGCCTTGCGTTCATTAACCATTGAAAGATATCTTTGAATTTTTAAAGCATTTTAGAACGCTTATTTCTTCATTTTAAGCTTCTCAAAACATTTTATTTCGCATAGGCATACATAGTAAAATTTAGGGTCACGCTGTGTACCCCCTAAATGACCTAAAATTATTTCCTGTGGTAGGGTACACTATTACCCTGTAATATAATACGTGGTCCAATTTAAAAATTATAGGTCAATATTAAGGTCCGATACCGTGCCGTTAGTTAACATAGAAAAATGTCTTTGAATTTTTAAAGCATTTTAGAACGCTTATTTCCTCATTTTAAGCTTCTCGGAACACTTTATTTCGCATAGGCATACACAGTAAACTTTAGGGGCACGCTGTGTACCCCCTAATTGACCTATAATTATTTCCTGTGGTAGGGTACACTATTACCCTGTAATACAATACCTGGTCCAATTTAAATATTATGGGTCAATATTAAGGTCTGATATCGCGCCTTGCGTTGATTAACCATTGAAAGATGTCTTTGAATTTTTAAAGCATTTTAGAACGCTTATTTCTTCATTTTAAGCTTCTCAAAACATTTTATTTCGCATAGGCATACATAGTAAAATTTAGGGTCACGCTGTGTACCCCCTAAATGACCTATAATTATTTCCTGTGGTAGGGTTCACTATTACCCTGTAATATAATACGTGGTCCAATTTAAAAATTATAGGTCAATATTAAGGTCCGATACCGTGCCGTTAGTTAACATAGAAAAATGTCTTTGAATTTTTAAAGCATTTTAGAACGCTTATTTCCTCATTTTAAGCTTCTCAGAACACTTTACTTCGCATAGGCAAACATAGTAAACTTTAGGGTCACGCTGTGTACCCCCTAATTGACCTATAATTATTTCCTGTGGTAGGGTACACTATTACCCTGTAATATAATACCTGGTCCAATTTAAATATTATGGGTGAATATTAAGGTCTGATATTGCGCCTTGCGTTAGTTAACCATTGAAAGATGTCTTTGATTTTTTAAAGCATTTTAGAACGCTTATTTCTTCATTTTAAGCTTCTCAGAACACTCTATTTCGCATAGGCATACATAGTAAACTTTAGGGTCACGCTGTGTACCCCCTAATTGAAATATAATTATTTCCTGTTGTAGGGTACACTATTACCCTGTAATATAATATCTGGTCCAATTTAAATATTATGGTTCCATATTAAGGTCTGATATCGCGCCTTGCGTTGGTTAACCATTGAAAGATGTCTTTGAATTTTTAAAGCATTTTAGAACGCTTATTTCTTCATTTTAAGCTTCTCAAAACATTTTATTTCGCATAGGCATACATAGTAAAATTTAGGGTCACGCTGTGTACCCCCTAAATGACCTATAATTATTTCCTGTGGTAGGGTACACTATTACCCTGTAATATAATACGTGGTCCAATTTAAAAATTATAGGTCAATATTAAGGTCCGATACCGTGCCGTTAGTTAACATAGAAAAATGTCTTTGAATTTTTAAAGCATTTTAGAACGCTTATTTCCTCATTTTAAGCTTCTCGGAACACTTTATTTCGCATAGGCATACATAGTAAACTTTAGGGGCACGCTGTGTACCCCCTAATTGACCTATAATTATTTCCTGTGGTAGGGTACACTATTACCCTGTAATATAATACCTGGTCCAATTTAAATATTATGGGTCAATATTAAGGTCTGATATCGCGCCTTGCGTTGATTAACCATTGAAAGATGTCTTTGAATTTTTAAAGCATTTTAGAACGCTTATTTCTTCATTTTAAGCTTCTCAAAACATTTTATTTCGCATAGGCATACATAGTAAAATTTAGGGTCACGCTGTGTACCCCCTAAATGACCTATAATTATTTTCTGTGGTAGGGTACACTATTACCCTGTAATATAATACCTGGTCCAATTTAAATATTATGGGTGAATATTAAGGTCTGATATTGCGCCTTGCGTTAGTTAACCATTGAAAGATGTCTTTGATTTTTTAAAGCATTTTAGAACGCTTATTTCTTCATTTTAAGCTTCTCAGAACACTCTATTTCGCATAGGCATACATAGTAAACTTTAGGGTCACGCTGTGTACCCCCTAATTGAAATATAATTATTTCCTGTTGTAGGGTACACTATTACCCTGTAATATAATATCTGGTCCAATTTAAATATTATGGTTCCATATTAAGGTCTGATATCGCGCCTTGCGTTGGTTAACCATTGAAAGATGTCTTTGAATTTTTAAAGCATTTTAGAACGCTTATTTCTTCATTTTAAGCTTCTCAAAACATTTTATTTCGCATAGGCATACATAGTAAAATTTAGGGTCACGCTGTGTACCCCCTAAATGACCTATAATTATTTCATGTGGTAGGGTACACTATTACCCTGTAATATAATACGTGGTCCAATTTAAAAATTATAGGTCAATATTAAGGTCCGATACCGTGCCGTTAGTTAACATAGAAAAATGTCTTTGAATTTTTAAAGCATTTTAGAACGCTTATTTCCTCATTTTAAGCTTCTCGGAACACTTTATTTCGCATAGGCATACATAGTAAACTTTAGGGGCACGCTGTGTACCCCCTAATTGACCTATAATTATTTCCTGTGGTAGGGTACACTATTACCCTGTAATATAATACCTGGTCCAATTTAAATATTATGGGTCAATATTAAGGTCTGATATCGCGCCTTGCGTTGATTAACCATTGAAAGATGTCTTTGAATTTTTAAAGCATTTTAGAACGCTTATTTCTTCATTTTAAGCTTCTCAAAACATTTTATTTCGCATAGGCATACATAGTAAAATTTAGGGTCACGCTGTGTACCCCCTAAATGACCTATAATTATTTTCTGTGGTAGGGTACACTATTACCCTGTAATATAATACGTGGTCCAATTTAAAAATTATAGGTCAATATTAAGGTCCGATACCGTGCCGTTAGTTAACATAGAAAAATGTCTTTGAATTTTTAAAGCATTTTAGAACGCTTATTTCCTCATTTTAAGCTTCTCGGAACACTTTATTTCGCATAGGCATACATAGTAAACTTTAGGGGCACGCTGTGTACCCCCTAATTGACCTATAATTATTTCCTGTGGTAGGGTACACTATTACCCTGTAATATAATACCTGGTCCAATTTAAATATTATGGGTCAATATTAAGGTCTGATATCGCGCCTTGCGTTGATTAATCATTGAAAGATGTCTTTGAATTTTTAAAGCATTTTAGAACGCTTCTTTCTTCATTTTAAGCTTCTCAAAACATTTTATTTCGCATAGGCATACATAGTAAAATTTAGGGTCACGCTGTGTACCCCCTAAATGACCTATAATTATTTCCTGTGGTAGGGTACACTATTACCCTGTAATATAATACGTGGTCCAATTTAAAAATTATAGGTCAATATTAAGGTCCGATACCTTGCCGTTAGTTAACATAGAAAAATGTCTTTGAATTTTTAAAGCATTTTAGAACGCTTATTTCCTCATTTTAAGCTTCACAGAACACTTTATTTCGCATAGGCATACATAGTAAACTTTAGGGTCACGCTGTGTACCCCCTAATTGACCTATAATTATTTCCTGTGGTAGGGTACACTATTACCCTGTAATATAATACCTGGTCCAATTTAAATATTATGGGTCAATATTAAGGTCTGATATTGCGCCTTGCGTTAGTTAACCATTGAAAGATGTCTTTGAATTTTTAAAGCATTTTAGAACGCTTATTTCTTCATTTTAAGCTTCTTAGAACACTTTATTTCGCATAGGCATACATAGTAAAATTTAGGGTCACGCTGTGTACCCCCTAAATGACCTATAATTATTTCCTGTGGTAGGGTACACTATTACCCTGTAATATAATACGTGGTCTAATTTAAAAATTATAGGTCAATATTAAGGTCGGATACCGTGCCGTTAGTTAACATAGAAAAATGTCTTTGAATTTTTAAAGCATTTTAGAACGCTTATTTCCTCATTTTAAGCTTCTCGGAACACTTTATTTCGCATAGGCATACACAGTAAACTTAAGGGGCACGCTGTGTACCCCCTAATTGACCTATAATTATTTCCTGTGGTAGGGTACACTATTACCCTGTAATATAATACCTGGTCCAATTTAAATATTATGGGTCAATATTAAGGTCTGATATCGCGCCTTGCGTTGATTAACCATTGAAAGATGTCTTTGAATTTTTAAAGCATTTTAGAACGCTTATTTCTTCATTTTAAGCTTCTCAAAACATTTTATTTCGCATAGGCATACATAGTAAAATTTAGGGTCACGCTGTGTACCCCCTAAATGACCTATAATTATTTTCTGTGGTAGGGTACACTATTACCCTGTAATATAATACGTGGTCCAATTTAAAAATTATAGGTCAATATTAAGGTCCGATACCGTGCCGTTAGTTAACATAGAAAAATGTCTTTAGAACGCTTATTTCCTCATTTTAAGCTTCTCGGAACACTTTATTTCGCATAGGCATACATAGTAAACTTTAGGGGCACGCTGTGTACCCCCTAATTGACCTATAATTATTTCCTGTGGTAGGGTACACTATTACCCTGTAATATAATACCTGGTCCAATTTAAATATTATGGGTCAATATTAAGGTCTGATATCGCGCCTTGCGTTGATTAACCATTGAAAGATGTCTTTGAATTTTTAAAGCATTTTAGAACGCTTATTTCCTCATTTTAAGCTTCTCGGAACACTTTATTTCGCATAGGCATACATAGTAAACTTTAGGGGCACGCTGTGTACCCCCTAATTGACCTATAATTATTTCCTGTGGTAGGGTACACTATTACCCTGTAATACAATACCTGGTCCAATTTAAATATTATGGGTCAATATTAAGGTCTGATATCGCGCCTTGCGTTGATTAACCATTGAAAGATGTCTTTGAATTTTTAAAGCATTTTAGAACGCTTATTTCTTCATTTTAAGCTTCTCAAAACATTTTATTTCGCATAGGCATACATAGTAAAATTTAGGGTCACGCTGTGTACCCCCTAAATGACCTATAATTATTTCCTGTGGTAGGGTTCACTATTACCCTGTAATATAATACGTGGTCCAATTTAAAAATTATAGGTCAATATTAAGGTCCGATACCGTGCCGTTAGTTAACATAGAAAAATGTCTTTGAATTTTTAAAGCATTTTAGAACGCTTATTTCCTCATTTTAAGCTTCTCAGAACACTTTACTTCGCATAGGTAAACATAGTAAACTTTAGGGTCACGCTGTGTACCCCCTAATTGACCTATAATTATTTCCTGTGGTAGGGTACACTATTACCCTGTAATATAATACCTGGTCCAATTTAAATATTATGGGTGAATATTAAGGTCTGATATTGCGCCTTGCGTTAGTTAACCATTGAAAGATGTCTTTGATTTTTTAAAGCATTTTAGAACGCTTATTTCTTCATTTTAAGCTTCTCAGAACACTCTATTTCGCATAGGCATACATAGTAAACTTTAGGGTCACGCTGTGTACCCCCTAATTGAAATATAATTATTTCCTGTTGTAGGGTACACTATTACCCTGTAATATAATATCTGGTCCAATTTAAATATTATGGTTCCATATTAAGGTCTGATATCGCGCCTTGCGTTGGTTAACCATTGAAAGATGTCTTTGAATTTTTAAAGCATTTTAGAACGCTTATTTCTTCATTTTAAGCTTCTCAAAACATTTTATTTCGCATAGGCATACATAGTAAAATTTAGGGTCACGCTGTGTACCCCCTAAATGACCTATAATTATTTCCTGTGGTAGGGTACACTATTACCCTGTAATATAATACGTGGTCCAATTTAAAAATTATAGGTCAATATTAAGGTCCGATACCGTGCCGTTAGTTAACATAGAAAAATGTCTTTGAATTTTTAAAGCATTTTAGAACGCTTATTTCCTCATTTTAAGCTTCTCGGAACACTTTATTTCGCATAGGCATACATAGTAAACTTTAGGGGCACGCTGTGTACCCCCTAATTGACCTATAATTATTTCCTGTGGTAGGGTACACTATTACCCTGTAATATAATACCTGGTCCAATTTAAATATTATGGGTCAATATTAAGGTCTGATATCGCGCCTTGCGTTGATTAACCATTGAAAGATGTCTTTGAATTTTTAAAGCATTTTAGAACGCTTATTTCTTCATTTTAAGCTTCTCAAAACATTTTATTTCGCATAGGCATACATAGTAAAATTTAGGGTCACGCTGTGTACCCCCTAAATGACCTATAATTATTTTCTGTGGTAGGGTACACTATTACCCTGTAATATAATACCTGGTCCAATTTAAATATTATGGGTGAATATTAAGGTCTGATATTGCGCCTTGCGTTAGTTAACCATTGAAAGATGTCTTTGATTTTTTAAAGCATTTTAGAACGCTTATTTCTTCATTTTAAGCTTCTCAGAACACTCTATTTCGCATAGGCATACATAGTAAACTTTAGGGTCACGCTGTGTACCCCCTAATTGAAATATAATTATTTCCTGTTGTAGGGTACACTATTACCCTGTAATATAATATCTGGTCCAATTTAAATATTATGGTTCCATATTAAGGTCTGATATCGCGCCTTGCGTTGGTTAACCATTGAAAGATGTCTTTGAATTTTTAAAGCATTTTAGAACGCTTATTTCTTCATTTTAAGCTTCTCAAAACATTTTATTTCGCATAGGCATACATAGTAAAATTTAGGGTCACGCTGTGTACCCCCTAAATGACCTATAATTATTTCATGTGGTAGGGTACACTATTACCCTGTAATATAATACGTGGTCCAATTTAAAAATTATAGGTCAATATTAAGGTCCGATACCGTGCCGTTAGTTAACATAGAAAAATGTCTTTGAATTTTTAAAGCATTTTAGAACGCTTATTTCCTCATTTTAAGCTTCTCGGAACACTTTATTTCGCATAGGCATACATAGTAAACTTTAGGGGCACGCTGTGTACCCCCTAATTGACCTATAATTATTTCCTGTGGTAGGGTACACTATTACCCTGTAATATAATACCTGGTCCAATTTAAATATTATGGGTCAATATTAAGGTCTGATATCGCGCCTTGCGTTGATTAACCATTGAAAGATGTCTTTGAATTTTTAAAGCATTTTAGAACGCTTATTTCTTCATTTTAAGCTTCTCAAAACATTTTATTTCGCATAGGCATACATAGTAAAATTTAGGGTCACGCTGTGTACCCCCTAAATGACCTATAATTATTTTCTGTGGTAGGGTACACTATTACCCTGTAATATAATACGTGGTCCAATTTAAAAATTATAGGTCAATATTAAGGTCCGATACCGTGCCGTTAGTTAACATAGAAAAATGTCTTTGAATTTTTAAAGCATTTTAGAACGCTTATTTCCTCATTTTAAGCTTCTCGGAACACTTTATTTCGCATAGGCATACATAGTAAACTTTAGGGGCACGCTGTGTACCCCCTAATTGACCTATAATTATTTCCTGTGGTAGGGTACACTATTACCCTGTAATATAATACCTGGTCCAATTTAAATATTATGGGTCAATATTAAGGTCTGATATCGCGCCTTGCGTTGATTAACCATTGAAAGATGTCTTTGAATTTTTAAAGCATTTTAGAACGCTTCTTTCTTCATTTTAAGCTTCTCAAAACATTTTATTTCGCATAGGCATACATAGTAAAATTTAGGGTCACGCTGTGTACCCCCTAAATGACCTATAATTATTTCCTGTGGTAGGGTACACTATTACCCTGTAATATAATACGTGGTCCAATTTAAAAATTATAGGTCAATATTAAGGTCCGATACCTTGCCGTTAGTTAACATAGAAAAATGTCTTTGAATTTTTAAAGCATTTTAGAACGCTTATTTCCTCATTTTAAGCTTCCCGGAACACTTTATTTCGCATAGGCATACACAGTAAACTTTAGGGGCACGCTGTGTACCCCCTAATTGACCTATATTTATTTCCTGTGGTAGGGTACACTATTACCCTGTAATATAATACCTGGTCCAATTTAAATATTATGGGTCAATATTAAGGTCTGATATCGCGCCTTGCGTTGATTAACCATTGAAAGATGTCTTTGAATTTTTAAAGCATTTTAGAACGCTTATTTCTTCATTTTAAGCTTCTCAAAACATTTTTTTTCGCATAGGCATACATAGTAAAATTTAGGGTCACGCTGTGTACCCCCTAAATGACCTATAATTATTTTCTGTGGTAGGGTACACTATTACCCTGTAATATAATACGTGGTCCAATTTAAAAATTATAGGTCAATATTAAGGTCCGATACCGTGCCGTTAGTTAACATAGAAAAATGTCTTTGAATTTTTAAAGCATTTTAGAACGCTTATTTCCTCATTTTAAGCTTCTCGGAACACTTTATTTCGCATAGGCATACATAGTAAACTTTAGGGGCACGCTGTGTACCCCCTAATTGACCTATAATTATTTCCTGTGGTAGGGTACACTATTACCCTGTAATATAATACCTGGTCTAATTTAAATATTATGGGTCAATATTAAGGTCTGATATCGCGCCTTGCGTTGATTAACCATTGAAAGATGTCTTTGAATTTTTAAAGCATTTTAGAACGCTTATTTCTTCATTTTAAGCTTCTCAAAACATTTTATTTCGCATAGGCATACATAGTAAAATTTAGGGTCACGCTGTGTACCCCCTAAATGACCTATAATTATTTCCTGTGGTAGGGTACACTATTACCCTGTAATATAATACGTGGTCCAATTTAAAAATTATAGGTCAATATTAAGGTCCGATACCTTGCCGTTAGTTAACATAGAAAAATGTCTTTGAATTTTTAAAGCATTTTAGAACGCTTATTTCCTCATTTTAAGCTTCACAGAACACTTTATTTCGCATAGGCATACATACTAAACTTTAGGGTCACGCTGTGTACCCCCTAATTGACCTATAATTATTTCCTGTGGTAGGGTACACTATTACCCTGTAATATAATACCTGGTCCAATTTAAATATTATGGGTCAATATTAAGGTCTGATATTGCGCCTTGCGTTAGTTAACCATTGAAAGATGTCTTTGAATTTTTAAAGCATTTTAGAACGCTTATTTCTTCATTTTAAGCTTCTCAGAACACTTTATTTCGCATAGGCATACATAGTAAACTTTAGGGTCACTCTGTGTACCCCCTAATTGACCTATAATTATTTCCTTTGGTAGGGTACACTATAACCCTGTAATATAATACGTGGTCCAATTTAAAAATTATAGGTCAATATTAAGGTCCGATACCGTACCGTTAGTTAACATAGAAAAATGTCTTTGAATTTTTAAAGCATTTTAGAACGCTTATTTCTTCATTTTAAGCTTCTCAGAACACTTTATTTCGCATAGGCATACATAGTAAACTTTAGGGTCACTCTGTGTACCCCCTAATTGACCTATAATTATTTCCTGTGGTAGGGTACACTATAACCCTGTAATATAATACGTGGTCCAATTTAAAAATTATAGGTCAATATTAAGGTCCGATACCGTACCGTTAGTTAACATAGAAAAATGTCTTTGAATTTTTAAAGCATTTTAGAACGCTTATTTCCTCATTTTAAGCTTCTCAGAACACTTTATTTTGCATAGGAATACATAGTAAACTTTAGGGTCACGCTGTGTACCCCCTAATTGACCTATAATTATTTCCTGCTGTAGGTTACACTATTACCCTGTAATATAACACCTGGTCCAATTTAAATATTATGGGTCAATATTAAGGTCTGATATCGCGCCTTGCGTTCATTAACCATTGAAAGATATCTTTGAATTTTTAAAGCATTTTAGAACGCTTATTTCTTCATTTTAAGCTTCTCAAAACATTTTATTTCGCATAGGCATACATAGTAAAATTTAGGGTCACGCTGTGTACCCATTAAATGACCTATAATTATTTCCTGTGGTAGGGTACACTATTACCCTGTAATATAATACGTGGTCCAATTTAAAATTTATAGGTCAATATTAAGGTCCGATACCGTGCCGTTAGTTAACATAGAAAAATGTCTTTGAATTTTTAAAGCATTTTAGAACGCTTATTTCCTCATTTTAAGCTTCACAGAACACTTTATTTCGCATAGGCATACATAGTAAACTTTAGGGTCACGCTGTGTACCCCCTAATTGACCTATAATTATTTCCTGTGGTAGGGTACACTATTACCCTGTAATATAATACCTGGTCCAATTTAAATATTATGGGTCAATATTAAGGTCTGATATTGCGCCTTGCGTTAGTTAACCATTGAAAGATGTCTTTGAATTTTTAAAGCATTTTAGAACACTTATTTCTTCATTTTAAGCTTCTCAGAACACTTTATTTCGCATAGGCATACATAGTAAACTTTAGGTTCACTCTGTGTACCCCCTAATTGACCTATAATTATTTCCTGTGGTAGGGTACACTATAACCCTGTAATATAATACGTGGTCCTATTTAAAAATTATACGTCAATATTAAGGTCCGATACCGTACCGTTAGTTAACATAGAAAAATGTCTTTGAATTTTTAAAGCATTTTAGAACGCTTATTTCCTCATTTTAAGCTTCTCAGAACACTTTATTTTGCATAGGAATACATTGTAAACTTTAGGGTCACGCTGTGTACCCCCTAATTGACCTATAATTATTTCCTGTGGTAGGGTACACTATAACCCTGTAATATAATACGTGGTCCTATTTAAAAATTATACGTCAATATTAAGGTCCGATACCGTACCGTTAGTTAACCATTGAAAGATGTCTTTGATTTTTTAAAGCATTTTAGAACGCTTATTTCTTCATTTTAAGCTTCTCAGAACACTCTATTTTGCATAGGCATACATAGTAAACTTTAGGGTCACGCTGTGTACCCCCTAATTGACCTATAATTATTTCCTGTGGTAGGGTACACTATTACCCTGTAATATAATACGTGGTCCAATTTAAAATTTATAGGTCAATATTAAGGTCCGATACCGTGCCGTTAGTTAACATAGAAAAATGTCTTTGAATTTTTAAAGCATTTTAGAACGCTTATTTCCTCATTTTAAGCTTCTCAGAACACTTTATTTCGCATAGGCATACATAGTAAACTTTAGGGTCACGCTGTGTACTCCCTAATTGACCTATAATTATTTCCTGTGGTAGGGTACACTATTACCCTGTAATATAATACCTGGTCCAATTTAAATATTATGGGTCAATATTAAGGTCTGATATTGCGCCTTGCGTTAGTTAACCATTGAAAGATGTCTTTGAATTTTTAAAGCATTTTAGAACGCTTATTTCTTCATTTTAAGCTTCTCAGAACACTTTATTTCGCATAGGCATACATAGTAAACTTTAGGGTCACTCTGTGTACCCCCTATTTGACCTATAATTATTTCCTGTGGTAGGGTACACTATAACCCTGTAATATAATACGTGGTCCAATTTAAAAATTATAGGTCAATATTAAGGTCCGATACCGTACCGTTAGTTAACATAGAAAAATGTCTTTGAATTTTTAAAGCATTTTAGAACGCTTATTTCCTCATTTTAAGCTTCTCAGAACACTTTATTTTGCATAGGAATACATAGTAAACTTTAGGGTCACGCTGTGTACCCCCTAATTGACCTATAATTATTTCCTGCTGTAGGGTACACTATTACCCTGTAATATAACACCTGGTCCATTTTAAATATTATGGGTCAATATTAAGGTCTGATATCGCGCCTTGCGTTCATTAACCATTGAAAGATATCTTTGAATTTTTAAAGCATTTTAGAACGCTTATTTCTTCATTTTAAGCTTCTCAAAACATTTTATTTCGCATAGGCATACATAGTAAAATTTAGGGTCACGCTGTGTACCCATTAAATGACCTATAATTATTTCCTGTGGTAGGGTACACTATTACCCTGTAATATAATACGTGGTCCAATTTAAAATTTATAGGTCAATATTAAGGTCAGATACCGTGCCGTTAGTTAACATAGAAAAATGTCTTTGAATTTTTAAAGCATTTTAGAACGCTTATTTCCTCATTTTAAGCTTCACAGAACACTTTATTTCGCATAGGCATACATAGTAAACTTTAGGGTCACGCTGTGTACCCCCTAATTGACCTATAATTATTTCCTGTGGTAGGGTACACTATTACCCTGTAATATAATACCTGGTCCAATTTAAATATTATGGGTCAATATTAAGGTCTGATATTGCGCCTTGCGTTAGTTAACCATTGAAAGATGTCTTTGAATTTTTAAAGCATTTTAGAACACTTATTTTTTCATTTTAAGCTTCTCAGAACACTTTATTTCGCATAGGCATACATAGTAAACTTTAGGTTCACTCTGTGTACCCCCTAATTGACCTATAATTATTTCCTGTGGTAGGGTACACTATAACCCTGTAATATAATACGTGGTCCTATTTAAAAATTATAGGTCAATATTAAGGTCCGATACCGTGCCGTTAGTTAACATAGAAAAATGTCTTTGAATTTTTAAAGCATTTTAGAACGCTTATTTCCTCATTTTAAGCTTCTCAGAACACTTTACTTCGCATAGGCAAACATAGTAAACTTTAGGGTCACGCTGTGTACCCCCTAATTGACCTATAATTATTTCCTGTGGTAGTGTACACTATTACCCTGTAATATAATACCTGGTCCAATTTAAATATTATGGGTAAATTCTAAGGTCTGATATTGCGCCTTGCGTTAGTTAACCATTGAAAGATGTCTTTGAATTTTTAAAGCATTTTAGAACGCTTATTTTTTCATTTTAAGCTTCTCAGAACACTTTATTTCGCATAGGCATACATAGTAAACTTTAGGGTCACACTGTGTACCCCCTAATTGACCTATAATTATTTTCCGTGGTATGGTACACTATCACCTTGTAATATAATACGTGGTCCAATTTAAAAATTTTAGGTCAATATTAAGGTCCGATACCGTGCCGTTAGTTAGCATAGAAAAGTGTCTTCGAATTTCCTTGTTTTAATGCACTATTTAAAATATACATAGTGTACCCCCTAATTGACCTATAATTATTTCCTGTGGTAGGGTACACTATTACCCTGTAATATAATACCTGGTCCAATTTATATATTATGGGTCAATATTAAGGTCTGATATTGCGCCTTGCGTTAGTTAACCATTGAAAGATGTCTTTGAATTTTTAAAGCATTTTTGAACGCTTATTTCTTCATTTTAAGCTTCTCAGAACACTTTATTTCGCATAGGCATACATAGTAAACTTTAGGGTCACGCTGTGTACCCCCTAATTGACCTATAATTATTTTCCGTGGTATGGTACACTATCACCCTGTAATATAATACGTGGTCCAATTTAAAAATTTTAGGTCAATATTAAGGTCCGATACCGTGCCGTTAGTTAGCATAGAAAAGTGTCTTCGAATTTCCTTGTTTTAATGCACTATTTAAAATATACATAGTGTACCCCCTAATTGACCTATAATTATTTCCTGTGGTAGGGTACACTATTACCCTGTAATATAATACCTGGTCCAATTTAAATATTATGGGTCAATATTAAGGTCTGATATTGCGCCTTGCGTTAGTTAACCATTGAAAGATGTCTTTGAATTTTTAAAGCATTTTTGAACGCTTATTTCTTCATTTTAAGCTTCTCAGAACACTTTATTTCGCATAGGCATACATAGTAAACTTTAGGGTCACGCTGTGTACCCCCTAATTGACCTATAATTTATTTCCGTGGTAGGGTACACTATCACCCTGTAATATAATACGTGGTCCAATTTAAAAATTTTAGGTCAATATTAAGGTCCGATACCGTGCCGTTAGTTAACATAGAAAAGTGTCTTCGATATTCCTTGTTTTAATGCGCTATTTAAAATATACATAGTGTACCCCCTAATAGACCTATAATTATTTCCTGTGGTAGTGTACACTATTACCCTGTAATATAATACCTGGTCCAATTTAAATATTGTGGGTCAATATTAAGGTATGATATTGCGCCTTGCGTTAGTTAACCATTGAAAGATGTCTTTGAATTTTTAAAGCATTTTAGAACGCTTATTTCTTCATTTTAAGTTTCTCAGAACACTTTATTTCGCATAGGCATACATAGTAAACTTTAGGGTCACGCTGTGTAACCCCTAATTGACCTGTAATTATTTTCCGTGGTAGGGTACACTATCACCCTGTAATATAATACGTGGTCCAATTTAAAAATTTTAGGTCAATATTAAGGTTCGATACCGTGCCGTTAGTTAACATAGAAAAGAGTCTTCGAATTTCCTTGTTTTAATGCACTATTTAAAATACACATAGTGTACCCCCTAATTGACCTATAATTATTTCCTGTTGTAGGGTACACTATTACCCTGTAATACAAAACCTTTTCCAATTTAAATATTATGGTTCCATACTAAGGTCTGATATCGCGCCTTGCGTTAGTTAACCATTGAAAGATGTCTTTGAATTTTTAAAGCATTTTAGAACGCTTATTTCTTCATTTTAAGCTTCTCAGAACACTCTATTTCGCATAGGCATTCATAGTAAACTTTAGGGTCACTCTGTGTACCCCCTAATTGACCTATAATTATTTCCTGCTGTAGGGTACACCATAACCCTGTAATATAATACGTGGTCCAATTTAAAAATTATAGGTCAATATTAAGGTCCTATACCGTGCCGTTAGTTAACATAGAAAAGTGTCTTCGTATTTCCTTGTTTTAATGCACTATTTAAAATATACATAGTGTACCCCCTAACTGACCTATAATTATTTCCTGTGGTAGGGTACACTATTACCCTGTAATATAATACCTGGTCTAATTTAAATATTATGGGTCAATATTAAGGTCTGATATTGCGCCTTGCGTTAGTTAACCATTGAAAAATGTCTTTGAATTTTTAAAGCATTTTAGAACGCTAATTTCTTCATTTTAAGCTTCTCAGAACACTCTATTTCGCATAGGCATACAGTAAAATTTAGGGTCACGCTGTGTACCCCCTAAATGACCTATAATTATTTCCTGTGGTAGGGTACACTATTACCCTGTAATATAATACGTGGTCCAATTTAAAAATTATAGGTCAATATTAAGGTCCGATACCGTGCCGTTAGTTAACATAGAAAAATGTCTTTGAATTTTTAAAGCATTTTAGAACGCTTATTTCCTCATTTTAAGCTTCTCAGAACACTTTATATCGCATAGGCATACATAGTAAACTTTAGGGTCACGCTGTGTACCCCCTAATTGACCTATAATTATTTTCCGTTTTAGGGTACACTATCACCCTGTAATATAATACGTGGTCCAATTTAAAAATTTTAGGTCAATATTAAGGTCCGATACCGTGCCGTTAGTTAACATAGAAAAGTGTCTTCGAATTTCCTTGTTTTAATGCACTATTTAAAATATACATAGTGTACCCCCTAATTGACCTATAATTATTTCCTCTGGAAGGGTACACTATTACCCTGTAATATAATACCAGGTCCAATTTAAATATTATGGGTCAATATTAAGGTCTGATATTGCGCCTTGCGTTAGTTAACCATTGAAAGATGTCTTTGAATTTTTAAAGCATTTTAGAACGCTTATTTCTTAATTTTAAGCTTCTCAGAACACTTTATTTCGCATAGGCATACATAGTAAACTTTAGGGTCACGCTGTGTACCTAATTGACCTATAATTATTCTCCGTGGTAGGGTACTCTATCACCCTGTAATATAATACGTGGTCCAATTTAAAAATTTTAGGTCAATATTAAGGTCCGATACCGTGCCGTTAGTTAACATAGAAAAGTGTCTTCGAATTTCCTTGTTTTAATGCACTATTAGAATATACATAGTGTACCCCCTAATTGACCTATAATTATTTCCTGTGGTAGGGTACACTATTACCCTGTAATATAATACCTGGTCCAATTTAAATATTATGGGTCAATATTAAGGTCTGATATTGCGCCTTGCGTTAGTTAACCATTGAAAGATGTCTTTGAATTTTTAAAGCATTTTTGAATGCTTATTTCTTCATTTTAAGCTTCTCAGAACACTTTATTTCGCATAGGCATACATAGTAAACTTTAGGGTCACGCTGTGTACCCCCTAATTGACCTATAATTATTTTCCGTGGTAGGGTACACTATCAGCCTGTAATATAATACGTGGTCCAATTTAAAAATTTTAGGTCAATATTAAGGTCCGATACCGTGCCGTTAGTTAACATAGAAAAGTGTCTCCGAATTTCCTTGTTTTATGCACTATTTAAAATATACATAGTGTACCCCCTAATTGACCTATAATTATTTCCTGTGGTAGGGTACACTATTACCCTGTAATATAATACCTGGTCCGATTTAAATATTATGGGTCAATATTAAGGTCTGATATTGCGCCTTGCGTTAGTTAACCATTGAAAGATGTCTTTGAATTTTTAAAGCATTTTAGAACGCTTATTTCTTCATTTTAAGCTTCTCAGAACACTTTATTTCGCATAGGCATACATAGTAAACTTTAGGGTCACGCTGTGTACCCCCTAATTGACCTGTAATTATTTTCCGTGGTAGGGTACACTATCACCCTGTAATATAATACGTGGTCCAATTTAAAAATTATAGGTCAATATTAAGGTCCGATACCGTGCCGTTAGTTAACATAGAAAAATGTCTTTGAATTTTTAAAGCATTTTAGAACGCTTATTTCCTCATTTTAAGCTTCTCGGAACACTTTATTTCGCATAGGCATACATAGTAAACTTTAGGGGCACGCTGTGTACCCCCTAATTGACCAATAATTGTTTCCTGTGGTAGGGTACACTATTACCCTGTAATATAATACCTGGTCCAATTTAAATATTATGGGTCAATATTAAGGTCTGATATCGCGCCTTGCGTTGATTAACCATTGAAAGATGTCTTTGAATTTTTAAAGCATTTTAGAACGCTTATTTCTTCATTTTAAGCTTCTCAAAACATTTTATTTCGCATAGGCATACATAGTAAAATTTAGGGTCACGCTGTGTACCCCCTAAATGACCTATAATTATTTCCTGTGGTAGGGTACACTATTACCCTGTAATATAATACGTGGTCCAATTTAAAAATTATAGGTCAATATTAAGGTCCGATACCGTGCCGTTAGTTAACATAGAAAAATGTCTTTGAATTTTTAAAGCATTTTAGAACGCTTATTTCCTCATTTTAAGCTTCTCAGAACTTTTTACTTCGCATAGGCAAACATAGTAAACTTTAGGGTCACGCTGTGTACCCCCTAATTGACCTATAATTATTTCCTGTGGTAGGGTACACTATTACCCTGTAATATAATACCTGGTCCAATTTAAATATTATGGGTAAATATTAAGGTCTGATATTGCGCCTTGCGTTAGTTAACCATTGAAAGATGTCTTTGAATTTTTAAAGCATTTTAGAGCGCTTATTTTTTCATTTTAAGCTTCTCAGAACACTTTATTTCGCATAGGCATACATAGTAAACTTTAGGGTCACACTGTGTACCCCCTAATTGACCTATAATTATTTTCCGTGGTATGGTACACTATCACCCTGTAATATAATACGTGGTCCAATTTAAAAATTTTAGGTCAATATTAAGGTCCGATACCGTGCCGTTAGTTAGCATAGAAAAGTGTCTTCGAATTTCCTTGTTTTAATGCACTATTTAAAATATACATAGTGTACCCCCTAATTGACCTATAATTATTTCCTGTGGTAGGGTACACTATTACCCTGTAATATAATACCTGGTCCAATTTAAATATTATGGGTCAATATTAAGGTCTGATATTGCGCCTTGCGTTAGTTAACCATTGAAAGATGTCTTTGAATTTTTATAGCATTTTTGAACGCTTATTTCTTCATTTTAAGCTTCTCAGAACACTTTATTTCGCATAGGCATACATAGTAAACTTTAGGGTCACGCTGTGTACCCCCTAATTGACCTATAATTATTTTCCGTGGTATGGTACACTATCACCCTGTAATATAATACGTGGTCCAATTTAAAAATTTTAGGTCAATATTAAGGTCCGATACCGTGCCGTTAGTTAGCATAGAAAAATGTCTTCGAATTTCCTTGTTTTAATGCACTATTTAAAATATACATAGTGTACCCCCTAATTGACCTATAATTATTTCCTGTTGTAGGGTACACTATTACCCTGTAATACAAAACCTTTTCCAATTTAAATATTATGGTTCCATACTAAGGTCTGATATCGCGCCTTGCGTTAGTTAACCATTGAAAGATGTCTTTGAATTTTTAAAGCATTTTAGAACGCTTATTTCTTCATTTTAAGCTTCTCAGAACACTCTATTTCGCATAGGCATTCATAGTAAACTTTAGGGTCACTCTGTGTACCCCCTAATTGACCTATAATTATTTCCTGCTGTAGGGTACACCATAACCCTGTAATATAATACGTGGTCCAATTTAAAAATTATAGGTCAATATTAAGGTCCGATACCGTGCCGTTAGTTAACATAGAAAAGTGTCTTCGTATTTCCTTGTTTTAATGCACTATTTAAAATATACATAGTGTACCCCCTAATTGACCTATAATTATTTCCTGTGGTAGGGTACACTACTACCCTGTAATATAATACCTGGTCTAATTTAAATATTATGGGTCAATATTAAGGTCTGATATTGCGCCTTGCGTTAGTTAACCATTGAAAAATGTCTTTGAATTTTTAAAGCATTTTAGAACGCTAATTTCTTCATTTTAAACTTCTCAGAACACTCTATTTTGCATAGGCATACAGTAAAATTTAGGGTCACGCTGTGTACCCCCTAAATGACCTATAATTATTTCCTGTGGTAGGATACACTATTACCCTGTAATATAATACGTGGTCCAATTTAAAAATTATAGGTCAATATTAAGGTCCGATACCGTGCCGTTAGTTAACATAGAAAAATGTCTTTGAATTTTTAAAGCATTTTAGAACGCTTATTTCCTCATTTTAAGCTTCTCAGAACACTTTATATCGCATAGGCATACATAGTAAACTTTAGGGTCACGCTGTGTACCCCCTAATTGACCTATAATTATTTTCCGTTTTAAAGTACACTATCACCCTGTAATATAATACGTGGTCCAATTTAAAAATTTTAGGTCAATATTAAGGTCCGATACCGTGCCGTTAGTTAACATAGAAAAGTGTCTTCGAATTTCCTTGTTTTAATGCACTATTTAAAATATACATAGTGTACCCCCTAATTGACCTATAATTATTTCCTCTGGTAGGGTACACTATTACCCTGTAATATAATACCAGGTCCAATTTAAATATTATGGGTCAATATTAAGGTCTGATATTGCGCCTTGCGTTAGTTAACCATTGAAAGATGTCTTTGAATTTTTAAAGCATTTTAGAACGCTTATTTCTTAATTTTAAGCTTCTCAGAACACTTTATTTCGCATAGGCATACATAGTAAACTTTAGGGTCACGCTGTGTACCCCCTAATTGACCTATAATTATTTTCCGTGGTAGGGTACACTATCACCCTGTAATATAATACGTGGTCCAATTTAAAAATTTTAGGTCAATATTAAGGTCCGATACCGTGCCGTTAGTTAACATAGAAAAGTGTCTTCGAATTTCCTTGTTTTAATGCACTATTTAAAATATACATAGTGTACCCCCTAATTGACCTATAATTATTTCCTGTGGTAGGGTACACTATTACCCTGTAATATAATACCTGGTCCAATTTAAATATTATGGGTCAATATTAAGGTCTGATATTGCGCCTTGCGTTAGTTAACCATTGAAAGATGTCTTTGAATTTTTAAAGCATTTTTGAATGCTTATTTCTTCATTTTAAGCTTCTCAGAACACTTTATTTCGCATAGGCATACATAGTAAACTTTAGGGTCACGCTGTGTACCCCCTAATTGACCTATAATTATTTTCCGTGGTAGGGTACACTATCAGCCTGTAATATAATACGTGGTCCAATTTAAAAATTTTAGGTCAATATTAAGGTCCGATACCGTGCCGTTAGTTAACATAGAAAAGTGTCTCCGAATTTCCTTGTTTTATGCACTATTTAAAATATACATAGTGTACCCCCTAATTGACCTATAATTATTTCCTGTGGTAGGGTACACTATTACCCTGTAATATAATACCTGATCCGATTTAAATATTATGGGTCAATATTAAGGTCTGATATTGCGCCTTGCGTTAGTTAACCATTGAAAGATGTCTTTGAATTTTTAAAGCATTTTAGAACGCTTATTTCTTCATTTTAAGCTTCTCAGAACACTTTATTTCGCATAGGCATACATAGTAAACTTTAGGGTCACGCTGTGTACCCCCTAATTGACCTGTAATTATTTTCCGTGGTAGGGTACACTATCACCCTGTAATATAATACGTGGTCCAATTTAAAAATTTTAGGTCAATATTAAGGTCCGATACCGTGCCGTTAGTTAACATAGAAAAGAGTCTTCGAATTTCCTTGTTTTAATGCACTATTTAAAATACACATAGTGTACCCCCTAATTGACCTATAATTATTTCCTGTTGTAGGGTACACTATTACCCTGTAATATAAAACCTGGTCCAATTTAAATATTATGGTTCCATATTAAGGTCTGATATCGCGCCTTGCGTTAGTTAACCTTCGAAAAATGTCTTTGAATTATTAAAGCATTTTAGAACGCTAATTTCTTCATTTTAAGCTTCTCAGAACACTCTATTTCGCATAGGCATACAGTAAAATTTAGGGTCACGCTGTGTACCCCCTAAATGACCTATAATTATTTCCTGTGGTAGGGTACACTATTACCCTGTAAAATAATACGTGGTCCAATTTAAAAATTATAGGTCAATATTAAGGTCCGATACCGTGCCGTTAGTTAACATAGAAAAATTTTTTTGAATTTTTAAAGCATTTTAGAACGCTTATTTCCTCATTTTAAGCTTCTCAGAACACTTTATTTCGCATAGGCATACATAGTAAACTTTAGGGTCACGCTGTGTACCCCCTAATTGACCTATAATTATTTTCCGTGGTAGGGTACACTATCACCCTGTAATATAATACGTGGTCCAATTTAAAAATTTTAGGTCAATATTAAGGTCCGATACCGTGCCGTTAGTTAACATAGAAAAGTGTCTTCGAATTTCCTTGTTTTAAATCACTATTTAAAATATACATAGTGTACCCCCTAATTGACCTATAATTATTTCCTCTGGTAGGGTACACTATTACCCTGTAATATAATACCAGGTCCAATTTAAATATTATGGGTCAATATTAAGGTCTGATATTGCGCCTTGCGTTAGTTAACCATTGAAAGATGTCTTTGAATTTTTAAAGCATTTTAGAACGCTTATTTCTTAATTTTAAGCTTCTCAGAACACTTTATTTCGCATAGGCATACATAGTAAACTTTAGGGTCACGCTGTGTACCCCCTAATTGACCTATAATTATTTTCCGTGGTAGGGTACACTATCACCCTGTAATATAATACGTGGTCCAATTTAAAAATTTTAGGTCAATATTAAGGTCCGATACCGTGCCGTTAGTTAACATAGAAAAGTGTCTTCGAATTTCCTTGTTTTAATGCACTATTTAAAATATACATAGTGTACCCCCTAATTGACCTATAATTATTTCCTGTGGTAGGGTACACTATTACCCTGTAATATAATACCTGGTCAAATTTAAATATTATGGGTCAATATTAAGGTCTGATATTGCGCCTTGCGTTAGTTAACCATTGAAAGATGTCTTTGAATTTTTAAAGCATTTTTGAACGCTTATTTCTTCATTTTAAGCTTCTCAGAACACTTTATTTCGCATAGGCATACATAGTAAACTTTAGGGTCACGCTGTGTACCCCCTAATTGACCTATAATTATTTTCCGTGGTAGGGTACACTATCAGCCTGTAATATAATACGTGGTCCAATTTAAAAATTTTAGGTGAATATTAAGGTCCGATACCGTGCCGTTAGTTAACATAGGAAAGTGTCTCCGAATTTCCTTGTTTTAATGCACTATTTAAAATATACATAGTGTACCCCCTAATTGACCTATAATTATTTCCTGTGGTAGGGTACACTATTACCCTGTAATATAATACCTGGTTCGATTTAAATATTATGGGTCAATATTAAGGTCTGATATTGCGCCTTGCGTTAGTTAACCATTGAAAGATGTCTTTGAATTTTTAAGGCATTTTAGAACGCTTATTTCTTCATTTTAAGCTTCTCAGAACACTTTATTTCGCATAGGCATACATAGTAAACTTTAGGGTCACGCTGTGTACCCCCTAATTGACCTGTAATTATTTTCCGTGGTAGGGTACACTATCACCCTGTAATATAATACGTGGTCCAATTTAAAAATTTTAGGTCAATATTAAGGTCCGATACCGTGCCGTTAGTTAACATAGAAAAGAGTCTTCGAATTTCCTTGTTTTAATGCACTATTTAAAATACACATAGTGTACCCCCTAATTGACCTATAATTATTTCCTGTTGTAGGGTACACTATTACCCTGTAATATAATACGTGGTCCAATTTAAAAATTATAGGTCAATATTAAGGTCCGATACCATGCCGTTAGTTAACATAGAAAAATGTCTTTGAATTTTTAAAGCATTTTAGAACGCTTATTTCCTCATTTTAAGCTTCTCAGAACACTTTATTTCGCATAGACATACATAGTAAACTTTAGGGTCACGCTGTGTACCCCCTAATTGACCTATAATTATTTTCCGTGGTAGGGTACACTATCACCCTGTAATATAATACGTGGTCCAATTTAAAAATTTTAGGTCAATATTAAGGTCCGATACCGTGCCGTTAGTTAACATAGAAAAGTGTCTTCGAATTTCCTTGTTTTAATGCACTATTTAAAATATACAAAGTGTACCCCCTAATTGACCTATAATTATTTCCTGTGGTAGGGTACACTATTACCCTGTAATATAATACCTGGTCAAATTTAAATATTATGGGTCAATATTAAGGTCTGATATTGCGCCTTGCGTTAGTTAACCATTGAAAGATGTCTTTGAATTTTTAAAGCATTTTTGAACGCTTATTTCTTCATTTTAAGCTTCTCAGAACACTTTATTTCGCATAGGCATACATAGTAAACTTTAGGGTCACGCTGTGTACCCCCTAATTGACCTATAATTATTTTCCGTGGTAGGGTACACTATCAGCCTGTAATATAATACGTGGTCCAATTTAAAAATTTTAGGTCAATATTAAGGTCCGATACCGTGCCGTTAGTTAACATAGGAAAGTGTCTCCGAATTTCCTTGTTTTAATGCACTATTTAAAATATACATAGTGTACCCCCTAATTGACCTATAATTATTTCCTGTGGTAGGGTACACTATTACCCTGTAATATAATACCTGGTCCGATTTAAATATTATGGGTCAATATTAAGGTCTGATATTGCGCCTTGCGTTAGTTAACCATTGAAAGATGTCTTTGAATTTTTAAGGCATTTTAGAACGCTTATTTCTTCATTTTAAGCTTCTCAGAACACTTTATTTCGCATAGGCATACATAGTAAACTTTAGGGTCACTCTGTGTACCCCCTAATTGACCTATAATTATTTCCTGTGGTAGGGTACACTATAACCCTGTAATATAATACGTGGTCCAATTTAAAAATTATAGGTCAATATTAAGGTCCGATACCGTGCCGTTAGTTAACATAGAAAAGTGTCTTCGTATTTCCTTGTTTTAATGCACTATTTAAAATACACATAGTGTACCTCCTAATTGACCTATAATTATTTCCTGTTGTAGGGTACACTATTACCCTGTAATATAAAACCTGGTCCAATTTAAATATTATGGTTCCATATTAAGGTCTGATATCGCGCCTTGCGTTAGTTAACCATTGAAAGATGTCTTTGAATTTTTAAAGCATTTTAGAACGCTTATTTCTTCATTTTAAGCTTCTCAGAGCACTTTATTTCGCATAGGCATACATAGTAAACTTTAGGGTCACGCTGTGTACCCCCTAATTGACCTGTAATTATTTTCCGTGTTAGGGTACACTATCACCCTGTAATATAATACGTGGTCCAATTTAAAAATTATAGGTCAATATTAAGGTCCGATACCGTGCCGTTGGTTAACATAGAAAAATGTCTTTGAATTTTTAAAGAATTTTAGAACGCTTATTTCCTCATTTTAAGCTTCTCAGAACACTTTATTTCACATAGGCATACATAGTAAACTTTAGGGTCACGCTGTGTACCCCCTAATTGACCTATAATTATTTCCTGTGGTTGGGTACACTATCACCCTGTAATAGAATACGTGGTCCAATTTAAAAATTTTAGGTCAATATTAAGGTCCGATACCGTGCCGTTAGTTAACATAGAAAAGTGTCTTCGAATTTCCTTGTTTTAATGCACTATTTAAAATATACATAGTGTACCCCCTAATTGACCTATAATTATTTCCTGTGGTAGGGTACACTATTACCCTGTAATATAATACCTGGTCCAATTTAAATATTATGGGTCAATATTAAGGTCTGATATTGCGCCTTGCGTTAGTTAACCATTGAAAGATGTCTTTGAATTTTTAAAGCATTTTAGAACGCTTATTTCTTCATTTTAAGCTTCTAAGAACACTTTATTTCGCATAGGCATACATAGTAAACTTTAGGGTCACGCTGTGTACCCCCTAATTGACCTGTAATTATTTTCCGTGGTAGGGTACACTATCACCCTGTAATATAATACGTGGTCCAATTTAAAAATTTTAGGTCAATATTAAGGTCCGATACCGTGCCGTTAGTTAACATAGAAAAGAGTCTTCGAATTTCCTTGTTTTAATGCACTATATAAAATACACATAGTGTTCCTCCTAATTGACCTATAATTATTTCCTGTTGTAGGGTACACTATTACCCTGTAATATAAAACCTGGTCCAATTTAAATATTATGGTTCCATATTAAGGTCTGATATCGCGCCTTGCGTTAGTTAACCATTGAAAGATGTCTTTGAATTTTTAAAGCATTTTAGAACGCTTATTTCTTCATTTTAAGCTTCTCAGAACACTCTATTTCGCATAGGCATACATAGTAAACTTTAGGGTCACTCTGTGTACCCCCTAATTGACCTATAATTATTTCCTGTGGTAGGGTACACTATAACCCTGTAATATAATACGTGGTCCAATTTAAAAATTATAGGTCAATATTAAGTTCCGATACCGTGCCGTTAGTTAACATAGAAAAGTGTCTTCGTATTTCCTTGTTTTAATGCACTATTTAAAATATGCACAGTGTACCCCCTAATTGACCTATAATTATTTCCTGTGGTAGGGTACACTATTACCCTGTAATATAATACCTGGTCTAATTTAAATATTATGGGTCAATATTAAGGTCTGATATTGCGCCTTGCGTTAGTTAACCATTGAAAAATGTCTTTGAATTTTAAAGCATTTTAGAACGCTAATTTCTTCATTTTAAGCTTCTCAGAACACTCTATTTCGCATAGGCATACAGTAAAATTTAGGGTCACGCTGTGTACCCCCTAAATGACCTATAATTATTTCCTGTAGTAGGGTACACTATTACCCTGTAATATAATACGTGGTCCAATTTAAAAATTATAGGTTAATATTAATGTCCGATACCGTGCCGTTAGTTAACATAGAAAAATGTCTATGAATTTTTAAAGCATTTTAGAACGCTTATTTCCTCATTTTAAGCTTCTCAGAACACTTTATTTCGCATAGGCATACATAGTAAACTTTAGGGTCACGCTGTGTACCCCCTAATTGACCTATAATTATTTCCTGTGGTTGGGTACACTATAACCCTGTAATATAATACGTGGTCCAATTTAAAAATTATAGGTCAATATTAAGGTCCGATACCGTGCCGTTAGTTAACATAAAAAAGTGTCTTCGTATTTCCTTGTTTTAATGCACTATTTAAAATACACATAGTGTACCTCCTAATTGACCTATAATTATTTCCTGTTGTAGGGTACACTATTACCCTGTAATATAAAACCTGGTCCAATTTAAATATTATGGTTCCATATTAAGGTCTGATATCGCGCCTTGCGTTAGTTAACCATTGAAAGATGTCTTTGAATTTTTAAAGCATTTTAGAACGCTTATTTCTTCATTTTAAGCTTCTCAGAGCACTTTATTTCGCATAGGCATACATAGTAAACTTTAGGGTCACGCTGTGTACCCCCTAATTGACCTGTAATTATTTTCCGTGTTAGGGTACACTATCACCCTGTAATATAATACGTGGTCCAATTTAAAAATTATAGGTCAATATTAAGGTCCGATACCGTGCCGTTAGTTAACATAGAAAAATGTCTTTGAATTTTTAAAGCATTTTAGAACGCTTATTTCCTCATTTTAAGCTTCTCAGAACACTTTATTTCACATAGGCATACATAGTAAACTTTAGGGTCACGCTGTGTACCCCCTAATTGACCTATAATTATTTCCTGTGGTTGGGTACACTATCACCCTGTAATATAAAACGTGGTCCAATTTAAAAATTTTAGGTCAATATTAAGGTCCGATACCGTGCCGTTAGTTAACATAGAAAAGTGTCTTCGAATTTCCTTGTTTTAATGCACTATTTAAAATATACATAGTGTACCCCCTAATTGACCTATAATTATTTCCTGTGGTAGGGTACACTATTACCCTGTAATAATAATATCTGGTCCAATTTAAATATTATGGGTCAATATTAAGGTCTGATATTGCGCCTTGCGTTAGTTAACCATTGAAAGATGTCTTTGAATTTTTAAAGCATTTAGAACGCTTATTTCTTCATTTTAAGCTTCTCAGAACACTTTATTTCGCATAGGCATACATAGTAAACTTTAGGGTCACGCTGTGTACCCCCTAATTGACCTGTAATTATTTTCCGTGGTAGGGTACACTATCACCCTGTAATATAATACGTGGTCCAATTTAAAAATTATAGGTCAATATTAAGGTCCGATACCGTGCCGTTAGTTAACATAGAAAAGTGCCTTCGTATTTCCTTGTTTTAATGCACTATTTAAAATATGCATAGTGTACCCCCTAATTGACCTATAATTATTTCCTGTGGTAGGGGACACTATTACCCTGTAATATAATACCTGGTCTAATTTATATATTATGGGTCAATATTAAGGTCTGATATTGCGCCTTGCGTTAGTTAACCATTGAAAAATGTCTTTGAATTTTTAAAGCATTTTAGAACGCTAATTTCTTCATTTTAAGCTTCTCAGAACACTCTATTTCGCATAGGCATACAGTAAAATTTAGGGTCACGCTGTGTACCCCCTAAATGACCTATAATTATTTCCTGTGGTAGGGTACACTATTACCCTGTAATATAATACGTGGTCCAATTTAAAAATTATAGGTTAATATTAAGGTCCGATACCGTGCCGTTAGTTAACATAGAAAAATGTCTTTGAATTTTTAAAGCATTTTAGAACGCTTATTTCCTCATTTTAAGCTTCTCAGAACACTTTATTTCGCATAGGCATACATAGTAAACTTTAGGGTCACGCTGTGTACCCCCTAATTGACCTATAATTATTTCCAGTGGTTGGGAACACTATAACCCTGTAATATAATACGTGGTCCAATTTAAAAATTATAGGTCAATATTAAGGTCCGATACCGTGCCGTTAGTTAACATAGAAAAATGTCTTTGAATTTTTAAAGCATTTTAGAACGCTTATTTCCTCATTTTAAGCTTCTCAGAACACTTTATTTCGCATAGGCATACATAGTAAACTTTAGGGTCACGCTGTGTACCCCCTAATTGACCTATAATTATTTCCTGTGGTTGGGTACACTATAACCCTGTAATATAACACGTGGTCCAATTTAAAAATTATAGGTCAATATTAAGGTCCGATACCGTGCCGTTAGTTAACATAGAAAAGTGTCTTCGAATTTCCTTGTTTTAATGCACTATTTAAAATATACATAGTGTACCCCCTAATTGACCTATAATTATTTCCTGTGGTAGGGTACACTATTACACTGTAATATAATACCTGGTCTAATATAAATATTATATGTCAATATTAAGGTCTGATATTGCGCCTTGCGTTAGTTAACCATTGAAAGATGTCTTTGAATTTTTAAAGCATTTTAGAACGCTTATTTCTTTATTTTAAGCTTCTGAGAACACTCTATTTCGCATAGGCATACATAGTAAAATTTAGGGTCACGCTGTGTACCCCCTAAATGACCTATAATTATTTCCTGTGGTAGTGTACACTATTACCCTGTAATATAATACGTGGTCCAATTTAAAAATTATAGGTCAATATTAAGGACCGATACCGTGCCGTTAGTTAACATAGAAAAATGTCTTTGAATTTTTAAAGCATTTTAGAACGCTTATTTCCTCATTTTAAGCTACTCAGAACACTTTATTTCGCATAGGCATACATAGTAAACTTTAGGGTCACGCTGTGTACCATCTAATTGACCTATAATTATTTTCTGTGGTAGGATACACTATTACCCTGTAATATAATACCTGGTCCAATTTAAATGTTATGGTTCCATATTAAGGTCTGATATCGCGCCTTGAGTTAGTTAACCATTGAAAGATGTCTTTGAATTTTTAAAGCATTTTAGAACGCTTATTTCTTCATTTTAAGCTTCTCAGAACACTTTATTTCGCATAGGCATACATAGTAAACTTTAGGGTCACGCTGTATACCATCTAATTGACCTATAATTATTTCCTGCGGTAGGGTACACTATTACCCTGTAATATAATACCTGGTCCAATTTAAATATTATAGGTCAATATTAAGGTCTGATATTGCGCCTTGCGTTAGTTAAGCATTGAAAGATGTCTTTGAATTTTAAAAGCATTTTAGAACGCTTATTTCCTCATTCTAAGCTTCTCAGAACACTTTATTTCGCATAGGCATACATAGTAAACTTTAGGGTCACGCTGTGTACCATCTAATTGACCTATAATTATTTTCTGTGGTAGGGTACACTATTACCCTGTAATATAATACCTGGTCCAATTTAAATATTATGGGTTAATATTAAGGTCTGATATTGCGCCTTGCGTTAGTTAACCATTGAAAGATGTCTTTGAATTTTTAAAGCATTTTAGAAACGCTTATTTCTTCATTTTAAGCTTCTCAGAACACTCTATTTCGCATAGGCATACATAGTAAACTTTAGGGTCACGCTGTGTGCCCCTTAATTGACCTATAATTATTTCCTGTTGTATGATACACTATTACCCTGTAATATAATACCTGGTCCAATTTAAATATTATGGTTCCATATTAAGGTCTGATATTGCGCCTTGAGTTAGTTAACCATTGAAAGATGTCTTTGAATTTTTAAAGCATTTTAGAACGCTTATTTCTTCATTTTAAGCTTCTCAGAACACTTATTTCGCATAGGCATACATAGTAAACTTTAGGGTCACGCTGTGTACCCCCTAATTGACCTGTAATTATTTTCCGTGGTAGGGTACACTATCACCCTGTAATATAATACGTGGTCCAATTTAAAAATTTTATGTCAATATTAAGGTCCGATACCGTGCCGTTAGTTAACATAGAAAAGAGTCTTCGAATTTCCTTGTTTTAATGCACTATTTAAAATACACATAGTGTACCCCCTAATTGACCTATAATTATTTCCTGTTGTAGGGTACACTATTACCCTGTAATATAATACCTGGTCCAATTTAAATATTATGGTTCCATATTAAGGTCTGATATCGCGCCTTGCGTTAGTTAACCATTGAAAGATGTCTTTGAATTTTTAAAGCATTTTAGAACGCTTATTTCTTTATTTTAAGCTTCTCAGAACACTCTATTTCGCATAGGCATACATAGTAAACTTTAGGGTCACGCTGTGTACCCCCTAATTGACATATAATTATTTCCTGTGGTAGGGAACACTATAACACTGTAATATAATACGTGGTCAATTTAAAAATTATAGGTCAATATTAAGGTCCGATACCGTGCCGTTAGTTAACATAGAAAAGTGTCATCGAATTTCCTTGTTTTAATGCACTATTTAAAATATACATAGTGTACCCCCTAATTGACCTATAATTATTTCCTGTGTAGGGTACACTATTACCCTGTAATATAATACCTGGTCCAATTTAAATATTATAGGTCAATATTAAGGTCTGATATTGCGCTTTGCGTTAGTTAACCATTGAAAGATGTCTTTATATTTTTAAAGCATTTTAGAACGCTTATTTCTTCATTTTAAGCTTCTCAGAACACTTTATTTCGCATAGGCATACATAGTAAACTTTAGGGTCACTCTGTGTACCCCCTAATTGACCTATAATTATTTCCTGTTTTAGGGTACACTATAACTCTGTAATATAATACGTGGTCCAATTTAAAAATTATAGGTCAATATTAAGGTCCGATACCGTACCGTTAGTTAACATAGAAAAATGTCTTTGAATTTTTAAAGCATTTTAGAACGCTTATTTCCTCATTTTAAGCTTCTCAGAACACTTTATTTTGCATAGGCATACATAGTAAACTTTAGGGTCACGCTGTGTACCATCTAATTGACCTATAATTATTTCCTGTGGTAGTGTACACTATTTCCCTGTAATATAATACCTGGTCCAATTTAAATATTATGGATCAATATTAAGGTCTGATATTGCGCCTTGCGTTAGTTAACCATTGAAAGATGTCTTTGAATTTTTAAAGCATTTTAGAACGCTTATTTCTTCATTTTAAGCTTCTCAAAACATTTTTATTTCGCATAGGCATACATAGTAAAATTTAGGGTCACGCTGTGTACCCCCTAAATGACCTATAATTATTTCCTGTGGTAGGGTACACTATTACCTTGTAATATAATACGTGGTCCAATTTAAAAATTATAGGTCAATATTAAGGTCCGATACCGTGCCGTTAGTTGACATAGAAAAATGTCTTTGAATTTTTAAAGCATTTTAGAACGCTTATTTCCTCATTTTAAGCTTCTCAGAACACTTTATTTCGCATAGGCATACATAGTAAACTTTAGGGTCACGCTGTGTACCATCTAATTGACCTATAATTATTTCCTGCGGTAGGGTACACTATTACCCTGTAATATTATACCTGGTCCAATTTAAATATTATGGGTCAATATTAAGGTCTGATATTGCACCTTGCGTTAGTTAAGCATTGAAAGAGGTCTTTGAATTTTTAAAGCATTTTATAACGCTTATTTCCTCATTTTAAGCTTCTCAGAACACTTTATTTCGCATAGGCATACATAGTAAACTTTAGGGTCACGCTGTGTACCATCTAATTGACCTATAATTATTTTCTGTGGTAGGGTACACTATTACCCTGTAATATAATACCTGGTCCAATTTAAATATTATGGGTCAATATTAAATTCTGATATTGCGCCTTGCGTTAGTTAACCATTGAAAGATGTCTTTGAATTTTTAAAGCATTTTAGAACGCTTATTTCTTCATTTAAAGCTTCTCAAAACATTTTATTTCGCATAGGCATACATAGTAAAATTTAGGGTCACGCTGTGTACCCCCTAAATGACCTATAATTATTTCCTGCGGTAGGGTACACTATTACCCTGTAATATAATACGTGGTCCAATTTAAAAATTATAGGTCAATATTAAGGTCCGATACCGTGCCGTTAGTTGACATAGAAAAATGTCTTTGAATTGTTAAAGCATTTTAGAACGCTTATTTCCTCATTTTAAGCTTCTAAAAACACTTTATTTCGCATAGGCATACATAGTAAACTTTAGGGTCACGCTGTGTACCCGCTAATTGACCTGTAATTATTTTCCGTGGTAGGGTACACTATCACACTGTAATATAATACGTGGTCCAATTTAAAAATTTTAGGTCAATATTAAGGTCCGATACCGTGCCGTTAGTTAACATAGAAAAGAGTCTTCGAATTTCCTTGTTTTAATGCACTATTTAAAATACACATAGTGTACCCCCTAATTGACCTATAATTATTTCCTGTTGTAGGGTACACTATTACCCTGTAATATAATACCTGGTCCAATTTAAATATTATGGTTCCATATTAAGGTCTGATATCGCGCCTTGCGTTAGTTAACCATTGAAAGATGTCTTTGAATTTTTAAAGCATTTTAGAACGCTTATTTCTTTATTTTAAGCTTCTCAGAACACTCTATTTCGCATAGGCATACATAGTAAACTTTAGGGTCACGCTGTGTACCCCCTAATTGACATATAATTATTTCCTGTGGTAGGGTACACTATAACCCTGTAATATAATACGTGGTCCAATTTAAAAATTATAGGTCAATATTAAGGTCCGATACCGTGCCGTTAGTTAACATAGAAAAGTGTCTTCGAATTTCCTTGTTTTAATGCACTATTTAAAATATACATAGTGTACCCCCTAATTGACCTATAATTATTTCCTGTGGTAGGGTACACTATTACCCTGTAATATAATACCTGGTCCAATTTAAATATTATGGGTCAATATTAAGGTCTGATATTGCGCCTTGCGCTAGTTAACCATTGAAAGATGTCTTTGAATTTTTAAAGCATTTTAGAACACTTATTTCTTCATTTTAAGCTTCTCAGAACACTTTATTTCGCATAGGCATACATAGTAAACTTTAGGGTCACTCTGTGTACCCCCTAATTGACCTATAATTATTTCCTGTGGTAGGGTACACTATAACCCTGTAATATAATACTTGGTCCAGTTTAAAAATTATAGGTCAATATTAAGGTCCGATACCGTACCGTTAGTTAACATAGAAAAATGTCTTTGAATTTTTAATGCATTTTAGAACGCTTATTTCCTCATTTTAAGCTTCTCAGAACACTTTATTTTGCATAGGAATACATAGGAAACTTTAGGGTCACGCTGTGTACCCCCTAATTGACCTATAATTATTTCCTGCTGTAGGGTACACTATTACCCTGTAATATAATACCTGGTCCAATTTAAATATTATGGGTCAATATTAAGGTCTGATATCGCGCCTTGCGTTGATTAACCATTGAAAGATGTCTTTGAATTTTTAAAGCATTTTAGAACGCTTATTTCTTCATTTTAAGCTTCTCAAAACATTTTATTTCGCATAGGCATACATAGTAAAATTTAGGGTCACGCTGTGTACCCCCTAAATGACCTATAATTATTTCCTGAGGAAGGGTACACTATTACCCTGTAATATAATACGTGGTCCAATTTAAAAATTATAGGTCAATATTAAGGTCCGATACCGTGCCGTTAGTTGACATAGAAAAATGTCTTTGAATTTTTAAAGCATTTTAGAACGCTTATTTCCTCATTTTAAGCTTCTCAGAACACTTTATTTCGCATAGGCATACATAGTAAACTTTAGGGTCACGCTGTGTACCCGCTAATTGACCTGTAATTATTTTCCGTGGTAGGGTACACTATCACACTGTAATATAATACGTGGTCCAATTTAAAAATTTTAGGTCAATATTAAGGTCCGATACCGTGCCGTTAGTTAACATAGAAAAGAGTCTTCGAATTTCCTTGTTTTAATGCACTATTTAAAATACACATAGTGTACCCCCTAATTGACCTATAATTATTTCCTGTTGTAGGGTACACTATTACCCTGTAATATAATACCTGGTCCAATTTAAATATCATGGTTCCATATTAAGGTCTGATATCGCGCCTTGCGTTAGTTAACCATTGAAAGATGTCTTTGATTTTTTAAAGCATTTTAGAACGCTTATTTCTTCATTTTAAGCTTCTGAAAACATTTTATTTCGCATAGGCATACATAGTAAAATTTTAATGGTCACGCTGTGTACCCCCTAAATGACCTATAATTATTTCCTGTGCTAGGGTACGCTATTACCCTGTAATATAATACGTGGTCCAATTTAAAAATTATAGGTCAGTATTAAGGTCCGATACCGTGCCGTTAGTTAACATAGAAAAATGTCTTTCAATTTTTAAAGCATTTTAGAACGCTTATTTCCTCATTTTAAGCTTCTCAGAACACTTTATTTCGCATAGACATACATAGTAAACTTTAGGGTCACGCTGTGTACCCCCTAATTGACCTATAATTATTTCCTGTGGTAGGGTACACTATAACCCTGTAATATAATACGTTGTCCAATTTAAAAATTATAGGTCAATATTAAGGTCCGATACCGTGCCGTTAGTTAACATAGAAAAATGTCTTTGAATTTTTAAAGCATTTTAGAACTCTTATTTCCTCATTTTAAGCTTCTCAGAACACTTTATTTCGCATAGGCATACATAGTAAACTTTAGGGTCACGCTGTGTACCCCCTAATTGACCTATAATTATTTCCTGTGGTAGGGTACACTATTACCCTGTAATATAATACCTGGTCCAATTTAAATATTATGGGTCAATATTAAGGTCTGATATTGCGCCTTGCGTTAGTTAACCATTGAAAGATGTCTTTGAATTTTTAAAGCATTTTAGAACGCTTATTTCTTCATTTTAAGCTTCTCAGAACACTCTATTTTGCATAGGCATAAATAGTAAACTTTAGGGTCACGCTGTGTACCTCCTAATTGACCTATATTTATTTCCTGTTGTAGGGTACACTATTACCCTGTAATATAATACCTGGTCCAATTTAAATATTATGGTTCCATATTAAGGTCTGATATCGCGCCTTGTGTTAGTTAACCATTGAAAGATGTCTTTGAATTTTTAAAGCATTTTAGAACGCTTATTTCTTTATTTTAAGCTTCTCAGAACACTCTATTTCGCATAGGCATACATAGTAAACTTTAGGGTCACGCTGTGTACCCCCTCATTGACATATAATTATTTCCTGTGGTAGGGTACACTATAACCCTGTAATATAATACGTGGTCCAATTTAAAAATTATAGGTCAATATTAAGGTCCGATACCGTGCCGTTAGTTAACATAGAAAAGTGTCTTCGAATTTCCTTGTTTTAATGCACTATTTAAAATATACATAGTGTACCCCCTAATTGACCTATAATTATTTCCTGTGGTAGGGTACACTATTACCCTGTAATATAATACCTGGTCCAATTTAAATATTATGGGTCAATATTAAGGTCTGATATTGCGCCTTGCGTTAGTTAACCATTGAAAGATGTCTTTGAATTTTTAAAGCATTTTAGAACGCTTATTTCTTCATTTTAAGCTTCTCAGAACACTTTATTTCGCATAGGCATACATAGTAAACTTTAGGGTCACTCTGTGTACCCCCTAATTGACCTATAATTATTTCCTGTGGTAGGGTACACTATAACCCTGTAATATAATACGTGGTCCAATTTAAAAATTATAGGTCAATATTAAGGTCCGATACCGTACCGTTAGTTAACATAGAAAAATGTCTTTGAATTTTTAAAGCATTTTAGAACGCTTATTTCCTCATTTTAAGCTTCTCAGAACACTTTATTTTGCATAGGAATACATAGTAAACTTTAGGGTCACGCTGTGTACCCCCTAATTGACCTATAATTATTTCCTGCTGTAGGGTACACTATTACCCTGTAATATAATACCTGGTCCAATTTAAATATTATGGGTCAATATTAAGGTCTGATATCGCACCTTGCGTTGATTAACCATTGAAAGATGTCTTTGAATTTTTAAAGCATTTTAGAACGCTTATTTCTTCATTTTAAGCTTCTCAAAACATTTTATTTCGCATAGGCATACATAGTAAAATTTAGGGTCACGCTGTGTACCCCCTAAATGACCTATAATTATTTCCTGTGGTAGGGTACACTATTACCCTGTAATATAATACGTGGTCCAATTTAAAAATTATAGGTCAATATTAAGGTCCGATACCGTGCCGTTAGTTAACATAGAAAAATGTCTTTGAATTCTTAAAGCATTTTAGAACATTTATTTCCTCATTTTAAGCTTCTCAGAACACTTTATTTTGCATAGGAATACATAGTAAACTTTAGGGTCACGCTGTGTACCCCCTAATTGACCTATAATTATTTCCTGCTGTAGGGTACACTATTACCCTGTAATATAATACCTGGTCCAATTTAAATATTATGGGTCAATATTAAGGTCTGATATCGCGCCTTGCGTTGATTAACCATTGAAAGATGTCTTTGAATTTTTAAAGCATTTTAGAACGCTTATTTCTTCATTTTAAGCTTCTCAAAACATTTTATTTCGCATAGGCATACATAGTAAAATTTAGGGTCACGCTGTGTACCCCCTAAATGACCTATAATTATTTCCTGTGGTAGGGTACACTATTACCCTGTAATATAATACGTGGTCCAATTTAAAAATTATAGGTCAATATTAAGGTCCGATACCGTGCCGTTAGTTAACATAGAAAAATGTCTTTGAATTCTTAAAGCATTTTAGAACATTTATTTCCTCATTTTAAGCTTCTCAGAACACTTTATTTTGCATAGGCATACATAGTAAACTTTAGGGTCACGCTGTGTACCATCTAATTGACCTATAATTATTTCCTGTGGTAGGGTACACTATTACCCTGTAATATAATACCTGGTCCAGTTTAAATATTAAGGGTCAATATTAAGGTCTGATATTGCGCCTTGCGTTAGTTAACCATTGAAAGATGTCTTTGAATTTTTAAAGCATTTTAGAACACTTATTTCTTCATTTTAAGCTTCTCAGAACACTCTATTTCGCATAGGCATACATAGTAAACTTTAGGGTCACGCTGTGTACCCCCTAATTGACCTATAATTATTTCCTGTTGTAGGGTAAACTATTACCCTGTAATATAATACCTGGTCGAATTTAAATATTATGGTTCCATATTAAGGTCTGATATCGCGCCTTGCGTTAGTTAACCATTGAAAGATTTCTTTGAATTTTTAAAGCATTTTAGAACGCTTAATTCTTCATTTTAAGCTTCTCAGAACACTCTATTTCGCATAGGCATACATAGTAAACTTTAGGGTCACGCTGTGTACCCCCTAATTGACATATAATTATTTCCTGTATTAGGGTACACTATAACCCTGTAATATAATACGTGGTCCAATTTAAAAATTATAGGTCAATATTAAGGTCCGATACCGTGCCGTTAGTTAACATAGAAAAATGTCTTTGAATTTTTAAAGCATTTTAGAACTCTTATTTCCTCATTTTAAGCTTCTCAGAACACTTTATTTCGCATAGGCATACATAGTAAACTTTAGGGTCACGCTGTGTACCCCCTAATTGACATATAATTATTTCCTGTATTAGGGTACACTATAACCCTGTAATATAATACGTTGTCCAATTTAAAAATTATAGGTCAATATTAAGGTCCGATACCGTGCCGTTAGTTAACATAGAAAAATGTCTTTGAATTTTTAAAGCATTTTAGAACTCTTATTTCCTCATTTTAAGCTTCTCAGAACACTTTATTTCGCATAGGCATACATAGTAAACTTTAGGGTCACGCTGTGTACCCCCTAATTGACGTATAATTATTTCCTGTGGTAGAGTACACTATTACCCTGTAATATAATACCTGGTCCAATTTAAATATTATGGGTCAATATTAAGGTCTGATATTGCGCCTTGCGTTAGTTAACCATTGAAAGATGTCTTTGAATTTTTAAAGCATTTTAGAACGCTTATTTCTTCATTTTAAGCTTCTCAGAACACTTTATTTCGCATAGGCATACATAGTAAACTTTAGGGTCACTCTGTGTACCCCCTAATTGACCTATAATTATTTCCTGTGGTAGGGTACACTATAACCCTGTAATATAATACGTGGTCCAATTTAAAAATTATACGTCCATATTAAGGTCCGATACCGTACCGTTAGTTAACATAGAAAAATGTCTTTTGAATTTTTAAAGCATTTTAGAACGCTTATTTCCTCATTTTAAGCTTCTCAGAACACTTTATTTTGCATAGGAATACATAGTAAACTTTAGGGTCACACTGTGTACCCCCTAATTGACCTATAATTATTTTCCGTGGTATGGTACACTATAACCCTGTAATATAATACGTGGTCCAATTTAAAAATTATAGGTCAATATTAAGGTCCGATACCGTGCCGTTAGTTAACATAGAAAAGTGTCTTCGAATTTCCTTGTTTTAATGCACTATTTAAAATATACATAGTGTACCCCCTAATTGACCTATAATTATTTCCTGTGGTAGGGTACACTATTACCCTGTAATATAATACATGGTCCAATTTAAATATTATGGGTCAATATTAAGGTCTGATATTGCGCCTTGCGTTAGTTAACCATTGAAAGATGTCTTTGAATTTTTAAAGCATTTTAGAACGCTTATTTCTTTATTTTAAGCTTCTCAGAACACTCTATTTCGCATAGGCATACATAGTAAACTTTAGGGTCACGTTGTGTACCCCCTAATTGACATATAATTATTTCCTGTAGTAGAGTACACTATAACCCTGTAATATAATACGTTGTCCGATTTAAAAATTATAGGTCAATATTAACGTCCGATACCGTGCCGTTAGTTAACATAGAAAAATGTCTTTGAATTTTTAAAGCATTTTAGAACTCTTATTTCCTCATTTTAAGCTTCTCAGAACACTTTATTTCGCATAGACATACATAGTAAACTTTAGGGTCACGCTGTGTACCCCCTAATTGACCTATAATTATTTCCTGTGGTAGGGTACACTAAAACCCTGTAATATAATACGTTGTCCAATTTAAAAATTATAGGTCAATATTAAGGTCCGATACCGTGCCGTTAGTTAACATAGAAAAATGTCTTTGAATTTTTAAAGCATTTTAGAACTCTTATTTCCTCATTTTAAGCTTCTCAGAACACTTTATTTCGCATAGGCATACATAGTAAACTTTAGGGTCACGCTGTGTACCCCCTAATTGACGTATAATTATTTCCTGTGGTAGAGTACACTATTACCCTGTAATATAATACCTGGTCCAATTTAAATATTATGGGTCAATATTAAGGTCTGATATTGCGCCTTGCGTTAGTTAACCATTGAAAGATGTCTTTGAATTTTTAAAGCATTTTAGAACGCTTATTTCTTCATTTTAAGCTTCTCAGAACACTTTATTTCGCATAGGCATACATAGTAAACTTTAGGGTCACTCTGTGTACCCCCTAATTGACCTATAATTATTTCCTGTGGTAGGGTACACTATAACCCTGTAATATAATACGTGGTCCAATTTAAAAATTATAGGTCAATATTAAGGTCCGATACCGTACCGTTAGTTAACATAGAAAAGTGTCTTCGAATTTCCTTGTTTTAATGCACTATTTAAAATATACATAGTGTACCCCCTAATTGACCTATAATTATTTCCTGTGGTAGGGTACACTATTACCCTGTAATATAATACATGGTCCAATTTAAATATTATGGGTCAATATTAAGGTCTGATATTGCGCCTTGCGTTAGTTAACCATTGAAAGATGTCTTTGAATTTTTAAAGCATTTTAGAACGCTTATTTCTTTATTTTAAGCTTCTCAGAACACTCTATTTCGCATAGGCATACATAGTAAACTTTAGGGTCACGTTGTGTACCCCCTAATTGACATATAATTATTTCCTGTAGTAGAGTACACTATAACCCTGTAATATAATACGTTGTCCGATTTAAAAATTATAGGTCAATATTAAGGTCCGATACCGTGCCGTTAGTTAACATAGAAAAATGTCTTTGAATTTTTAAAGCATTTTAGAACTCTTATTTCCTCATTTTAAGCTTCTCAGAACACTTTATTTCGCATAGACATACATAGTAAACTTTAGGGTCACGCTGTGTACCCCCTAATTGACCTATAATTATTTCCTGTGGTAGGGTACACTATAACCCTGTAATATAATACGTGGTCCAATTTAAAAATTATAGGTCCATATTAAGGTCCGATACCGTACCGTTAGTTAACATAGAAAAATGTCTTTAAAATTTTTAAAGCATTTTAGAACGCTTATTTCCTCATTTTAAGCTTCTCAGAACACTTTATTTTGCATAGGAATACATAGTAAACTTTAGGGTCACACTGTGTACCCCCTAATTGACCTATAATTATTTTCCGTGGTATGGTACACTATAACCCTGTAATATAATACGTGATCCAATTTAAAAATTATAGGTCAATATTAAGGTCCGATACCGTGCCGTTAGTTAACATAGAAAAGTGTCTTCGAATTTCCTTGTTTTAATGCACTATTTAAAATATACATAGTGTACCCCCTAATTGACCTATAATTATTTCCTGTGGTAGGGTACACTATTACCCTGTAATATAATACCTGGTCCAATTTAAATATTATGAGTAAATATTAAGGTCTGATATTGCGCCTTGCGTTAGTTAACCATTGAAAGATGTCTTTGAATTTTTAAAGCATTTTAGAACGCTTATTTTTTCATTTTAAGCTTCTCAGAACATTTTATTTCGCATAGGCATACATAGTAAACTTTAGGGTCACACTGTGTACCCCCTAATTGACCTATAATTATTTTCCGTGGTATGGTACACTATCACCCTGTAATATAATACGTGGTCCAATTTAAAAATTTTAGGTCAATATTAAGGTCCGATACCGTGCCGTTAGTTAGCATAGAAAAGTGTCTTCGAATTTCCTTGTTTTAATGCACTATTTAAAATATACATAGTGTACCCCCTAATTGACCTATAATTATTTCCTGTGGTAGGGTACACTATTACCCTGTAATATAATACCTGGTCCAATTTAAATATTATGGGTCAATATTAAGGTCTGATATTGCGCCTTGCGTTAGTTAACCATTGAAAGATGTCTTTGAATTTTTAAAGCATTTTAGAACACTTATTTCTTCATTTTAAGCTTCTCAGAACACTCTATTTCGCATAGGCATACATAGTAAACTTTAGGGTCACGCTGTGTACCCCCTAATTGACCTATAATTATTTCCTGTTGTAGGGTAAACTATTACCCTGTAATATAATACCTGGTCGAATTTAAATATTATGGTTCCATATTAAGGTCTGATATCGCGCCTTGCGTTAGTTAACCATTGAAAGATTTCTTTGAATTTTTAAAGCATTTTAGAACGCTTAATTCTTCATTTTAAGCTTCTCAGAACACTCTATTTCGCATAGGCATACATAGTAAACTTTAGGGTCACGCTGTGTACCCTCTAATTGACATATAATTATTTCCTGTATTAGGGTACACTATAACCCTGTAATATAATACGTGGTCCAATTTAAAAATTATAGGTCAATATTAAGGTCCGATACCGTGCCGTTAGTTAACATAGAAAAATGTCTTTGAATTTTTAAAGCATTTTAGAACTCTTATTTCCTCATTTTAAGCTTCTCAGAACACTTTATTTCGCATAGGCATACATAGTAAACTTTAGGGTCACGCTGTGTACCCCCTAATTGACATATAATTATTTCCTGTATTAGGGTACACTATAACCCTGTAATATAATACGTTGTCCAATTTAAAAATTATAGGTCAATATTAAGGTCCGATACCGTGCCGTTAGTTAACATAGAAAAATGTCTTTGAATTTTTAAAGCATTTTAGAACTCTTATTTCCTCATTTTAAGCTTCTCAGAACACTTTATTTCGCATAGGCATACATAGTAAACTTTAGGGTCACGCTGTGTACCCCCTAATTGACGTATAATTATTTCCTGTGGTAGAGTACACTATTACCCTGTAATATAATACCTGGTCCAATTTAAATATTATGGGTCAATATTAAGGTCTGATATTGCGCCTTGCGTTAGTTAACCATTGAAAGATGTCTTTGAATTTTTAAAGCATTTTAGAACGCTTATTTCTTCATTTTAAGCTTCTCAGAACACTTTATTTCGCATAGGCATACATAGTAAACTTTAGGGTCACTCTGTGTACCCCCTAATTGACCTATAATTATTTCCTGTGGTAGGGTACACTATAACCCTGTAATATAATACGTGGTCCAATTTAAAAATTATTCGTCCATATTAAGGTCCGATACCGTACCGTTAGTTAACATAGAAAAATGTCTTTTGAATTTTTAAAGCATTTTAAAACGCTTATTTCCTCATTTTAAGCTTCTCAGAACACTTTATTTTGCATAGGAATACATAGTAAACTTTAGGGTCACACTGTGTACCCCCTAATTGACCTATAATTATTTTCCGTGGTATGGTACACTATAACCCTGTAATATAATACGTGGTCCAATTTAAAAATTATAGGTCAATATTAAGGTCCGATACCGTGCCGTTAGTTAACATAGAAAAGTGTCTTCGAATTTCCTTGTTTTAATGCACTATTTAAAATATACATAGTGTACCCCCTAATTGACCTATAATTATTTCCTGTGGTAGGGTACACTATTACCCTGTAATATAATACATGGTCCAATTTAAATATTATGGGTCAATATTAAGGTCTGATATTGCGCCTTGCGTTAGTTAACCATTGAAAGATGTCTTTGAATTTTTAAAGCATTTTAGAACGCTTATTTCTTTATTTTAAGCTTCTCAGAACACTCTATTTCGCATAAGCATACATAGTAAACTTTAGGGTCACGTTGTGTACCCCCTAATTGACATATAATTATTTCCTGTAGTAGAGTACACTATAACCCTGTAATATAATACGTTGTCCGATTTAAAAATTATAGGTCAATATTAAGGTCCGATACCGTGCCGTTAGTTAGCATAGAAAAGTGTCTTCGAATTTCCTTGTTTTAATGCACTATTTAAAATATACATAGTGTACCCCCTAATTGACCTATAATTATTTCCTGTGGTAGGGTACACTATTACCCTGTAATATAATACGTGGTCCAATTTAAAAATTATAGGTCAATATTAAGGTCCGATACCGTGCCGTTAGTTAGCATAGAAAAGTGTCTTCGAATTTCCTTGTTTTAATGCACTATTTAAAATATACATAGTGTACCCCCTAATTGACCTATAATTATTTCCTCTGGTAGGGTACACTATTACCCTGTAATATAATACCAGGTCCAATTTAAATATTATGGGTCAATATTAAGGTCTGATATTGCGCCTTGCGTTAGTTAACCATTGAAAGATGTCTTTGAATTTTTAAAGCATTTTAGAACGCTTATTTCTTAATTTTAAGCTTCTCAGAACACTTTATTTCGCATAGGCATACATAGTAAACTTTAGGGTCACGCTGTGTACCCCCTAATTGACCTATAATTATTTTCCGTGGTAGGGTACACTATCACCCTGTAATATAATACGTGGTCCAATTTAAAAATTTTAGGTCAATATTAAGGTCCGATACCGTGCCGTTAGTTAACATAGAAAAGTGTCTTCGAATTTCCTTGTTTTAATGCACTATTTAAAATATACATAGTGTACCCCCTAATTGACCTATAATTATTTCCTGTGGTAGGGTACACTATTACCCTGTAATATAATACCTGGTCCAATTTAAATATTATGGGTCAATATTAAGGTCTGATATTGCGCCTTGCGTTAGTTAACCATTGAAAGATGTCTTTGAATTTTTAAAGCATTTTTGAACGCTTATTTCTTCATTTTAAGCTTCTCAGAACACTTTATTTCGCATAGGCATACATAGTAAACTTTAGGGTCACGCTGTGTACCCCCTAATTGACCTATAATTATTTTCCGTGGTAGGGTACACTATCACCCTGTAATATAATACGTGGTCCAATTTAAAAATTTTAGGTCAATATTAAGGGCCGATACCGTGCCGTTAGTTAACATAGAAAAGTGTCTTCGAATTTCCTTGTTTTAATGCACTATTTAAAATATACATAGTGTACCCCCTAATTGACCTATAATTATTTCCTGTGGTAGGGTACACTATTACCCTGTAATATAATACCTGGTTCAATTTAAATATTATGGGTCAATATTAAGGTCTGATATTGCGCCTTGCGTTAGTTAACCATTGAAAGATGTCTTTGAATTTTTAAAGCATTTTTGAACGCTTATTTCTTCATTTTTAGCTTCTCAGAACACTTTATTTCGCATAGGCATACATAGTAAACTTTAGGGTCACGCTGTGTACCCCCTAATTGACCTATAATTATTTCCTGTGGTTGGGTACACTATAACTCTGTAATATAATACGTGGTCCAATTTAAAAATTATAGGTCAATATTAAGGTCCGATACCGTGCCGTTAGTTAACATAGAAAAGTGTCTTCGAATTTCCTTGTTTTAATGCACTATTTAAAATATACATAGTGTACCCCCAAATTGACCTATAATTATTTCCTGTGGTAGGGTACACTATTACCCTGTAATATAATACCTGGTCTAATATAAATATTATATGTCAATATTAAGGTCTGATATTGCGCCTTGCGTTAGTTAACCATTGAAAGATGTCTTTGAATTTTTAAAGCATTTTAGAACGCTTATTTCTTCATTTTAAGCTTCTCATAACACTTTTTTTCGCATAGGCTTACATAGTAAACTTTAGGGTCACGCTGTATACCCCCTAATTGACCTATAATTATTTTCCGTATTAGGGTACACTATCACCCTGTAATATAATACGTGGTCCAATTTAAAAATTTTAGGTCAATATTAAGGTCCGATACCGTGCCGTTAGTTAACATAGAAAAGTGTCTTCGAATTTCCTTGTTTTAATGCACTATTTAAAATATACATAGTGTACCCCCTAATTGACCTATAATTATTTCCTGTGGTGGGGTACACTATTACCCTGTAATATAATACCTGGTCCAATTTAAATATTATGGGTCAATATTAAGGTCTGATATTGCGCCTTGCGTTAGTTAACCATTGAAAGATGTCTTTGAATTTTTAAAGCATTTTTGAACGCTTATTTCTTCATTTTAAGCTTCTCAGAACACTTTATTTCGCATAGGCATACATAGTAAACTTTAGGGTCACGCTGTGTACCCCCTAATTGACCTATAATTATTTTCCGTGGTAGGGTACACTATCACCCTGTAATATAATACGTGGTCCAATTTAAAAATTTTAGGTCAATATTAAGGTCCGATACCGTGCCGTTAGTTAACATAGAAAAGTGTCTTCGAATTTCCTTGTTTTAATGCACTATTTAAAATATACATAGTGTTCCCCCTAATTGACCTATAATTATTTCCTGTTGTAGGGTACACTATTACCCTGTAATATAAAACCTGGTCCAATTTAAATATTATGGTTCCATATTAAGGTCTGATATCGCGCCTTGCGTTAGTTAACCATTGAAAGATGTCTTTGAATTTTTAAAGCATATTAGAACGCTTATTTCTTCATTTTAAGCTTCTCAGAACACTCTATTTCGCATAGGCATACATAGTAAACTTTAGGGTCAATCTGTGTACCCCCTAATTGACCTATAATTATTTCCTGTGGTAGGGTACACCATAACCCTGTAATATAATACGTGGTCCAATTTAAAAATTATAGGTCAATATTAAGGTCCGATACCGTGCCGTTAGTTAACATAGAAAAGTGTCTTCGTATTTCCTTGTTTTAATGCACTATTTAAAATATACATAGTGTACCCCCTAATTGACCTATAATTATTTCCTGTGGTAGGGTACACTATTACCCTGTAATATAATACCTGGTCTAATTTAAATATTATGGGTCAATATTAAGGTCTGATATTGCGCCTTGCGTTAGTTAACCATTGAAAAATGTCTTTGAATTTTTAAAGCATTTTAGAACGCTAATTTCTTCATTTTAAGCTTCTCAGAACACTCTATTTCGCATAGGCATACAGTAAAATTTAGGGTCACGCTGTGTACCCCCTAAATGACCTATAATTATTTCCTGTGGTAGGGTACACTATTACCCTGTAATATAATACGTGGTCCAATTTAAAAATTATAGGTCAATATTAAGGTCCGATACCGTGCCGTTAGTTAACATAGAAAAATGTCTTTGAATTTTTAAAGCATTTTAGAACGCTTATTTCCTCATTTTTAGCTTCTCAGAACACTTTATTTCGCATAGGCATACATAGTAAACTTTAGGGTCACGCTGTGTACCCCCTAATTGACCTATAATTATTTCCTGTGGTTGGGTACACTATAATCCTGTAATATAATACGTGGTCCAATTTAAAAATTATAGGTCAATATTAAGGTCCGATACCGTGCCGTTAGTTAACATAGAAAAGTGTCTTCGAATTTCCTTGTTTTAATGCACTATTTAAAATATACATAGTGTACCCCCTAATTGACCTATAATTATTTCCTGTGGTAGGGTACACTATTACCCTGTAATATAATACCTGGTCTAATATAAATATTATATGTCAATATTAAGGTCTGATATTGCGCCTTGCGTTAGTTAACCATTGAAAGATGTCTTTGAATTTTTAAAGCATTTTAGAACGCTTATTTCTTCATTTTAAGCTTCTCATAACACTTTTTTTCGCATAGGCATACATAGTAAACTTTAGGGTCACGCTGTGTACCCCCTAAATGACCTATAATTATTTCCTGTGGTAGGGTACACTATTACCCTGTAATATAATACGTGGTCCAATTTAAAAATTATAGGTCAATATTAAGGTCCGATACCGTGCCGTTAGTTAACATAGAAAAGAGTCTTCGAATTTCCTTGTTTTAATGCACTATTTAAAATACACATAGTGTTCCCCCTAATTGACCTATAATTATTTCCTGTTGTAGGGTACACTATTACCCTGTAATATAAAACCTGGTCCAATTTAAATATTATGGTTCCATATTAAGGTCTGATATCGCGCCTTGCGTTAGTTAACCATTGAAAGATGTCTTTGAATTTTTAAAGCATTTTAGAACGCTTATTTCTTCATTTTAAGCTTCTCAGAACACTCTATTTCGCATAGGCATACATAGTAAACTTTAGGATCACTCTGTGTACCCCCTAATTGACCTATAATTATTTCCTGTGGTAGGGTACACCATAACCCTGTAATATAATACGTGGTCCAATTTAAAAATTATAGGTCAATATTAAGGTCCGATACTGTGCCGTTAGTTAACATAGAAAAGTGTCTTCGTATTTCCTTGTTTTAATGCACTATTTAAAATATACATAGTGTACCCCCTAATTGACCTATAATTATTTCCTGTGGTAGGGTACACTATTACCCTGTAATATAATATCTGGTCTAATTTAAATATTATGGGTCAATATTAAGGTCTGATATTGCGCCTTGCGTTAGTTAACCATTGAAAAATGTCTTTGAATTTTTAAAGCATTTTAGAACGCTAATTTCTTCATTTTAAGCTTCTCAGAACACTCTATTTCGCATAGGCATACAGTAAAATTTAGGGTCACGCTGTGTACCCCCTAAATGACCTATAATTATTTCCTGTGGTAGGGTACACTATTACCCTGTAATATAATACGTGGTCCAATTTAAAAATTATAGGTCAATATTAAGGTCCGATACCGTGCCGTTAGTTAACATAGAAAAATGTCTTTGAATTTTTAAAGCATTTTAGAACGCTTATTTCCTCATTTTTAGCTTCTCAGAACACTTTATTTCGCATAGGCATACATAGTAAACTTTAGGGTCGCGCTGTGTACCCCCTAATTGACCTATAATTATTTCCTGTGGTTGGGTACACTATAATCCTGTAATATAATACGTGGTCCAATTTAAAAATTATAGGTCAATATTAAGGTCCGATACCGTGCCGTTAGTTAACATAGAAAAGTGTCTTCGAATTTCCTTGTTTTAATGCACTATTTAAAATATACATAGTGAACCCCCTAATTGACCTATAATTATTTCCTGTGGTAGGGTACACTATTACCCTGTAATATAATACCTGGTCTAATATAAATATTATATGTCAATATTAAGGTCTGATATTGCGCCTTGCGTTAGTTAACCATTGAAAGATGTCTTTGAATTTTTAAAGCATTTTAGAACGCTTATTTCTTCATTTTAAGCTTCTCAGAACACTCTATTTCGCATAGGCATACATAGTAAACTTTAGGGTCACTCTGTGTACCCCCTAATTGACCTATAATTATTTCCTGTGGTAGGGTACACTATAACCCTGTAATATAATACGTGGTCCAATTTAAAAATTATAGGTCAATATTAAGGTCCGATACCGTGCCGTTAGTTAACATAGAAAAATGTCTTTGAATTTTTAAAGCATTTTAGAACGCTTATTTCCTCATTTTTAGCTTCTCAGAACACTTTATTTCGCATAGGCATACATAGTAAACTTTAGGGTCACGCTGTGTACCCCCTAATTGACCTATAATTATTTCCTGTGGTTGGGTACACTATAATCCTGTAATATAATACGTGGTCTAATTTAAAAATTATAGGTCAATATTAAGGTCCGATACCGTGCCGTTAGTTAACATAGAAAAGTGTCTTCGAATTTCCTTGTTTTAATGCACTATTTAAAATATACATAGTGTACCCCCTAATTAACTATAATTATTTCCTGTGGTAGGGTACACTATTACCCTGTAATATAATACCTGGTCTAATATAAATATTATATGTCAATATTAAGGTCTGATATTGCGCCTTGCGTTAGTTAACCATTGAAAGATGTCTTTGAATTTTTAAAGCATTTTAGAACGCTTATTTCTTCATTTTAAGCTTCTCATAACACTTTTTTTCGCATAGGCATACATAGTAAACTTTAGGGTCACGCTGTGTACCCCCTAATTGACCTATAATTATTTTCCGTATTAGGGTACACTATCACCCTGTAATATAATACGTGGTCCAATTTAAAAATTTTAGGTCAATATTAAGGTCCGATACCGTGCCGTTAGTTAACATAGAAAAGTGTCTCCGAATTTCCTTGTTTTAATGCACTATTTAAAATATACATAGTGTACCCCCTAATTGACCTATAATTATTTCCTGTGGTAGGGTACACTATTACCCTGTAATATAATACCTGGTCCAATTTAAATATTATGGGTCAATATTAAGGTCTGATATTGCGCCTTGCGTTAGTTAACCATTGAAAGATGTCTTTGAATTTTTAAAGCATTTTTGAACGCTTATTTCTTCATTTTAAGCTTCTCAGAACACTTTATTTCGCATAGGCATACATAGTAAACTTTATTGTCACGCTGTGTACCCCCTAATTGACCTATAATTATTTTCCGTGGTAGGGTACACTATCACCCTGTAATATAATACGTGGTACAATTTAAAAATTTTAGGTCAATATTAAGGTCCGATACCGTGCCGTTAGTTAACATAGAAAAGTGTCTTCGAATTTCCTTGTTTTAATGCACTATTTAAAATATACATAGTGTACCCCCTAATTGACCTATAATTATTTCCTCTGGTAGGGTACACTATTACCCTGTAATATAATACCAGGTCCAATTTAAATATTATGGGTCAATATTAAGGTCTGATATTGCGCCTTGCGTTAGTTAACCATTGAAAGATGTCTTTGAATTTTTAAAGCATTTTAGAACGCTTATTTCTTAATTTTAAGCTTCTCAGAACACTTTATTTCGCATAGGCATACATAGTAAACTTTAGGGTCACGCTGTGTACCCCCTAATTGACCTATAATTATTTTCCGTGGTAGGGTACACTATCACCCTGTAATATAATGCGTGGTCCAATTTAAAAATTTTAGGTCAATATTAAGGTCCGATACCGTGCCGTTAGTTAACATAGAAAAGTGTCTCCGAATTTCCTTGTTTTAATGCACTATTTAAAATATACATAGTGTACCCCCTAATTGACCTATAATTATTTCCTGTGGTAGGGTACACTATTACCCTGTAATATAATACCTGGTCCGATTTAAATATTATGGGTCAATATTAAGGTCTGATATTGCGCCTTGCGTTAGTTAACCATTGAAAGATGTCTTTGAATTTTTAAAGCATTTTAGAACGCTTATTTCTTCATTTTAAGCTTCTCAGAACACTTTATTTCGCATAGGCATACATAGTAAACTTTAGGGTCACGCTGTGTACCCCCTAATTGACCTGTAATTATTTTCCGTGGTAGGGTACACTATCACCCTGTAATATAATACGTGGTCCAATTTAAAAATTTTAGGTCAATATTAAGGTCCGATACCGTGCCGTTAGTTAACATAGAAAAGAGTCTTCGAATTTCCTTGTTTTAATGCACTATTTAAAATACACATAGTGTTCCCCCTAATTGACCTATAATTATTTCCTGTTGTAGGGTACACTATTACCCTGTAATATAAAACCTGGTCCAATTTAAATATTATGGTTCCATATTAAGGTCTGATATCGCGCCTTGCGTTAGTTAACCATTGAAAGATGTCTTTGAATTTTTAAAGCATTTTAGAACGCTTATTTCTTCATTTTAAGCTTCTCAGAACACTCTATTTCGCATAGGCATACATAGTAAACTTTAGGGTCACTCTGTGTACCCCCTAATTGACCTATAATTATTTCCTGTGGTAGGGTACACTATAACCCTGTAATATAATACGTGGTCAAATTTAAAAATTATAGGTCAGTATTAAGGTCCGATACCGTGCCGTTAGTTAACATAGAAAAGTGTCTTCGTATTTCCTTGTTTTAATGCACTATTTAAAATACACATAGTGTACCTCCTAATTGACCTATAATTATTTCCTGTTGTAGGGTACACTATTACCCTGTAATATAAAACCTGGTCCAATTTAAATATTATGGTTCCATATTAAGGTCTGATATCGCGCCTTGCGTTAGTTAACCATTGAAAGATATCTTTGAATTTTTAAAGCATTTTAGAACGCTTATTTCTTCATTTTAAGCTTCTCAGAACACTTTATTTCGCTTAGGCATACATAGTAAACTTTAGGGTCACGCTGTGTACCCCCTAATTGACCTGTAATTACTTTCCGTGGTAGGGTACACTATCACCCTGTAATATAATACGTGGTCCAATTTAAAAATTATAGGTCAATATTAAGGTCCGATACCGTGCCGTTAGTTAACATAGAAAAATGTCTTTGAATTTTTAAAGCATTTTAGAACGCTTATTTCCTCATTTTAAGCTTCTCAGAACACTTTATTTCGCATAGGCATACATATTAAACTTTAGGGTCACGCTGTGTACCCCCTAATTGACCTATAATTATTTCCTGTGGTTGGGTACACTATCACCCTGTAATATAATATGTGGTCCAATTTAAAAATTTTAGGTTAATATTAAGGTCCGATACCGTGCCGTTAGTTAACATAGAAAAGTGTCTTCGAATTTCCTTGTTTTAATGCACTATTTAAAATATACATAGTGTACCCCCTAATTGACCTATAATTATTTCCTGTGGTAGGGTACACTATTACCCTGTAATATAATACCTGGTCCAATTTAAATATTATGGGTCAATATTAAGGTCTGATATTGCGCCTTGCGTTAGTTAACCATTGAAAGATGTCTTTGAATTTTTAAAGCATTTTTGAACGCTTATTTCTTCATTTTAAGCTTCTCAGAACACTCTATTTCGCATAGGCATTCATAGTAAACTTTAGGGTCACTCTGTGTTCCCCCTAATTGACCTATAATTATTTCCTGCTGTAGGGTACACCATAACCCTGTAATATAATACGTGGTCCAATTTAAAAATTATAGGTCAATATTAAGGTCCGATACCGTGCCGTTAGTTAACATAGAAAAGTGTCTTCGTATTTCCTTGTTTTAATGCACTATTTAAAATATACATAGTGTACCCCCTAATTGACCTATAATTATTTCCTGTGGTAGGGTACACTATTACCCTGTAATATAATACCTGGTCTAATTTAAATATTATGGGTCAATATTAAGGTCTGATATTGCGCCTTGCGTTAGTTAACCATTGAAAAATGTCTTTGAATTTTTAAAGCATTTTAGAACGCTAATTTCTTCATTTTAAGCTTCTCAGAACACTCTATTTCGCATAGGCATACAGTAAAATTTAGGGTCACGCTGTGTACCCCCTAAATGACCTATAATTATTTCCTGTGATAGGGTACACTATTACCCTGTAATATAATACGTGGTCCAATTTAAAAATTATAGGTCAATATTAAGGTCCGATACCGTGCCGTTAGTTAACATAGAAAAATGTCTTTGAATTTTTAAAGCATTTTAGAACGCTTATTTCCTCATTTTTAGCTTCTCAGAACACTTTATTTCGCATAGGCATACATAGTAAACTTTAGGGTCACGCTGTGTACCCCCTAATTGACCTATAATTATTTCCTGTGGTTGGGTACACTATAACCCTGTAATATAATACGTGGTCCAATTTAAAAATTATAGGTCAATATTAAGGTCCGATACCGTGCCGTTAGTTAACATAGAAAAGTGTCTTCGAATTTCCTTGTTTTAATGCACTATTTAAAATATACATAGTGTACCCCCTAATTGACCTATAATTATTTCCTCTGGTAGGGTACACTATTACCCTGTAATATAATACCAGGTCCAATTTAAATATTATGGGTCAATATTAAGGTCTTATATAGCGCCTTGCGTTAGTTAACCATTGAAAGATGTCTTTGAATTTTTAAAGCATTTTAGAACGCTTATTTCTTAATTTTAAGCTTCTCAGAACACTTTATTTCGCATAGGCATACATAGTAAACTTTAGGGTCACGCTGTGTACCCCTTAATTGACCTATAATTATTTTCCGTGGTAGGGTACACTATCACCCTGTAATATAATACGTGGTCCAATTTAAAAATTTTAGGTCAATATTAAGGTCCGATACCGTGCCGTTAGTTAACATAGAAAAGTGTCTTCGAATTTCCTTGTTTTAATGCACTATTTAAAATATACATAGTGTACCCCCTAATTGACCTATAATTATTTCCTGTGGTAGGGTACACTATTACCCTGTAATATAATACCTGGTCCAATTTAAATATTATGGGTCAATATTAAGGTCTGATATTGCGCCTTGCGTTAGTTAACCATTGAAAGATGTCTTTGAATTTTTAAAGCATTTTTAAACGCTTATTTCTTCATTTTAAGCTTCTCAGAACACTTTATTTCGCATAGGCATACATAGTAAACTTTAGGGTCACGCTGTGTACCCCCTAATTGACCTATAATTATTTTCCGTGGTAGGGTACACTATCACCCTGTAATATAATACGTGGTCCTATTTAAAAATTTTAGGTCAATATTAAGGTCCGATACCGTGCCGTTAGTTAACATAGAAAAGTGTCTTCGAATTTCCTTGTTTTAATGCACTATTTAAAATATACATAGTGTACCCCCTAATTGACCTATAATTATTTCCTCTGGTAGGGTACACTATTACCCTGTAATATAATACCAGGTCCAATTTAAATATTATGGGTCAATATTAAGGTCTGATATTGCGTCTTGCGTTAGTTAACCATTGAAAGATGTCTTTGAATTTTTAAAGCATTTTAGAACGCTTATTTCTTAATTTTAAGCTTCTCAGAACACTTTATTTCGCATAGGCATACATAGTAAACTTTAGGGTCACGCTGTGTACCCCCTAATTGACCTATAATTATTTTCCGTGGTAGGGTACACTATCACCCTGTAATATAATACGTGGTCCAATTTAAAAATTTTAGGTCAATATTAAGGTCCGATACCGTGCCGTTAGTTAACATAGAAAAGTGTCTTCGAATTTCCTTGTTTTAATGCACTATTTAAAATATACATAGTGTACCCCCTAATTGACCTATAATTATTTCCTGTGGTAGGGTACACTATTACCCTGTAATATAATACCTGGTCCGATTTAAATATTATGGGTCAATATTAAGGTCTGATATTGCGCCTTGCGTTAGTTAACCATTGAAAGATGTCTTCGAATTTTTAAAGCATTTTAGAACGCTTATTTCTTAATTTTAAGCTTCTCAGAACACTTTATTTCGCATAGGCATACATAGTAAACTTTAGGGTCACGCTGTGTACCCCCTAATTGACCTATAATTATTTTCCGTGGTAGGGTACACTATCACCCTGTAATATAATACGTGGTCCAATTTAAAAATTTTAGGTCAATATTAAGGTCCGATACCGTGCCGTTAGTTAACATAGAAAAGTGTCTTCGAATTTCCTTGTTTTAATGCACTATTTAAAATATACATAGTGTACCCCCTAATTGACCTATAATTATTTCCTGTGGTAGGGTACACTATTACCCTGTAATATAATACCTGGTCCAATTTAAATATTATGGGTCAATATTAAGGTCTGATATTGCGCCTTGCGTTAGTTAACCATTGAAAGATGTCTTTGAATTTTTAAAGCATTTTTGAACGCTTATTTCTTCATTTTAAGCTTCTCAGAACACTCTATTTCGCATAGGCATTCATAGTAAACTTTAGGGTCACTCTGTGTACCCCCTAATTGACCTATAATTATTTCCTGCTGTAGGGTACACCATAACCCTGTAATATAATACGTGGTCCAATTTAAAATTATAGGTCAATATTAAGGTCCGATACCGTGCCGTTAGTTAACATAGAAAAGTGTCTTCGTATTTCCTTGTTTTAATGCACTATTTAAAATATACATAGTGTACCCCCTTATTGACCTATAATTATTTGCTGTGGTAGGGTACACTATTACCCTGTAATATATACCTGGTCTAATTTAAATATTATGGGTCAATATTAAGGTCTGATATTGCGCCTTGCGTTAGTTAACCATTGAAAAATGTCTTTGAATTTTTAAAGCATTTTAGAACGCTAATTTCTTCATTTTAAGCTTCTCAGAACACTGTATTTCGCATAGGCATACAGTAAAATTTAGGGTCACGCTGTGTACCCCCTAAATGACCTATAATTATTTCCTGTGGTAGGGTACACTATTACCCTGTAATATAATACGTGGTCCAATTAAAAATTATAGGTCAATATTAAGGTCCGATACCGTGCCGTTAGTTAACATAGAAAAATGTCTTTGAATTTTTAAAGCATTTTAGAACGCTTATTTTCTCATTTTTAGCTTCTCAGAACACTTTATTTCGCATAGGCATACATAGTAAACTTTAGGGTCACGCTGTGTACCCCTAATTGACCTATAATTATTTCCTGTGCGTTGGGTACACTATAACCCTGTAATATAATACGTGGTCCATTTAAAAATTATAGGTCAATATTAAGGTCCGATACCGTGCCGTTAGTTAACATAGAAAAGTGTCTTCGAATTTCCTTGTTTTAATGCACTATTTAAAATATACATAGTGTACCCCCTAATTGACCTATAATTATTTCCTGTGGTAGGGTACACTATTACCCTGTAATATAATACCTGATCCAATTTAAATATTATGGGTCAATATTAAGGTCTGATATGCGCCTTGCGTTAGTTAACCATTGAAAGATGTCTTTGAATTTTTAAAGCATTTTGAACGCTTATTTCTTCATTTTAAGCTTCTCAGAACACTCTATTTCGCATAGGCATTCATAGTAAACTTTAGGGTCACTCTGTGTACCCCCTAATTGACCTATAATTATTTCCTGCTGTAGGGTACACCATAACCCTGTAATATAATACGTGGTCCAATTTAAAAATTATAGGTCAATA